>NC_048218.1:102403712-102670187 GCF_002007445.2 Ailuropoda melanoleuca
ATTATAGCAACAATGGCCAAACAGGAGAGCTGCGTCTGGGCTCAAATCTCTCAGGGATGAAGGTCTGGTTAATTCCACCATGCTAGCTGCTTACACAAGCAGCAGTCTTAGCTAATGATAAAGGAAATCTAGAGTGGGTGATAGAGGAATGAGATCATGAATACTAGTTATGAACTTGAGATCAATTGCAGCAGTGGGCTTTTACTCATCTGACTCACCCTCCTCTTGTAAGTTTTTCCCCCAGAAATTTTGACCACCCATCATTTTGAAGGAACTATGACAGTGTGAAGTGAACATAATGTGAGATGTAAGTGGATCTAAGCAATTAGATCACTTTAGATCCCTTTTCCATTTCTGTGTGCTTCTACCCTGGCTTCAGTATACTTTTGCCTCCTATGTCCCTCATCTCTGCATCTTCCTCAGGAACCCGTCTGCAGGGCACTGGAGTTTCTTTTTCTGTAAGCACAGAGAGCTATAAATGTCCCAGAGTTCAGGCTGCACTGTAGTGGCCTTGGTCAATGACTGAAAGAGATAGGCGTTTCAGAGCCTGGATCCCTTTCCTCAGATTGAGACCACTCTGAGGCTTAATCTACACACCAGAGTTTTAGTTTAGGATCGGAGAACTTTACCTAAAATCCCCTTTTCAGTTTTGTTTCCCCCATTTTTTATTGGATTGTTCTGGGATAATTTCTTTGAGAAATCATTTGCATATGGATCTTCATCTCAAAGCCTGCTTTTGGAGAACCCAACATAAGACAGATTCTTCTTTGTCCAGCTTTCCTGGAAATATATTCTGATTGGGTTCCAGTTGTCCTTTTAAGTGACCATGCTGAGGAACTGGATGTAAAACCACACAGGAGGCAATTCTTTGCTGAGAGACCATTTTCCCTGAGTCTCTTGAATTTCTACATATCTTACAAGAGAGGCACTGATTGCCATTTGTTCCAGACTTTTTTTTCAAGATATTTGTATAATGAACAGCCTTGGACGATAGAGATAGTGTCTTTCTCCAGAGCAAAGGGCTAGCCTGCTTACTGCTCCTTATAAAAGATTCATGTTTCCTAAGGTCAGTGTTCCTTTCCCACAGTGTAACCCACTGCATGGGCAAGCATCTATGGAGGTCCATCCTCATTGCCCCAGGGAACCTGGGAGCAAGAGAAATTGATGCAAATATGCTGATGCTTATGTTGTTTGCTATGCTCTGAGCATAAAGTCCTTTGTCTCTGACCCAGGAGTCTTGTGCGCTCTGCTACCATCCATGAAACTGTGGCGGGCTAACTTCTTAGCTTGAAAATAGGGTAAAATATCAGGCTTTTCACTGTTCTTGATACTCTTCTGCTCAGCAATAGCCAGTGGTTCTTTTCTTCTTCTGGCCATCTTGTTCCACTCCTCATTCATTTGCCAAATCTGCCAGAAGATGCTTTTCTGACTGACCCACTGGATGTGGCCTCTTCTCCCTCAGATCTCCACTCTTAGTATCTGCTGGTTGGTTACATGCTACCTTAGGGATCTTCACTCTCAACAACAAAAACGCAAAAAGCCTACACAGCTAAAAAGCACTTCACCAGGGATGCCTGCCTCAAACACCAGGTTTTCCTAATCGACTGTGACCTTGAAGCCCTAGCTCCCCGTTGGGCTCCTGAAGTCCCTGCTGGCTGAGCCTTTCTTCACTCCATCTTCACCTGTGCCTTGGGCTAGACGGCATACCCAGACCAAAACATCTCCTTCCCATATTTCCTTATTTTTGACCCTGTATACAAAAGCCCACATTTTCAAATAGAATTTGAATTGTTCATTTATGTGTTAAAATGAGCCCAAAGGACTTCATAAATTGGCATGTTATTATTTTAAGTGACAGAGAAAATTACACTGAGAAGTTAAACCCAGTTTCTTGATGGCTCATTTGTGAAATCAGAAAATCCTATTTTTTTAAAGTTTCAATTTCTATTTTACCTTCTGTCAAAGTAGTGACTTTGTTTTTATTACCACCCAAAGAGCCCATTATCTCTTTCATCACATGAGACTGCCCAAAATAACATGTCTCACTTAGAGAGGGACAACTCAAAAAACCATGCTGTGAAGGGTTGTGGTTTTGTTATGGAATCTCTCAGGCTTTGATTGGTTGAAAGGAACTTGGAAAATCTATATTATTGAGACTTAAAATCTGGTGAAGATTTTATTTGAGGATGTAATACTTACACACTTTTAAGCAAGATATCCAATTCCATGGGAAAACTGGAGGTTAAGAACGAGCTCCACTTCTTATTTACTGATCTTGGACACTTACATTCTCTAAGCTTCTGTTTATTTGACTATAAAGTAGAAATAATAACAGTGTCCCCAAAGGGCTGGGCTGGAAGGATTAAGTGAGATGGTGCATTTGTATGCACTACGAAACATTCTGCAAAGCTGAGCATGCTGCCTGACACAGAAGGGGAATTTAATAAATGCTTGTAGGATGAAGGAAGAAGATGTTATTTAGCCACTTCAAATCTACTCAGACCCATTAAAGGAAATGATTTTGGATTTTGATTAAAGATGAGGCTATTTTTCATAAAATATAATTCACAAAAATTATTTTCCTGTATCTAAACTTGGTTTAGGATTTTACGACACCAAAAGTTGTTTAGTAGGAGCCCACGGTTGCCCTCCATGACATTAGCTTCAAAGTTTAGCGTTTCACCCCTCCATCTATGACTAAATCAAAATTCTTATTCAATCTAATAATATTTTATATTGTACTTTCTGAAGGTATGACCAGATCTATGAGTTTTTATACAGTGGTATAAAGCAGGCCTTTTACTTGGCCTGAAAATTCTGACTTCAGTTATCTCTAAGAATTTATGAATGAGTAACCACCAGAAAAAGGATTTTAGCAGCTATTGCTGTCCCATAGTAGGATGAGTTGAAATACAGTAATGATGTTTTGTGTTTGGAGTTTAAGCTTATATATAATGACTTAGGTTGATCTTGGCTGTCTCCGACGTGGCCCTGTATTTCCATGATTGTTAGGCCTTCGTGGGAGCTGCATCTTCTTGTCTCTCATTTTCTCTCTTTGATAATATCTGATTCTAGTGCTTAAAATGTGAGCTCTTGAATGTTAGAATAAAATAACATATTGTTGGAATGAATTAACTGTCTAAAGACACCAATCAATCAGTGATGACTTTTAATTGGTTCATTGAGTTTAATCTCTTACAAAGGCTTCACCTTATAATAATGATTCTCAGGGTGCCTGGGTGGCTCAGTCAGTTAAGCGACTGACCCTTGATTTCAGCTCAGGTCATGATCTTGGGGTCGTGAGATTGAGCCCTTCGTTGGGCTCCATGCTCAGCATGGAGTCTGCCTGGGATTCTCTTTCTCACTCTCCCTCTGCCCCCCACCCCTGCTCTCTCTCTCTCTCACTATCTCTCTAATAAATAAATTTTAAAAATCTTAAAAAAAATAATGATTCTCTAAGATCTGATTTTATCATTCCACTTGGACAAAAGAGCTTCTCTTAAGTTTCATGAGTGGCTTATTTTTCATTTATCCATTTGTACATTTATTAAACATCTACTGAATGCAAATGAACATGAACAAATTTACATGAAATCATCAATGTACGTGATCACAAATGGGGAAGTTTGTTGGGAAAGTTAGATATTTTTATAAGATATTATATGCTTCTTTCCATCTGGAAATTAAACAGTTTGACTTCAGCATGTTGGGATGAGAAAGAAGGGGAGGATAGAACACATTCAGAGGAACTGCAACAAGTAATTTCCCTCCTTTTATCAGTTTAGCTTTCCTTCCTGATACATTTATTCCATCATCATTGAGGGGAGAAAGAAGAAAGAGAAGAACTATGTGAGCAACAACTTCTGTTTTTCATCACCCTCAAATGGATGCTATTCTTTCAGATTCTCACGGTTATTTACCAACAATCACCTAGAGTTATCCATAACCAGTGACTAAACCAGTAGAATGTAGAATCTTCCAGTGCTGATTTCTTAGGAAATTTCTTACTGCTTACTGGCTTTCAAACCAGGCTTTTTAATGTTTGTGGGAGAGAAAGGGCCAATAGGGTGGTGTTGCTACTGTCTGAAAGATAGGCTCATGGATGTAGGATGATTCTTTTTTTCCAGGTTCCAGACTCACACGGTTCCCCCTGGTTCTGTTGCAAACAGCCTCAGATTCACTGTTCCAGGTAATGAAAAGCCCACCAATATTGAGCCAGTAATGCTGGGGAATATGAGGGAGAGGACAGACATTGTGAGGAAGGAGGGGAAAAAAAGATGACAATATATTCAAAAGTTCTCATAGTTGTTCTGGGGGCGGGAGCCTGTGTAAGAGCATCCTGCCTAGCGGTCTGGGCTGACTGTGTAATCTTGAAGTCAGCACAGGTCTATAGTCCATAAGCCATGTCCCCAGGTGAACGATCACACTTCCTAACACAGCCCTAAGGCGATGTTCTCCTTTTTTGACAAAGTCAAAGCTCAGGGAAGTAGGAAGTGAACACATACTCCACAATTTCTTCACATCTGTCTCTGTTCACCTTTCCTGTAGGGCAAAGAAACATATTTTGAATGAATTTCTGGCTACCTACCCACCTGGACATTTCATGGTCCATCCAGCTAAATATTTATCACTCACCCACTCAATAAATTTGTATGGCAGTTATTGCTCTCCATTTGAGAATAGGGCAGCAAACAAAACAAGTTAAAGTTCCTACTCACAAGGAATTTAATGTTTTAGTGGGGAATTGGGCGAGAAACAAGTAAACAAACATATATGCTAGATAGTGGTGAGAGTAAGAAAGTAAAACAGGGTGATATGATAGAGAGCGATGGGGATAGGTGTGGGCAGTGAGGGATGATTGGGAAGGCTTCTCTGAGGCCTGGGGGGCGGTGCCATCTGAGTTTAGACCTAAATGTCAAGGAGAAATCAGCCATATAGTTATCAGAAAAGAACATCTAAGGAAGAAGGAATAGCAAGTGCAAAGGCCCTGAGGCAAAAATAGGTTTGACATATTAGAGAAAATGAAAGAAGGTCCATGTGAATTAGAGTAAGTGAGGAGATGATATCTTTAAGACCAGAGTTAAGGACCATATGTTGAGGGACCTTCAAAGACCATGGTGAGTAGTGGAGATATTGAGTAGGCATTTAGAGCTTGGGAGAACGGCCAGGGCTGGAGATACACATCTGGAACTCATGAGTGTACAGATGGGGCTTAGAGTAATGGTATCAGAGGAGGTGACTCAGGCTGGAGACTTGGAACATTCTGATAGATGTTGGGGAGAGGAGAAGGAGACAAAAGAGGAGGCAGAGAAAGAGAAGGCCGTGAGGTTGGCGGAAAACCAGGAGAATGTGCTCGTAAAGAAAGCATTCTAAGAAGAAGGAAGTGATCAACTCTATCAAGTGTGGCTGAGACAGGTTAGATTTGATGAGAACCGACCACTGCTTTTAACAATATGGAGGGAACAGTTCTGGTATTGTAGTAGAAATGAAGTCCTGACTGGAGACAGTTATGAAGGAATGGGAAGGAAGTCCCTGAGTAACCTATATGGAGCAGTTTTACTGTAAAGGAAAACAGATATGGAGGACAGCTAGAGGGGGAGACATGGGATCATAAGAGCCCTTCCTTCCTGCCTCCTCCTTCCCTTCTTGCTTCCATCCCTCTTCCTCTCTTTTCCTTCTTTCCTTTGTCCCTCCCTCCCTCCCTCTCTTCCTTCTTTCCAAGATGGAAGATTACCACATGTGTGTGTGCCAGTGGGTATGATTCAGAAGAAAGGAAAAAATCTGAGGCTCTAAGAACTTACGCGGGGCAGTGTGGCACTGGGGAGATATAGCAATTGCTCTGTCCCATGTAAATTGTGCATATAGAATCATTGAGAGTTAAATAAAAGAAGCTATAGCAGCGTTATCTAACCAACCGTGAAACCTGGAGTGAGAATTATATGATCAGATCTAGCAATTGTAAAGCACTATGTAAATAATCCATGAGCTCGGAGACGGGCAGGGCAAAAATAATCGTCAAACATGACCTCTTCGGTGTCTACATCACTTCCAAGCAGTCTTGGCACCATTCTGCTCATCTGAAGCCACAATCGGATGGGAGTTTCGGGAAAGTATAGGCTTAGGTGGACGCTTAGCAGTGCGGGATCTAGGAAATCGCCACTCCAGCGGCAATTATGAACTGGAGAACAGAGGACATATGTAAAGAAAAACAAATCTATTTCGTGTGGAAGAAGTATTTAAAAATCCATATTGGCTATCTAAATTGAACAAGTTAACCAAGCAATTAGTTACTCCATTTTCAAGTTTCAGTTGTAATCTGGTGGATTGTGCTGCAAGGTGACCCTTTTTCTTCCATGTGAGTCTTTAATTTGGGTCTGTTGGGAATGAAGTATTTGTAGAAATCCTTTGTGTTTCTGTTAAAGAAAGGAGTCATCATATATTTAGAATGAAATAATAATTGACCATTATTAAGGGTTCACTTTTTATTAGGTCCTGTCACAAGAACCATTCTTCAACACATTTAATCCTTACAATAACATATTTCTGTTGTTGCCTCCATTTTATGGATGATGAAACGGAGGTTCAAAGATATCAAGTAATTTGCCCTAAGGCGCAAAGCTGAAAAATGATAGAGCTACGGTGTGAATCCAGGAAGCCTGATTCCAATGTCACTGGGTTATGATTCTGGTGTGTCTAAAGGTATAGAAATATTATCCCATGGTGTTTAGATCACGGATCAATATGATGAGCAAGCATGAATTTCACTGTGAAATTCTCATTTTGATTATGTCTCTGCCTTCTCTTTTTATGTTTTGAGGCTTGCCTTAGCATATAAAACAAATTCTAAGTCAAACAAAACCCAAAACAACATCATGACCCTCTTGACTCTTAGACACTATTTAACAATTTCTAATTCTGATTTCCATTTTTAGTGTGGAGCAATTGGAGACAGGAGGTGACCAGTTCTTTCTCACCTTCGCTGAGCAAATCCCCCTAGGAAACGTCCTTAAATTGTAGCTGGAAAACTTCAAGTTATAAAGCTTTCACTTCTTGCTTGTGAATGTTTTTAGCAATTCTTGTGTTTGTGATGGTTTAGGGGCCTCTCACAGAGTGGGGTGGGTGAGGGCTTGTGGCTTCTTTCAGGCTTTAATCTCCATAACAACAGAGGATGTGTCTATCTTTGAACACCTGTTCCCTCACATTGGGCCTGGCGTATAAACATTTAATTAATCAATGAGTGAATGACTTCACCATCCAGAAGCAATTCCTCCTGGCTATTGGACTTTTCTTCAAAGCATATTAACAAAATGGAATCCTATGGTGTCTACTTAGTTTAATGGCTTGTTTTTTTCCACCTATAATAAAGTATGAATAGCATTCTTTTTTAGTACATTTATTTCTACAATTTTACATGTGAATGTATAGTAATTTCTCTCTCATTGGACGGTTAGATTTTTTCCACATTTCTTTACGTTATAAACAAAATTACAAAGAAAAGACTTGTAGGTAAGTCCTTGCGCTGATTCTTTTTTATTTGTCATGTTTCTGGGAGGGGCATTGCTAAGTCAAATAGTAGGAACTTTTTTACAGATTTTCCCCAAGTTTTCCTCCAGAAAGCATGTAGAAATACCATATGGAATGTCTATTTCTAAGCATCCTTTCTACCATGAAGGACATCCTCTCAAAGATATTTTGCCATTATCTTGAAAAATTATATCACAGTTTTAATTTACATCTGTTTCTGTTCATTTGATTGTGGGCTTTATGAAAAGTGTAACAGGGATAATATTTTTGAAATACATTAATGTTCTTTTCCTTTTTGTACTTCCTTTTACATGATTCTTCTGCTATCCAGCCAGAGGCATCCAGTGCTTTGGGGAAGCTTTGGACTGTTAAAACAGAATGAAAAGAGAAAGAAAGATCCAATGTTTAACTTTTGAATTCAAAAATAGGACTTCTGATCTGCATTAAGTTAATTGTCTCAAAAAAGAAGCTTTTTTTTTAAAGTAAACTTTTGAGTTGAATAGCACATATTGACAAAAAAAATGTGTAAATCCTAAGCGTTCTGCTTGGCAAATTTTTACGGGAATGCATTCGTGTAGCTGCTGTGTGGGTGGGTATAAAGAGCATTGCCAGCACCCCCGAATTTCCCTGCCCTTCCACTTATTACCCCCCATGAGAGGGAACGACTGGTCTAAGTTGTGTCACCATAAATTTGTTTTGCCTGTATTTGAACTTTATATAAAATGATTCATCCATTTTGTGATGATTCATGTCTGGCTTCTTTCTCTTAAAATTAGGCTTGTGACATTTACCCACGTTCTTGTGTGTAGTATTGGTTTGTTCAATTTCATTGACGTATACTATTTTTTTTTAAAGATTTTATTTATTTGACAGAGATAGAGACAGCCAGTGAGAAAGGGAACACAAGCAGAGGGGGAGTGGGAGAGGAAGAAGCAGGCTCATAGCGGAGGAGCCTGACGTGGGGCTCGATCCCATAACACCGGGATCACGCCCTGAGCCGAAGGCAGACGCTTAACCGCTGTGCCACCCAGGCACCCCTGACGTATACTATTTGACTCTATGAATATCCCACAGTTTATTTTTCAACACAGTAAATAAAAATTCCAGATGCCAATACTTACTCTGTGAGTTTCTTTTTTTTTTTCATTTTAGCTATTTTATTGCATGTGTAGTGGTATCTCACTGTGGTTTTCATTTGTATTTCCCTAGTGACTAAAGATGCTGGCCACCTTTTCATATATTTATTAGCCATTTATATTTCCTGCTTTGAAAAAGGCTTGTTCAAACCAATTTTTTGGTTTGTTTTGACCATTAAAGTTGTTCTGTCAGGTTTTTTTTTTTCTTGTTAATTTGTAGTTCTTTCTATACTTTAGATGTGAATCCTTTGTCAGATAGGTATCTTACAATCATCTTCCACGGTGCCTTGCCTTTTTACACTCTTAATAGTGTCTTTTCATGAAAAAATTCTTATTTTCAAAGAGATCCTATTTATCAATCTTTTTCTTTACGATTTATGCTTGTGTATTTTGTCTGAGAAATCCTTGCCCCCTTCAAAGTCATGAAGATGTTCTCCTGTCATTTCCTGGCAGCTCTGTTTCTGGGCTTTTGTTCGGATTGGTGTATTCGAGCATACTGTACCAATGGCACACTGTCTTCTTCATTGATGCAGCATCATGATAAGTCCTGATATATGGTAGCGAGTCTTCCAGCTTTGGTATTCTTCTTGCAGATTATCTTGGCGTTTCTTGGCTTTTTGCAGTTCTATATGAATTTTAAAACCTGCTTGTTAATTTTTACACAAAAAAATCCATTGGGACTTTGATGGTGATTACACTGAATCCATAAATGAGTTTGGGGGAGAATTGACACCTTTATTTTTTATTTATTTTTAAAGATTTTATTTATTTATTTGAGAGAGAGAGAGAGAGAGAGAAAGAGAGAACGAGTGATGGGGAAGGGGGAGCGAGAGAGAGAGAGAGAGAAACAGACTCTCAGCTGAGCAGGGAGACCCACCCAGGGCTTGATCCCAGGACTAAGCCACCCAGGTGTCCCTTTTGTTGCTATTTTAAATGATATAATTCTTTGTTTCATCCTCAAATGTATATTGCTACAATATAAAAATAAAATTGATGTTTCCATAATGATTTTGTAGCCAGAAACTTTGCTAAGTTCACATAGTAATTCTAGTGGTTTACCTGTGGATTCATCTGGATTTTCTACTTTCACAATCATTTGCAAATAATAGTAATTTTATTTTTTCCTTTCTGATTTATGTACATTTATATTTTTCTTTTCTAATTACATTGAATAGGCTCTCCAGTAAAATGTTAAATACAAGCGATAATAGTGGAATTCTTTTTTGTTCTTAACCTGTGGGGAAAGTTTCTAATACTTCACTGTTTAAAGATATTCTTTGTCAGATTAAAGAAAGTCTTTTTCATTCCTAGTTTTCTTAGAGTTTTTATTTTTTAATTAACAAAGAACGTTGATTTTTATCAAATAGTTTTTCTGTATCGACTAAGATGATCATGCAATATTTTTTGTTATTATAGGGAATTATATTGTATAAATTAACTGATATAAATGAATTGATTTCTGAATATTGAATTAATCTTGCCTTCAAACTGAACTTGGTTCTAGTGCTTAATCTTTTTTTATTGTTGGGTTTGATTTGCTAAATTACGTTTAGATTTTTTGAATCTATGTTCACAAGACGTACAGGTCCATTATCTTTCTTATAATGTCCTTTATGGAGTTACGTGAACCTTTTATATAAAATGAGATGAAGAATATTTCCTCCTTTCTGCTTTGTGGGTGACTTTGTGTAAGATTGTGTTATTTCTTTCTTAAATGCTTGAAATAATTCATTGATAGGGCCATTTGGGCCTGGTGTTCTTTTTTTGGGAAGATTTTAATTACACATAAAATGTATTTAATTTTAATACATTAATCTTAATAGACCTTTCTATTGTGTCAATTTAATAAGTTGTGTTTTCAAGAAAATTATCTATTTGGCCTAAATTTTAAAAGTTGTTTGCATAAAGTTGTTTGTAATCTTATCATTACCTTTTTAAGGTCTATAAGATCTGTAGTGATGTCTTTTTTTTATTACTAATATTGCTAACTCATGCATTTTCTCTTTAGAGATCAGTCCTTAGTATTGTATCAATTTTGATAATCTTTTCAAAGAAGTCTGTTTTGCCATCATTGATTTTCTCTATTTTTTTCGTTCATTACTGCCTGGTTTTATATTTTTCTTTCTTTTTACTTTCTTTGTGTTTCATTTCCTTTCTTAAAACAGTGCCTTGAGATGAATCCTAAAATCATTAACTCTCACCCTTGCCTGTTCTCTGAGATATACATTTAAGACAATCAAGTTTTTTTCTGTTTCTTTTAGCTATATCATGCAAGTTATAATGTTATATTTTTTATAATTTTTATCATAATTCAGTTCAAAATAGTTTTCCATTTCCATCGGATTTCTTGAATGTATTCAACGGAATCTATTCTGTTATTAATTTAGTTATTTCGTAAATAACTGGATGATTTAGGAGTATATTGCTTAATTTCCAGACAGTTTGGAATTTCTAGTTATCATTTTGTTATTGATTTTTGTCTTAATTTCACTGATCAAAGAAACTACTTAAATGATTTCGAGAGTGAGTCATTTGTTGAGACTTTATTTGCCTCAGTGGTTAGTCAACTTTGGTAAGTATAGTACATATACTTGAAAATAATGTGTATTGGATACAACAATATATACACATATGCATGCATACATACAATTAGGTCAAGTTGAATAATCATATTGTTCAAAATTTCTAGATCTCTCCTGCTTCTTGGTCTATTTGTTCTATCGATGTGTTATGTTGGTTACCAACACAAGTGTGTTAAAATCTACTGTGTTTGTGGATTCGCCCATTTATCTTTAGTACGTTGAGATTTTGTTTTATATGGTTTGAAGCTACATTTTTAGGTGCATAAAAACTTAGAAATGTTATATTTTTCCTGGTGAATTGATGCATTATTATTAGGAAATGCCCCTATTTAACAATATATGCATATTCCCTTTTTATTTGATCAGTCAAATTAGACTCCTTGCCCTGATGTCTAATTTGTTTGTTATCAGTAAAACTGTTTTCTTTTTGTTAATGTTTGGGTGGTATGTGTTTTCTATTCTTTTACTTTCTGCCTTTTAAATGTTGCTTTTTTAGAAAGCATATATTTAGATTCTTTTCCCCCATGCTCTGGTAAGCTTTTTTTTTTTTTTTTTTTAATGTTGTCTTCTTATTTGTTTTGTTTGTCTCTTCTTTGTTTCTTTCTTTTCTCCCTCTCATTTTCTTTTGTATTATTTTTTTCAATCTTTCCCTTTTATCCTTTTCTTAGTCAATTAGTGCTTACCCTGGAAATCACGACTTGCATCCTTGACTCATTAGTGTTTTGCGTAAATTAGGACTTTTAATCATTTCCTTAGAAAACTTTCACTTCATACATTCATCTCCTCTTTTCTGTGTTACTGTTTATTTTTATCACGTATTTTATTTTTTTATAAGTTACATTTATTTACTTTAGAGAGAGAAAGAGTGTGCATGCATGTGAGTGAAAGTGTGAGTAGGGGGAGGGGCAGAGAGAGAGACTCTTCAAGCCGACTCAGTGCTCAACATAGAGCCAGACTCAGTCCACCCATGAAATCATGACCCGAGCCAAAACTGAGAGTTAGCCCCTTGATTGACTGAGCCACCCAGGTGCCCCATCATGTATTTTAATTGTACACATTTTAAACTCTTTAGACATTATATTGTTGTAGTCATTCTTATTTTTTCCATAAATGTGCTTTTTCTGGTTCTATTCACTTCTTCTTGCAGTCTGTATTTCTAACTATTTCATTGTATTTGTAACTATTTCATTCAAATTCTTGAGTCTGTAAGTTGATGATTTTCTTTGATTTGGGGAAATTCTCAACTGTTTCTTTTCAAATATTGTTTCTATCATGTTCTCTCTCTTCATTCCTCTGGAGCTCCAATTATGCATGTTTTGCACCATGGCTCTATGCTTCATGTGCTCTTTTCTCTATTTTCCTTCTGTTTTTCTTTCTTTTTTCTTTTTCTTTTCCTTCTGTTTTCCTCACATGATTTATTTTGGACGTTTTCTACTGACCTATTTTCCTGTTCACATCTTCTGCTACATCTAATCCATGTTTAATCTTTGCTTTATCTATCAAACCCATCTACTGCATTCTTAATATCAGTGTATTTTTCCTTTCTTTTTTTCTTCTTTCAAGTTTTTATTTATTCCAGTTAGTCAACATACAGTGTCATATTAGTTTCAGGTGTAGAATTGAATGATTCATCACTTACATACAACACCCAGTGCTCATCACAAGTGCCCTCCTTAATCACCATTACCTATTTAGCCCCTCCCCACCCACCTCCCCTCCAGTAATCTGCAGTTTGTTTTCTGTAGTTAAGAGTCTGTTTCACAGTTTGCCTCTCTCTGCTCCCCCCATATTCATCTGTTTTGTTTCTTAAATTCCACATATGAGTGAAATCAAATTGTAGGGTATTTGTCTTTCTCTGACTGATTTATTTCGCTTAACATAATACTCTTTAGCTCCATCTACATCATTGCAAATGGCAAGAGTTCATTCTTTTTTATAGCTGCGTAACATTCCAGTGTGTGTGTGTGTGTGGGTGTATGTATACCACTTCTTTATTCATTCATCCATCAATGGACATTTGGGCTGTTTCCACAATTTGGCTATTGTTGATAATACCAGTGTATTTTTTAATTTTAGAATTTGCATTTAATTCTCTCTTAAGGATTCTAGCTCTCTGGTGATACTATTTATTTGATCATGTATTTTATTGAACATATTATTCCATAGATTTAACGTCTATAATAATATCTGAATCACTGGTGGGCTTGTTTATATTATCTTTTAAAAAATCTTGGACTTTGGATATTTTCTTGTATCCTGGCATACATGGTAGTTTTTAATTGTGTGTCAGATATTATAAGTGAAAAATTGTAGAGGCTTTGGGTGACAGTATTTTCCAAGGAAAGTGTAATTTTCTTCTTGTGGGCACTTTGCTTTGATCTAGTCAGATATCAAGGTGATTTGAAGGTGGGTTTCAGTGTTTGTAAGGACATCGTTGATTTCCAGATCACCTCCCACCTAGGACTTGGCCTTCAGGGGTCTCAGTGGAAATCCTGGAATGTTTTCTAAGGCTTCTCTTCCTTGTCAGGTGTGACTTAGCTTTTTAGCATCTCAGCTGCTGCTTTCTATGTGGTATCTCGGCCTCTTGCCCTGTATAGCTTAGACACTGGAAAATGCTTCAAGAAGAATGTGCAAAATGTTGGGGTCACTTAGCTAAGGGTCACTTTACTCCCATCCCCTCAAGTCCTGATTGCCTTAGTAACCCTGACCTTCAGCTTTTGTCTTTCTGGCCTCATGAAAATGCTGAAAATCTTTTTGTGCTGCTTTCTTGGCTGTTAGAGTCGGATCAAATCACATTGATTTAAGGTCTCAGATTGAGATGTCTCAAGGCTGGATGTCGCACTTAGTAAGGCCTTGTTTATTTCCAATGCATTCATACTCCTACAGTTAGTCCTTCCAGGCTCCAAACTGAAAGATTGCTGTCTTTATCAAAGCCCTCAACTTCCCTGTTTCCCGAACATCAGAGGCAGTGAATAGCTAGCTGTACTTAGAGTCTCAGTCTCTTAGTAGCTTTCTCTGTTTGGATTTTCCACCTCTCTACATGCCCAGTTTGCAAATAGGCAAATACTTTGAGGGAAAAAAAGCAGTTCAGACCATCAGGCTCACATCCCTGAGCTCCCCTTCTCTCCTGGGAACCAATCCTTCCAGTCCTGGCTTCTTTGGCAAATCTGAACTCCCACTGTCCATATCCCAGTCCCATGAGTCTTTTTGAAAGCTCTGACCTGCCATTTTCTTTTCAATCTCTTGCCTAAACCTCTCACAGATTAATGAATGCCTTATGAGGAGAAAAGGCAGAGAAAGCTGAACTCACCTCAATGTTTTGTCTTTTCTTCGAAATCTGGGCTCCTCAAGTCTGGGATGCCTTGGTTGCTCTTTGATGGCTTCAAACAGCTGTTTTAAAAAAAACAAACAACTTTATACCGTTTTTATAATTGTTTTAGTTGTGTGTTAAATTGATGTGAACTACTGTCTTAGCTGGAAACAGAAGTCCAAAAAGCTAGGTTTTCTTCCTAAAAAGAAAGACTTTTTAAATTGTATAAGCTTCTCTTTACACATCAACAGCCAAGTTTGATCTATGTGTTTCTACTGTAAACGAGTTTATACTGATGAGTTTTACTACAAATGGTGGTGCAGAGGGGACAGAATACGACGACAGAAATGTCCTCACCAGACAGGAGGAGGACGTAGAAAGCCATGGGAGGAAGGGGGATTCTTTTGGAGGAACAAAGGCAAGGTGAAATGTAGTCCGTAGTCTTCAGGGACTCTGTTCTCACCAACTTGGGCTTTGGCTTAAGAATTCATGGAGATAAGAATAGGTAAATCTTAGAATGTTGATCGAGCAAAAGCATATGTGAGCTATGAACCATCATGATATTCAAAGACAACAAAACAAAAAGCTATGCATTTTAAGCACATCTATCCGTATCCTAAATTCATACAGACAAGCAAAAGAATGATGAACAGAAAACTAAAGAGAATAGCTGAAGGAGTTTGGGAAGGGTCGGTTAAGGGACGTCAGCTGTACTAATTATAGTCCATTTCTTAAGTTGGGTGGTGGATTCATGAGTGTCCATTATCATGCTCTCTAACTTATCTATTACAGAGATAATTTTGCATGGATCAAATGTGTCAGAATAAAAAATGCAAAAAGGGAAATAAAAGTGAAGGAAAAAAAAGAACACTAGGCAGGAGCCGCTGTGCATCAGTTTTGAGCTGGGCAGTACTGCTGGGGTCAGAGCAGCTACCTCACGGCAGCTTTCAGTAAATTCCAGAGGACTGCCCCAAACCCATACAAATCCTCCGCTCCCCTCTCCCACTGCTATGGGGCCACATAGGCTCCTCATAGACTCAGATGCCATCTTGAGGAGAAGCAAGAGGAAGAAATTTTCCAAGTCGAGCATTTACCCAAAGGAGACTGAGGTAATCCCAAACGGGAAGAGATTTAGTTGTCTTCCATTAGCAAGATCTCCCCACCTTGCCCCTTCATCACCAGTGGAAGTGTAGGGGCTCTGGAGCAACGGAGATCTGTCTCAGAGAATGAAAGAAGCTTTATTATTATTGCATGTCATAGTTACTGACTTTATGAGTAAAATTTTGACCCTGCTACAAACTAATGCCTACATACCCTGGACACACTAAAAAAGGGGAGGAGCTGTAACAGACCTAGATTTTCAATCCTGTCCTGAGCTCTGGCTGGCTGTGTGACAACCTCAGGTCCCTTACACGGCCCGTAGTAGAGTGAGAAGGTGATTATGGGATCGCTGAAGTTCCTTCCAGGTCTGTGAACCTAAGTATCAGGGACAGCCTTTGTTCTCTTGAGCATTCATGCTAAGTTTTCTTTATTCTTCATTCTACGATGTGACACAGGGATGAAGCCATTATTTTGAACGTGTAACCACCAGTGATGGGGCCATTGGATCCCTTACTTCATAAAGATAAGTCACTTTAGAATGATTTTTATCTCTCCCAACAAACTGTGCACTTTTCGTTAAGGGGGGAAAAGTCGAGAATACTGAAAGTTAAATACAGCTTCCAAAGGATTTATCAGGTAAATGTTATGGATTGTTGTGATTTAATTTATGGGATTAGTTTGACTTTCAATTACCAGGCATCACATTGAATCACTTTATATTTTGAACTCTGTAACTAGGACTCCTTATACTCGATCTTTCATTTGGAGAGGGATTATCAATAATTAGACACTGTGGCCTTATTGATCAGCTAATCAATACCCACATTAATCACCAGTGGTCTAAAAACAGTTCACTCTTTGCATTAAAAGGAATCAGTGTGATCAAATTAGCATCTTTTGCGACAAGCTGAGCAAAGCTGTAGTTCTCCAAAGGGAAGCAGGGCTGAAAGAACATGTGCCTACAGAATTCAGAACCACTCTTGTGACAGTCCCTTCTGATTGTTTTTTTTGTTTTTTTTTTTTTTTGCTCTGATATTTGTGTCATGTAATAAAATTTCCTGCAAAAAGGGACAAAATGAATATGGTCTACATTGTAAATAAATGTTCTTCATTCTTGCAATTAGACCAGAGCTATTTTATGGTGTAGAGAAAATCCAGGTACCTCAAAGATTCTAGAAAAATAGCAAGTGTTTAGAGCTAATAAATGTGAAAGTGATTTGTTAACTATTAAAAATTGAGGGTATTCCTGTTTCCCAAGGTACCCATATCACCTCAAACAGAGGTCTAGAATGGAAAAGACTCTTTTTTTTTCTTCTCAGAGATATGGTTCTTCTGATTTCAAGTTAAAGCAGCTTGGTGGGTAGGAGGACAGAGCTTGTCTTGGACTAGTCCATACAGGCTTCGACTACACATCTCTCAGGCTGTCACTCAAACCAGCGGCTGTCAAACAAGGTCACAGATTCACCCAATGGCTTTTAATAACTTGGCATTACTTTCATATGAATAATTTATAATCTCAAAAGTATGAGACTATTATTTATGGTTAGTAGCTGTGAAATAATGAGACACATGGTTTTAGGGCTATTTTTATTACCAAGTGGTGTCCATATAGTTGCAAGGAGTTAAAGAGAAGTGAAAGTGGATCTTTTTTTTTTTTTTAAAGATCATATCAGAGGCAGAAATGATATATCACAGATGAGAATAATACTGGCTGTCTCTTCAAATTTATCCATTACAAACACCACACCACTTCTTTGAAATGGGAGCTTACAGCAGCATTCTGGCGGTTTCTTGAAGTCAGTCGTTTTCACTCTCTGAGGAAATAAAAAACGGACTTGCTTGGTCTTTGAGTCTCAGTTCCTACTGGGAATAAGACAATTAAGTATCATTTTTTTATTTTCATTTTGCATTTTAAAGAATAAAAACTATTTTGTCACTGTGAAAACTTGGAAAAAAATAGATGTGTGTAATGAAAAAATAATACCTGTAATACCACCAAATAATTTTCACAGAAACAGCATCATAATGAGTGGGAGTTTTTTTTACCCTGTTACCTTTGATTATTTCCCACATTTAAAAATAACTTTTGAAAATTTGATCTTTAATGATTAAAAATATTCCACTGTATGGATGTTGCATAGTTTATTTCCCTATTACTTAATAGTTTTGATTTTTCCAATTTTTTATTGTTATGAATAACTCTTTGATGAGAGTTCTTGAACATATATCTTTATTCATATTTCTTATTATTTCCTTGTGATAGATTCCGAGGTGTGGGGTTACTGGGTCAAAGAGTAAGAGCTTTTTAAACCTCTTGATACATTTCACCAAGATATTTTCCAGAAAGTTCATTATAATTTGCAAGCCTACCAACATTGGGAATGGCTATTACTTTAGACATATTTTACCAAGCCAATAGGTTAAAAAATGGTGCAACATTGTTCTAATTTGCAATTTGTGAATACCGGTCACTGAACAATATTAATATATTTATTAGCTATTTATAATTATTCTTCTGAGAAACGTCAGCTAGTGTCCTTTGCCTGTTTTATTCTTTTGTGTGGTTAACACTTTCCTTATTGATTTGTAAGGGCTCTTTGTATATTAAAAGGTATTGACTTCACTTCACATTTTAAATCTATGTATACATCCTACAGTTGAAGAGAACCATGTGGGCTCTGTAAATATCTCACCAGTTAAAGAAAGGTGAATGCCACATCTCAAGTGACGAAAGTGTGATTTGTAAAATGTTTGAATTATAATATTATAGATATTATATATGTGCGTGTGTGTGTGTAAAACAAATATAGATTTATATAAAATACTTATATTTGTGTATACGAAACAAATATATATATTTAAGATATCTATCTATAGATAATAATTTTTGGAAATAAAAGTCATCATCTTCTTATAACTACAAATTTTCTTATGCAAAAGATAATTTTTAGCCTGGGTCTACATCTTTAAGCCTGGCCTCAGCCTCTCTAAACAGGCATGACTTTGACAAAGAGAAGTTGGGACCTGCGACAGTGGTGAGGGTTGTGGAATTGGGGAAGAGGGAGAAGTGAAGGGAGGAGGATATTCCAGGTAGAGGGACAGCTTGAATAAAAGCAGGAAGCTTGAACATAAAGGGACAGCTTAGGGAACTTCAAGTTTATCAGTACATATGGAGTGAGGGCAGGGAGCCTGGAGTGAGGCTTGGTCAACTGGAGAGGCAGGTGAGGACCAAATGGTGGGCATCTCTGAATGTCAAGCTGTTTATGTTCTAAGCAATGGGGAGCCTTTGAGGGTTTCTGACCAGATGAGTGCCGTAATCCAAGCTGTTTGAGAGGATCTCCCTGTTGCAGGGATGGAGACTGAATGGTAGGAGGAGAGTGGAGGTGTGGAACCCAGATGGGAGTTGAGAATAGTGAGTGACTTTACTAGTAGAGAGCCAGGAGAAGGGAGACAATGTAGCTAAGGGACAGTTTGGAGGCAGAATTGATAAGATTTGGTGACTAATTTGATATGATGAGGAAGACGGGAAAGAGAAGGAGAAAGATGAATCCCAGATAAACCTGAAGGTTGGAGCCCGAGCAATTCAAGTCATCTGGCTTGCATTCCCATCCCTAGGAGTGTGTTTTCTTTAGTATGGCTCAGGTGCATACCTGCGTTATAAGCATCACACAGTGGGCTGGAATCAAAGGCTTCTGGTTTTGACATCAAAGGGAGAACCCTTCTTTCCACACTCCTCACAGGGACATACAGCACAATGGTTAGGACTCTGGAAAAAGACTGGTTTGAGCTTCAATCACAGTTACTTGCCCAAGACATACACTAAACTATGGGACACTGGACAGTTTCTTCATCCTCTTGCAGGCTCAATGTCCTCATCTGAATTCACTTCCTTGTGCGGTCTTAGGAATTAAATGAACTAATGAAGGTGGACACTTCTCAGAGTGACTAGTAAATATAAGTGCTCAATAAATCCTAGCTATTTAATTGAGAGTGGTGAACATTTTGGTGCTACTTTTGAAAAGTAAGAATAGAGATAGCCCCGCATTAAATTCAAGGGCTGAATACACAATAACTTGGAAGGGTTGCAAATTCATAAAATGAAGTCTGATTTAGAAATAAAGAATAGAAGCCTAAGCTATACTGCGATCATAAAAAGAAAAATAATTTTAAAAATGAACTATTACACTCAGTTGTCTTGCCTGTGATGGCATTTCCCCTGTTCCATCCCATCCCCATCTACTGACTTCAAAGTTTAACATGGCTTGACACATTGTAGACTTATCAGACATTGTACTTAATGCATACTATTTACTCTGTGATATTCGTGTTCCTCAGGATTAAAAGATTAATTTCAAGCCAATTGTATTTGTGTGCCAACTAGATATTTATAGAACTCTGAGCAGATACCCGACAATCTTTGTGAATGTGGTATTTCTTTAGACAGGCCTGAAGCGCTGATCCAAATGAGACACTCTCTCTTATAAGTGGGGTTTAGTCATATTAGAGGGAAGTTGCACAATGACAGTGTCTTAAATGTTTTCTCAGACTGATGGCCTTGAGCAAAATGTCTTTCTAAATTAAATGAAATTACATTAAAGCAAACAACAGTGATTGTAAGTGTGTGATCTCCAGCACCAATTTGGTAAATACACATGGCACCTGGTCTGTGGGAGAGTGACTAGTTCATTAAAGGGTGTGCGCACCTTACGCCTCCTTGAAACGGAGTCCAGAACTATGAAATGCAAAAGCAGTGGAAGTTTTTATGAAGGCACAAGCAATAATGGACACTTGAGTATAATTTCAAGGCTTGCCCCTTTCTCATGAAAATTCAATTGTATGATGAGTTTTGGTTTTCTTATTCTTAACATTTCTAGTAAGTCTTCTCTATTGACATCTGGCTCCTTTTGGAAGGCAAGAAATAAGAACCAAATATTAAGAAAAACAAATATTTTTGCTGTCTTGATAATTTTTTTACATGGAAAATTGGTTTAGTTTCTTGACATTTGAGAAATAGTCTTTCCTTGAACCATCGTATTTCAAGTATTTGTGGATTTCAGCATCAAAATGAGAAAGATATTAATGGATCATCACACATAAATAAAATAAGAATTTGTCAGTCCATGTAATAAGAAACAGACAAATGAGGAGAAGAGAAAGCTCTTCCTTACATAGAAATGAAACAAATAAATGTAGAATGAGGATGATGAAGTTAATAAAAATCACCATTTGTAATCATCAGGAAAGAATCATTAATAGATGCTTAAAATAGTGGCTAAAAATTTGATGAGGAACAGGTTTCGAAGTTTCAAAGGATAGTTTCAAAGTATCTTCCTAAATTATTCATTAATTATATAAAGAAAATGGTGACACATCAGTGGAGAAACTGGCAGGTGCCACCTGTAGCAAGTGATCAAAGTGGGCATCACCACTGATGGGACAAACCAACAGTAGGAGCCTTCTGATCTGATCCCCTGAGAAGGAAGGACACAGTATTATTTTTGTGGTATTTTCGCCAAAAATGTGTAATCTGAATTTAACCTGATCATGAGGAAACACAGACAAACCCGAGGTCAGGGACATGCTACAAACAACTGGCCTGTTCTTTTAAAAAAATGTCAAGACCAGGAAAGACAAAGAAAGGCTGAGCAACTGATTTAGATTAAATGAGATTAAAGAGACGTGAAAACTGAATGCAAAGTGTGATCCTGGATTGGATCCTGAACCAAAGTGGAAAACTGCTATAAAAGACACTATTGGAAAAGTTGGTGAGCCTGGGATATGATATGAAGATAATGTAGTATTGTATTAATGTTCAATTTCCTGATCTCGATAACTATACTGTGGTTATGTATAATAATATTTTTATTCATGGGAAATACACTTAGAGTTTTAACAAGTAAAAAGGAATTATGTATACAACTTATTCTGAAATGGTTTAGAAAAAATAATATGTGCATATATGTACATATAGGTATATATGTATATCTATGTACTTGCGTACACAGACACACAGACACACACACACACACACACACACACACACAATGGGGCAGGGAGAAGGAAATGCAGCCTGCTTAAATAAACAGCCTTTTCCTCAAAGGTAGAGTTCTTAAAGGAAAATATTCAAGCTACAAGAAGAATGTGAGTACAGATGGTAATTACTTACCTAGTGATTATTTTCTCTCTCCTTCTCTCTTTGGCTGAGTGGACTTGTGTGAGGATGTAAGCATAGTAGGCAGTTGCCTTGACATTGGTTTGGGGACTGTCTTGTCCAAATGATTGGATATCTGTTTAAAGGGACAGTGATTTTTCCTCTTCTGGACAATCAGAATGTAACATCTTTTTACATGCTGGTCTTTTCTTTTTTTTTTTTTTTAAAGATTTTATTTATTTATTTGACAGAGAGAGAGAGAGAGAGAGCACAAGCAGGCAAAGCCGCAGAGGGAAAGGGAGAAGTAGGTTCCCTGCTCAGTGGGGAGCTTGATGTGGGGCTCGATCCCAGGACCCTGAGATCATGACCTGAGCCGAAGGCAGACGCTTAACCAACTGAGCCACCCAGGCGCCCCTCACATACAGGTCTTAAACACTTGGCTTTTGACAGGTAATACATACATGTGTGCCTTAGTTTGTTGCTGGGCTGTAAAATTGGACTTTTCAATTTGAAGTACTTCCTGTGTTATTGTTGTTAGAACTTTATTCTATTTGCTTTATTATAATTACTGTTGGTCATTCAACAGATAACTCCCATGTAGAAGGGACCTGTCAATACTCTCTGGTCTCTTTGTTTTTTCCACCTTGATCTTGACTTAAATTAGAATTACTCCACTTTCAGAATAGTCCTATCTGAAGTGAAAGTCCTTCCAACAAAATCAAGTAAAAATGCCTGCCCTTGAATAAGTTTAGACCTAATATAATGCATATTTTCTCATTTGTATATGTCACTTGTTTTATTACTCAGAATAACTTTAATTAAGTTTTAAATTTGGCTTACTTGCATTGAATTTTTCAACGTCTTTCTGATTATGGACTGGGGAATTTCACTCAACTGCATTTAGCATGTCTCCCCAAAGCAAACATTAATAGTTGCATTGCCCATAAATCAGATTAGACTATTAGGAAAGTAGTAAACTACCTAATCACCTACTCACCAATCGTAATAAAACTCAACTTGGTAATTAATGTGGTCAATTTACTAATTGGGCCTTAAGCCACTTGGGCCTTGGTTTAATACTTATAAGGTACTTTGGATATTCAGTTAGGCTAAAGCCATAAAATTCCGTCAGAGGTTAGTGACATTTTGTTGTGTCTCATTATTACAATGTTGCCCCAAATAGGTAAAATGGCATTTGCTTTATCTGGATATCATTTTATTCTGAGGCTGGAGACATCAGAGTTAGCTTCTAGGTAGAAATTAGTATGAGACTTAATCAATTAGAGTTAATCTTAGCTTGATTCAATTCTGAAGTAAAGCCAGTTTCAATTTGGCCAAAGCCAATGTTTCTCATTTATTATCAGTGCTTTAGCAGTTGACAAATAGGGAGATGTGTTCCAGTTGCAATCATCTCTCTACTGGGCTGGAGAGAACTTTGACCCAGCCGGCTCACTCTGGCTCCCAGGCTGTGAGTATGCCCACAGGTGGGGTGCGTCCGGGGCTAGCTTCCCGGGCCCTGCTCTTGGTGTAATTTTCTGCTGTTGTTGTCTTGAAATTCTTTTCTGTTTTTTTTTTTTAAGATTTTATTTATTTATTTGAGAAACAGAGAGAGACAGAGCCCACACACAGGGAGCGGCAGGCAGAGGGAGAAGCAGGCTCCTGGCTGAGCAAGAAGACCGATATGGGACTCGATCCCAGGACACTGGGATCATGACCTGAGCAGAAGGCAGACGCTTAGCTGACTTAGCCACCCAGGTGTCCCTGTCATCTTGAAATTCTTAATAATTTTTGAACAACAGTCCCTCATTTTCATTTTGCACTGTGCCCCACAAATTATGTAGCCTGTAGCCTGACCTGGATGATACCACTCATGTCCGTTTACATAACTGGTTAAACTGCTGGATGGATATGATATGCGTTGTCCTCTCTCTTGTCCTTTTTCTGAAGGCACTTCGGCACATGCAGATGAGTCTAACGAAAGCAGACTTCCTTCTCTACGGCATTATATGTGTTGGGGATTATATACGGAAGGCAGTAACATGAAGATAAATTCACAAAAAGCTAGCTAGCATTGAGCCTGAGAAGTTCGTTACAATCCTTGGAGCGGATATAGGGTTTTTGCATAGCAGCTGGGACTGATTTTTACACAGCACAGAGTGGGGGTTCTCTCGGGCTCCCTGCATCCAGGCTGCTTGCTTGTTATCTACAAAACATATACCTTTACCTTAAAGTTTCGAGGATGCAGTATAAAAGAAAGACCAAATAATTAAGTTCCTTTCAAGTCTGGGATTTTAGAATTCCTTAAGAAATAAACTTAGGAGCAATAGAGATTTACTTTTTACATGACAATAATTAAAAAACGAGCCTTACTTCCCACCACTACAATGATAGCTACCATTTATTGAGTATTTACTAGGTGCCAGGCGCTTTGCATACACGTCGTTTTTCACTGAGTCTTACAGTAGTCCTATGAGGTAGGGTAATTCTCCTCCTTGCACTGATGAGTGAGTGGAAACTTGGAGAAGGGAAGGCAGGGAAGCCAGGACTCCAACTGGCTTGGCTGACTCCCACGCCCCCATGTACACCTTCTGCCCTCTACGGCCTCCCATCAATTAAATAAGGACGGGGCTAACCTCTGAGTCAAGGAGGGACTTACCCAGGGAGTCAAATATAAGGGTGACCTGGCAGTGACCCTACCACACCATTGATTGCCTGGGACCGTTAGACTGATGTGGTGGCCCTGGGTCTTCTTTCTCCCTAACCTCTGTGTGCGTCAGGCTGTAAGTTGTCAGCTCAGACAATGTGAATGACCTTCCCCGATAAAGGATTCATCGTCGGTAGTTCCAAGCAGTTGCAAGCCCTGCTCAGTGAGTCCTCAAGATGGGGTGTTTTCTGTGGTCCCAAAGTGCCTCCAAAGTGTTGAAGGATGTTGTGGGAATGCGCTGACTGAGTCTTCTCCCGTAGGTCGCCTTTCCCTCCTCCAATCTCACCCAGGCACATTTTCAGGGGAGTTTAGGATGGACACTATTAGCTTGCTCGGTTGCCGTTGCTCCGTTCTTTTTTTTAAACAAAAGATACATCAAGAGTTGAGGGTGAATCTCCTATTGCTGAGAAATTCTTTTGCATTTCAATTCTTTGTCCATTTAATTAAAGGAATGGAGAATATATGCTGTCATGGAAGCATATACTCAATACGTTAGAGAAATAGCTCATGCTTACATAGGAATTAGCCCTGTCAAATCAATGAAGTGGGGTCACTGAGCACATAAATTCTGTTTACATAATTTTAAGCCAGCAGAGGTAGAGAAGGCATCTTTTTAAAAAGTTTGTTTTGAAATTGTTGTAATGCTTTTATTGAAAAAAAGAATTTGTATTCCCAAATTAATCCATACCTTTATTTTATTTTTATTATTTTTTCATAATTTTTTATTATGTTATGTTAGTCACCATACAGTACATCTCTAGTTTTTATGTAATGTTCAATGATTCATCACTTGCGTATAACACCCAGTGCACCATGCAATACGTGGCCCTCCTTAATACCCATTACTGGCCTATCCCAATCCCCCACCCTCTCCCCTCTGAAGCCCTCAGTTTGTTTCCCAGAGTCCACAGTCTCTCATGGTTCATTCCCCCTTCTGTTTACCTCCCCTTCATTCTTCCCTTTCTTCTCCTACCTATCTTCCTATTTCTTATGTTCCATAAATGAGTGAAACCATAATTGTCTTTCTCTGCTTGACTTATTTCACTTAGCATTATCTCCCCCAGTCCCGTCCATGTTGCTGCAATTGTTGTGAAATCGTTCTTTTTTATGGCTGATAGTCCACACATTTAATGTAGTTTATGTCAAGAACTAAATCCTCCACTCCCTGTTCAGGCAGATATTGAAAAATTGATTGAAATTTCATCCAGAAAAGCAAACACCCCCAAATAGGGAAAATTTTAAGAAGAGAATCGCTGTGACTGGGAACAGTGTGCCTAATGGGGAATCATTATGAATTGTAATGGCTGAGTAAATTAAAACTGAATGGTGTTGGTCCAATAGTAAACAGACAATGGGATTAGGTGTATGTAATAATACAATGTTGATGCTAATCTCAAGTCAGTAGAAGAAGGATACAGTATTAAATAAATGGCGTTGGGGAAATTGACTTACTGTATAGGAAAAGTAAAGCTATATGCCTTAAGACAAACAATAAAGTTGTATTTTTAGATCCCGATTATTGGAGGACATGTCTTTTGACATGGCAAATCAATTTTTAGAAATGTATCCTAAAGAATATGATGGGATGTGTGTGCAATATACATATGAAGATGTTTATATTTTATTTTTAAAATAACAGTGAAAAATTTGAAGAGGCTTGAATGCTCAGCAAAAGGGGATTTGTACAGTTCTGCAATGGAGTACTTTGTGGGCATTTAGGAATGCTAACGTGGCTATTTGCTATTGAATAGAGAATCACTATTATTGCCCTCCCTGCCCCCCCACCAAAGCAGATGACAGTACAGTATATAACATATGATGCCATTTGTTGTTTGTAAAAAATATTTGTATAAACTGGGGAAGAAGTTGGGAAGCGTAATCATCTGAATTTTAATAGATGCTACTGATAGGAGTGGGATTAGATTAGGGATAAATTTTTACATTTTTGTGTTTTCTGGTATTAAAATTAAAAAAATATAATAAAAATAAAAAATAACTTAGATGTAGTACCCCAAAATTCTACAAGTGTTTATAGTAAGGTAGTAGGATTATAGGCAGTTTAAAAATTCTTTCTCTATTTTCCCAAATGTCTACACTCAAATATTTGTATTACTCTTTCATTCAGAAAATAAAAAAAAATTGGAAAGGAAGCAAATAAACTCTGTATGTGAATAAACACACATGCACACACATGAGAAGTCTGAAACATTGTATATCAAAATCTTAATAGTGTTTATTTCTGGATAGTAATGGTAAGTGATTAAAAGTAGTTTTCTTTTGTTTATCTGCATTCTTTAATTTTCAAAAACATACATGCATTACTTGTGGAATATATAGAAATATTATGGAATATAACTTCTTTAAAATTTTTATATAGTATGATTTACCTTTGTTTAAAAAGCACTCCCAAATCCTAAGTGTAAGTAAGAAATCTGGGACCAAAAAACAAAATAATGTGTGTTTAAACGGTTTTTGGAAGGGAAAAGTTATTGCTGAGATTTTCAGTACCTCCTGGCGTAATTGGGGGCAACGCGGAGTGACGGCACGCCAAGGCGGGGCATCCCCTTTGCTGACGGAAACACGGCTTGATTCTCTGCCGGGACCTTGGGCTCCTTTTACCGACCCAGGCTCACAGCATCAACATTTGGAATTGCAAAGCAAGTGTTGATTGAAAAGGGTCCAAAGGGATTTTTAAATTTGGGATCCTGGGGACTATGGAGCATGGGCTTTTGTCTCTGCTCAGGTTTCTATGTCCTTCGTCTGGGAGCTGGGCTTCATGTCGGACCTGGACAAGGGCGGTTTTACCACAAGAGTGTTTTCTTAGGCCTGGCCCCCCGGACGCCATCTTTTCTTGAGTCGGATGGTGTGGTTGGGCCTGGCAAGTGGCCGCCGAGAGGCTGTTGCTTCTGCGGACGTGACTGACAAATCAATGCACGTCAAAGTTTCAATTTTCCTTCCAATCTCAAATCACAAGGGGGGAGGGGGAGCCTCCACCTCACACCGAGCACCCCGCCTCCCTCCTCTCCCCTTGCCAGCGTTGACAGGTCTTGTGATGCCTGTAGTGTCTATGTTCTTACAGCACTCTATCCACTGACAGTGTGTCTTGTGTTTGCTGTTATTTTTCAACGTGTGCATCTTGACGTATTCCTTGAGGGTAGGGTTCATGTCTTTTAATTCTCAGGGTGCTGTATTTTTTTTTAAGATTTTATTTTTAAGCAAGCTTTAGACCCAACATGGGGCTCAAACTTACAATCCCAAGATCAAGAGTAGCATGCTCTACCAACTGAGTCAGCCAGGCGCTACTGGATGCCATATTCTTGTAGGACAGGGATAGCCTTATATAAAGGAAAGATTGTTGGAAGCCCCAAATTCTTGTCCCATCTCTGTTGAGTGAAACTTGAGGACTCACCCTCTCTTTCAGAGCAGCAATTTCTTTTTTTTTTTAGGACCACAGATTGAATTCTAAGGCCACACGCTAACAAAGTAGGTAACAGCAATGAGTGAAGAAGGTCAGCGCTGTGAAGAATACTTCTCAGGAGATTAACGCTTGGCCTATATTCCCACATCTGAGAAAGGTATGGGTACTGGGTACAATGGCATTTTTAAAGAGGAACAATAGTGCAAGAGCTATTGGCTCTCGGTCTCGGTATTTGGGGATATATAGGGAGTGGTGGGGACTGTGGCAAACTGAACTCTCATGACCAGTATTGTCCAATTGATTGTTGCCACACTGGAATGGGGGCTAGGCCCTCCAGGTCCTTGAGTTTTTAAGAGAAACCAGGTATATAGCTGTTTATGTTTAATCTCCTGATTTTTGAACGTTGGCAAGTAATGTAAACAGATTTTAAAAACAGTCGAAGGTAAACATTTCTGTAGGCCCCATCCAGTCTGAGTGCTGAAAATTTGCATTTCTGAACTCCAGGCCATCTAGGTGCCTTATCGCTCAATTATTCTACTTCATGTGACAGAGAGTGCTGTTATGTGGGCATGGAGAGGCTCCTTACCAATTTCCCTGAACTCATTTTTAAGAAAATGCCCATTTTATCAAGTGCATTATTTAGGATATTGAAAGTGCTTCCAACATTACCACGGGTGAAAATGATAATGCCTACACAGGAAGCCGGACATTTAGAAACAGCCTCTGCTTCCCCCAGTTCCTAGAACCGGGGACAATCAGAGCTGGTAGGATGCTGGAGGGAAAGCGGGAGGTGTGCGGTATAAAATGCCGGCTGGCTGGAGGACACGTGAAAACAACATAGACGGACAATCTGGAGAAATGAAGGGGATTTAAAGGAGGGGAGATGACGAACAAAGGGGCCTCTCTTTGATCTCCTGTCTACAGGGAGGCGATAGGAACAGGACCGTTTCTCTCGCACACGCCTCTCGCCTTTAGGACTGTACATTTGTTTTCAATTTTAACAGTTACATCGCATGCTTTCATTACACCATTGTCTAAAATATTGCCGAGGCCCTAACCGTTGTAATTTATCTTTTGTCCTATATAATTTGGAGCTGTTCGGGCCAGAAAGGAACATCTGTATTGAAAGGTTGAACTTGACACAGTTTAGAGTTCTACACTGGGCCTGTTCTAAGGTCAGTTTCCTTATAAACTTCGTTATCACTGTTGGTTTTATTCATTCTATTTGACATATTAAGCTTCTGTATCTTGGCATAAAGGACACAATATTGCAGCATATTGGCAAGCTCATTTGCTTTTCCCAGCTAGTGTTGTGTCCAAATATCAATCCCCAGGGATAAACACGTGTATATCGACTGCAGGAAAATGAAGCTTAGCAGCAGGTGGCCTTTTGCCGCCTAATGAACATGGCAATCTGTTACTATCACCACGGCGCTTTTCACCAGACAATTAGGCAACTAAGCATGTAATTATTCAGGGCAACGAGAAGAGGCTCTCCTCTAATTTCATCTTTTCATTGCTGTTTACTCACCCACACTCCCCTCATTAGCGAGAGATTTTCCAGTCTATGCTAATTGGTTTCAATAACATTCATTTCAGTTGAAAGAGAACGATTCCGTTAATTGAGAATCGAAAGAATCTTTTCATTTTAAGTGCGTCCTGCTATGGAAATCTGAATACTCTCAACAGGTTCGAGCTAATGAAATTAAGTCACACGGCCATTAGTGGTGTAATAGAAATAAAGTAATCTATTTTCATTGAAGCATGTGCTATAGGTCCAGGACAATTAATACAGCTTGGAGAGGGTAGTAACTTGGAAAAAAAAAAATAGATTGAGGATAAACGGGATGACTTCCCTTCGAATGGCTTGTTTAATTCTTGGTTGAAACCTCTTGTCCATTTGGTGCCACTTTCCACGTTTTTAAAGTGAAGAGAACTCATTTGTAAAATGACACTTATCTAATTGTCTATGAAAAGCCTGTTGTTTCCTATAGCGGCCATTTAAATGTGTGCAGATGACTCAATTGGTTAGCTGTGTTGGATATTTTAAACCGAAGGTGCTTGTAAAAATTTTACAGCAAAACAATGAGCCAACCCGAGGATTTCCGTCTTTGTGTAGTATCAGCATATTTACATGTGTGTGATTTAGAATCGTCCCGAGCCCTATGGCACAGCTATTGCAGCTTGATGGCCCTTGGAAGCCATCACAGCTATTACGACATTTAGGCACTGCCGTGTCAGTTCCAGGAACGGGCAGGGCAGAATTTTTAAAATGAGGTGCTAACAAACGTATTCGTATAAAAACATACCTCTCCAAATAAACTGAATTATCAGAGAACAATCTAAAGTATAAATCAAATAAAGGGCTTTATTTTGGGCCGCCTGTTACAATTCCATACTGACAAGTTACCCCAATTAGAAGATGAGTAAATTTTCTTGCCAGCAAGAATTCGTTTCTTTCAAAGCAAATCTCTTCCAGTTTCAGAGGGTGAAATATTGAATATATTACTTTCGCACATACAGAAAATGTACCTATATCATGACACTTTTACCAAAATTCTCATATCTTATTTAGTTGTTATTTTTTTAATGGAATAATCAATATGAAACCATTTGGGTTGCTGTCAGACTAGCTGCCTGTGTATAAAATTCCCTTTCCTTCTCACACACAAGAACCAGAGTTCTGCTGTGGCCATTAATGTATAGTGCAGGTCTGCCTGTTTCTAGAAGCTCCTGTGGTTGTCGGTTGGTGGGTGAGTGGGAGGGTGGGCGGGGTGCTGGTTATGCAAATGTAATGTCTATTTTTTTTTTTAGTTAGATTCAAAAATGCATAATGGGGACAGACTTACAAAATAATACACTGCCTAGTGTTATGAATATTTCAAAGAATTATTTCTTTATTTTGTGCATAGCTCAGAGTGCTGACATTTGATTTATAGCTGCATGGATGTACCTGGGGTTGCTAAGGTTACCCAATTTCATTCACCCATAGATATTTGAGATCTACATAATGCCATCACATCCTCCACTGCATTTCAAAGTGATGTTGATAAATGGTGCCTTCCTTAGATGATATTTCCATTTAGATGTGATATATCTCATGATTTCTGTCTTTTAAAATATTGTGGTTGATGAAATTTTACATTATGTGCATATACAGAAAGCAGGGATACATATTTTTTCAGTTTTAAAGGTTCGAAAAACTATGAAGTGTGGGCTTCCCCTCCCCCTTCCCCGCCCTGCACCTATTCCCGTATGTTGAGGCTTACTGTGACTAATATTGAGTTCTTTTTTTTTCCTTAAAAGAAAAAAACCCACATTATTGTTTGTCTTATGTTTAGAGATATAACAAAAGACTGGCTAGTCACCTGCAATCGTTTTTATGATGTTTTATATCTTTGCAACAAAGGCTTAAGATTTTCTAAAAAATGAAAACATCTTTTGAGATTTTGATAACAAACCTATGGAAGTTATTTTTTTCAACAGTTCTTTTTAGAAGTAACACTTATTAGATTTTCTCTCTATGTATATATATATATATATCATATATATACACACACGAACATTATGTGTGCATACACACGGGCACATGCATATATATATATATATAATAATATATATATATATATAATTTATAATATATATGTTTTGTTGCTTACCATGATCACTGACCTTGTAGCTTGTAATGTATTCCAGTCCTAGAAAGAAGTCTGGTCCAGGGTCTCCTAACTTCAAAGGAGCAAGAGATCAGACCTATGGAAGAAAACAGTTAAAAACGAAAAATATCCATAAATTTTGGGGAGAAGAATAGACCTGGCTCCACAGGGCAATAAAGTTGCTGGTGGGGAGAGATGAACACGTACAAAGAGCCACGAGCCCCTCTTATGAAGGACTAATTCGTGGTTTCGTTTCTCCCTGACCAGCTGGGTTGAGTTCTAAAAAATTAGTTCTTTACTTCCCTCATCTGAGTGGGAAAACAATAATGGATAAGGCTGGCATGATGAGATGCAGAAGGATGTCTAGGGGCCCTTGGACCACATTCTTTGGAAGGAAACAGGCTGGCTAGCCATAGAGGGTGAGGAGAGAAAGAGGGTGGAGCAAGGGGGAGGTTGGGAGCGGGGGAAGCTGGCCCAGGGCGGGTGGCAGTGGGGAGAGTGGCAGGAGAGTGCACTTGCCAGTGGCGGGGGGGGGGGGGGGGGGGNGGAGGGGGGTGGCGGGTAGGGCTGCAGTGGGTGGCAGTGGCAGCCTCCCTAACCAGGTTCTGGGTTATGAATGTTTTCAGAAGACGACAACCTGGTAGCCTGCAGACCTGCTGTGTGAAACGTTGAGAATGTGATGAATTACCTGTAACATTTAAAGATGGGAAAGTTTCACAGAAGAGTTCTGAGTTTTGGATTCTTCTGCAAAATCAGGAGAGCTGGTAACACTGGCTCTGCATTGCCGGCTGAAGCATTTTGATGGGGCTGAGTAGCGTCTGACCTCTTAACCAGACTACTCCTCTCCAGACTGCCGCAGCTCCCTGCGCCTCAAACCCAGCTTCTTAGATGGACGTATCTAGTTCCTTTGGGCAGGTGAGTGCACTTCTGCTTGCTCTTTGAACTCATGGGACTTTGCATCTGTTTGCTCTGCTCTACGCCTGATATGCTTGACAGGTAGTAGATGATCTGTAAATACGGCCATACTTTGGAGATGTTGCAGGTTTGGTTCCAGACCATGGCAACAAAGTGAATAGCTCAATAAAGCCAGTAAATGAATTTTTTGGCATTCCAGTGTATATAAATTTTATGTTTATACTATGTTAAGTGTGTCTAAAAAACCCAATGTATCTGCCTTAATTAAAAAATACTTTATTTCCAAAAAATGCTCACCATCATCTGGGCTTTCAGTGGATTGTAATCTTTTTGCTGGCCAGGGATCGTGCCTGGATGTTAATAGCTGCTGACTGATCAGCGCGGTGGTTGCTGACCGCTGGGGTGGCTGTGGCAATTGTCTTGAAATAAGACAACAGTGAAGTTTGCTACATTGATAGGCTCTTCTTTTTATAAGCGATTTCTCTGTAGCATGCGATACTGTTTACTAGCATTTTATCCCTACCAGAACTTTCTTATTTATTTACTTATTTGAGACAGAGAGAGAGAGAGCGCGCGCGAGAGCACACGCATAGAGGAGGCTCAGAGGGAGAGGGAGACGGGAACTCCATCCCAGGACCCCGGGATCATCTCCTGAGCCGACAGCAGACGCTCGACCGACTGAAACACCTAGGAGCCCCCTACCAGAACTTTCAAGATCAGAGTCAATTTTCTCAAACCCTGCCACTGCTAAGTTTATGGAATATTCTAAACCCTTTGTTGTCATTTCAACAGTCTTCACAGCATCTTCATCGGGACTAGATTCCATCTCAAGAAGCCACTTTCTTTGCTCGTCCGTAAGCAGCTCCTCACCTGTTAATATTTCATCATGAGTTTGCAGCAATTCAAGTATAATAATAATGGAAAATCTTGAAATGTTGTGAGAGCTATCAAAATGTGACAGAGACACAAAGTGAGGAAATGCCATTGGAAAAGTGGTCCCAAAAGACTTGCTCAACCCAGTGTTCCCGCAAACCTTTAATTTTTTAAAAATGCAAAATCTGCGAAACGCAATACAGTGAAGTGCGTGTGTTTGTTGAATGAATGGAAGATAGCACGTTGTTGTATTACGTGCACATAGGCCTGTCCTCCGTGGGAGATTGTGAGATCTTGTAGGGGGAGGGCTGTCTTATTCTTCGTTGTATCTTCAGTGCTAACACAGCACAATAAATATTTAATAAACATTGGCTCAGCGTTACACACATATTGTGAGGCTGAGCAATTGCTCTCCTTATATAGGGGAAGAAGAACGCAGTTGAGAGATGGAAGACAGTAGGTCTGCTACGCTGGTGGCCACGATAAGCCAGCAGGAACAGCACGGCGCCCGGGTTAGGATGCCGATGGGGCAGCCGGCCTCCCAGTGTGGAGCACGTTCCTCGAAGTATGCTGATCTCTTTTGGTCTTTAGCTTGCAGGCTGCCAGAGAAAGCCTTCTGGAAGCCTCACCCTTTGTCCTCCTTAGATGGATGCCCTTCCTACCTTTGGTGTTATTTTTCTTGGCCCTACTTGACCTGTCTGTGGACCCTTTCTGTTTTTCCTTTAGATTAAGGTCATTTGTTACCCTTTCCTTGCCGCTTCCCTGTCCGATTGCTCATCCCTTCATTTTCCCATGTAGGTATCTTCAACTTGAAGATGCCCAATGTTGTGCATTTCTGTTACATGTTTGGCTGGGATTCAAGGTGGAAAAGGGGGTAGTTTTGGTGGGCCGTGGAGGAGAAGTAACTGGAATTATACATTCACCTTTAGTGGTTTCTTCATAATTCCTGAACAAGACCACTCAGCAATGAAACTGGGGCGGTCACCAGGCACACAGGCTCGGGGGCCAGATTTCTGGGGTTTGTGTTCTGGTCCTGCCTCTTACTAGCAGGAGAAGCTAGTTAGGCTCTCTGGCTTCAGTGTCCTCATTTGTAAAACGAAGAAAACAATAGTGCCTATGAATAGTGTTGTTGTGAAGGCTGATTAATAAATAATATATGTATGGTGCTTAGAACAGTGCTGGCATATGAATGCTCAACAAATGTCAGCTGTTATTGTCTTAGCCACTTATTTACCCTCATTCCCAAGGCTTTTGGATGGTTCCATGACAACCAAATCACCAGTTACATAAACTCTCCTAAATATTTTTATAATCTTGGGGCATAATAAAATATATTCTTTGAAGAGAAGTTTTTAAGCTGGATTGAATAAGAAGAATGAAAGGCAGGTATGCATCTATAATATTTATGTCCAGGAATTAGTGGTGATGTATAAGGGTCTTCTAGAAGTCTCCCCAATGATATTTTTGAGTATAGATACAGAGTCTTCTATCTGCAATCCTGAACTTCAAAAGGCCCCCCAAATTAAAATATTCTTCTCCACGATCTTTGGCAGCAAGGTCTGACCTGCATGTGATGGTCAAACCTTCCCTGAGCCGGCAAAAGGCTGTTTGCAATGTTTGTCCCACTTAGGGTAAATATTTTATATTTTCTCCAAAAATACTAACATACTTAATTATGAGGTGCTGTCCCAAACTGTACCTTGGATGTTTCATGATATGTGATATATGCACTAAATTACATTCCTACTGTTTGAAAAGTTTTGAGTTCCAAAACAATGAGTATCCAGGTGTTTGTGGGCTTACATAACCACACCTGCACTCTTGTTTGGAACAGAGAGACACTATCTTTTACTTCCTTTTTACCACTCATTTCTCTCCATCCCAAGCTCTGGATCACCTGTTCATTTAATCAATATTTACCAAATGACTACTAAGTGCCAGACACTGTTCTAGGCTCTCAGATACAGTGAAGAACAATGTGGGCCTTGTTTTCATGGCTTTTATACTCTATTGGACACGATGCTCAATAAAGGAGAAGAGCATCTCAGTGTTTTGAAGAAGATAAAATACAATCATGGGGTGGACAGTTACTCTGCATAGGGTGTGTGTGTGTGTGTTAATGTGTGAAGTCACTTTAGACAGGCTGCTCAGGAAGACATCTCTGGGGGGTAACATTTGGACAGAAACTTGAATATTAGAACAAATTAGCCATGCAATGAGCTGGACAAGAGTGTTTCAGGAAGAGCAAATAGTAATTGTAAAATTCGCAAGTCCAGAATGAGCTTGACAGCTTCCAGAAGTGGAAAGAAGACATGGGTGGTTGGGGGAGTACTGAGCCATGGTGGACAAAGGTGCAAGATGTGGTCAAACATGATTTCATAGGCCTCATGGGGCACAGAATGTAATGTGAACTGTTGGAGGATGTTAAGGGAGTGACATAACAGTTTTATGTTTTCAAAAGATCGCACCATTGAATGGTTACCATACATATGTGTTGTTAGTATTCGTGGAATGAATAATTTGGTTATATAATTACACAGTGAATGCAATGCACAGGTCATCTGCAAGTAATAGAGCCCCAAATAACAGTGACTTAAATGAGATAGTTGACTTCTCTTATGCATAAGAGTGAGGAGGTAGGCAATCTAGGGCTGGAAAGGGGATTTGGCTAGATGAAAAACTTAAAGCATAGTCCCCTTTTAGATTTCTGGTCCAGTATCCCTAGGATAGCTTTCATCCTTTGTTCTAAAATAGCAGCAGGAGCTCCAGCCATCGTATCCCCCTTCCAGGCAGCATAATAGATGAAATGGGAAAGGACACATGTGAACCGTCCCTTAAGGAAGCTTCCTCGAAGCTGACATATGACATTCTGCTTACATCTCATTGGCCAGAACTGAGTCAGATGGCCCCACTTAACTGCAAGGAAGACTGGGAAATGTAGTCTTGATTCTGGGTAGCTGGGTGAGCGAAAGCTCAGGAGTTTTAATCCTATAGAAGAGGGAGAGCAGATACTAGGACCCATGCAGCAATCTCTCTGGCATAGATAATCTTGATACTAACCTCAATCACAGTTCATTAAAACTGGAAGCGAGGTAGAGATTTGCTAGGTCAACCCCTCCTGCTTAACCATTTATACAAGCTCTGTTGCTAACAGGCACGTAAAATGACTCCAGAGACTAGATATGAACCCGTTGTGCAGTTCCCCTCCTGCTCCCCCCTTCCCCCACATAATAAACAACAGCCAGTAGAATTGGGTGGAATGGGTGAACTTGCATTTTTTTTTTTAAATGTCCGCTTCGAAAGCCAAAGAAACACGAATCTAAAAGGTTACTGTTGGGGAAGCTCATCTGTGAGTTCCCCAGAGGGGGGTCTTCAAGGTCATGATCACAAGTGCTAAGTGTAGACCAGGCATGGGCCTTTAACAGGTGGGGTCTTCCAGCTTCCAGAATCGGTTTTCGTTTTTCCCCTTTCTTTCTTATTTTTAAAAATATTCATGCCCTGATGAGCAACGAATTCCCCAGAGCAGAATGGAGATGACCCCACGGAGCACTGGGCTCTGTTGATGGGAATTGCTTTTACCTTCTGGAAAGAGAATAGGCCACAAAGGATCAATCTTTTCTCTGTTGTATCTCTTTCAAGTTGAACTGCATTGGACAATGAGTGGATTAAAAAAAAAATCCTGTGGCCTGGTGTGCCTCAGATGTATTTGCCAATTTTAACATCATTCTCTAAGTTATATAAAACTGGAGAATAAATGCCCAAGCCTTCTGTATGGTGAGCAGTTTACTTCCCAGGCAGGGATCACATTTGTAACAAATTTCCTCAGAGATGCATTTTGTAAGTGAAGTGAAGAAATCATTAGCAAAGCAATATTTGAAGGAGCAGACTGGCCCAGTTCTGAAAGCAACTCTATTTTAACCTTTAAAAGATATCATTTTACTTACTAGGCTGCTTATTACAATTACGCAGTGTTTTTCTTGGCCCCTGGCTCCATTAAACATATGTTTTATAGCAAGTTCTCAATTACATTATCCTGACAGGCTGGCTAAGAAGGACATGTTATAAAGGAAAGAGACTGCAAAGTGGTAAACTGGCCCTCATTAAGTTTATAGTTTTATTACCTTGTTTAGGGCACTTTTTCTTCCCTTCCTCTCACCGGCTTTCTTTCATGACATTTAATTTATAAGAAGCAAGGGGCCGCGCTCGTCCTCCTGGCTGGCGAACTTGCTTCCGAGGGGCTTTCGAGGGACTGCATTACGCTCATATGTGCCCGTCCCATCTCCCCGCGTCCCCTCCCCTACCTAAGTTGGTTTTCTTCCCCAAAGTTTATCTCCCTCCCCCCCCAAGTTGGTTTTCTTCCCCCAAAGTTTATCTCCTATGTCAGCACCCTTTCGGTGTTAAACGTCAGTGGACCGTGCACTCGGTCGAAGACTGGTTGCTCTTAGATGGAGAGGAGATCTTCATAAGCTTGCAAAACACACTTAGATCAACGGACGTTTAATAAATGATGTGCATTACCTCTTCCAGCTGGCCGGCTTTGCTGAGCCGTGCGAGACAGCTCCTCCTCCCCAGCCCACGGTCTGCCTCTCGGAGAGGCAGAACGGGATGCACCGCAGCGCTCAGGTCAGCTGAACTATTTTAATTTACAGGACATTACACATGCATAAATGTATTTATATCTCCGTCCTCCGACAAGGGAATTAAATCAGCTTGAATTTATGTAAAATGTGTTATCGGCATTGGACGGGGAAGGAGCATTGTGCTAAGAAGCACAAACATCATCTGGCCACTGGCTAATTATAGGCATGGAAAAAATGGCTGGTGGTTGCTTCTGAACCCAGACAGAATCTATGCATGTTGATTATGAAGAGCTATTAGATATTGATAAGTTAGGATTTATTACTGAAAGTATAAACCAATTGCTCTGGATTGGATGGTAGTCGGACACTGGGGAATGGGTCTTGGAGCTGTTAGCCCAGGGTAATCTATCAGGAGGAGGGGAGTGTATTCTATCAATTAAGGAACAAGCAATTCTACTGATTTGCTATTGGCAGACTAATAGAGGTAATGGGTTTCCTAGACAGTCCAGGTACTGTATAGCCGAGTTGGGGAAGATAGTGACATTAGACAAATAGAAGATCAGTTCATTAAACCTGAATGAAGGCTGCGATGGGGCAAGAGAGCTGGAGGACCCTCGGCTCTGGGATGTCCTGTGTGGGGGCCCCTCAGGCAGGGAGCGGTGGCCGAGCCGACAGGAGTGTGGATCCCTTTGCCACAGATGCTCGCAGCCAGCTGGGATACTCACGGGGTACTCACAGGAACCCTTTGGTGAGAAAATATCTTAGCAGTGTGTATCACCAAGCTCGTGCCACAACAGCGCAGCGTTAAAAACAGCCTCGACATCTGAGTGGCTCAAACAACAAATATTTATCACGGGTCTGTGGGCCATTTGGGGTCTGGCTGATCCTGGCTCAGGCTGCAGGGCACACAGGCCTTGATCCCATGCGTCTCACGATAGTGCCCAGGGTGGCGGGGCAGCGCTGAGAGCGTGTCCTCATGGCTTTGGCAGAAGCACACAATTCCAAGTGAAACTCGGTAAGCACGTTGCAATCTCTGCTAGAGTCGTAGCCACTGACATCCCATTGGTCGGAGGAAGTCACACCAAAGGAAGTCAAGCTGAAGTCCAGGGGCGGGGAATGAATGTGCGAGGTGTGAATGTGCACTTTTATTAAGGGGAAGGAAGGAAATGGGATCAGCAATCTGATCCCTCACATACCGTCTTCGTTACGGGGCGCTTCCTGTGGTTGTGGCCGACCCTTCTTCTGCGGCCACCGCTGGGCAGTGCGGCGCTCGTCCCTTTGGCTTGAGAGGCAGAGTTTATCTTTTATCTGGCTCCTCCTCAAGTGCTTGCGGAGTTGGTGTCTACTGCGGCACACATACCAACATGGCTTGTGAAGTTGAACCCGATTTTGATAATGAGAACTTTGCACAATTGCCAATTTTTATGGCGTAAGTTACCCCAGTTAGTCCCTCTGCTCTCCCAAATAGGCGTCCTATTTGCTTCCCATCAGCAAAGCCTGGCAAAGCGAAGGTCGTGAAGGTGTGGCCGCAGCCCATCTGGAGGGAGGCAGAGAGGACAGCGAGGGCCGCCGCACTCAGAAGGGATGGTGGGGGACCGTGGCTGGGAGCTCTTAGTCTGCTCAGGTCCCAGGGTATGTGTATACGTTAGTGCTAGTCTCCTACGCGGTTAGCTGAAGTTTACCTGAACATAAACTCCATGAAGGCAGAGATTTTTGTCAGCTGTGTCCATTGCCATAATCCCTGCATTATAACCAAGTGTTGGTGCATAGTGGCCTCTCAGTATGTATTAACTGAATGAATGAATGAATGAATGAATGAATGAATGAATGAATGAATAACATAGTGAAAGCAGAGAGCTCTCCTTCTGGGATGACCATGGCCTCTAATGATGTCCAAGCTTAGGTTGTGCATAGCAAGCTTATAGCTTCTTTCCATTTAAGGGGTTGGAGGGGTGACCTTGCAGGGTTGGGGAGTGAAGAGGGACGGATCATAGAAACTTGGCTTGGAGGCAAGGGTACAGGGAGGCTAAAGAGAGGGCTAAGAACGTCTGCTCTTCGTCCTGTCATTAAGTAGCAGGTGTCTTGCAGCTCACTGTCCCCTCCCCAGAGACTTCTCAACTGGCCCTTCAGTAAGGCCTGTAGAAACTGCCAGGCCACAATAATAACGCATAAAACATGTTTGAGTAAAGAAGCCAAAAGAGGGGGCATCTTGATTCTAGCAGGCTAAGCAGAAATTATGACTTGTTTGTAGGGGTTAGGAAAATAAAAGACTTAGGTCTAGCCTGGCTGCAGTGAACAGGCAAACAAGGGGGTAAAACAGCAAACAGCCCGAAGGGGAAGCTCGACCACACTGTAAACTTCTCCGGGGCAGGACCATAGTTTTTCGATCTGGTCACTTTAGAGCCTAACCCAGAGCCTGCCACACAGTAGGTGCTTCATAAAGAGGAACCACTCAACTGTTATGTGCTACCGTGTGGAAGGCGATCAGGGGATGGAAGAAGAACAGCTGGGAGGGAGAAAAGGGGCCGTAAGGTTGGACTGACCTCAGGCACCAAGATTTCTCTGGTTAGAATGCAATTTCCTGGCTTTCACCCAATAAATGAAACAGGCTGTTTGGTACCATGCTTTTAAACACACACAACAAATTCTATACCATCTGCATATTGTAACCCACGTTCCTTGAACAAGGACCCTGGTCGAATCACACTCTTTTCTGCCTCCACCACCCCTTTCTCAGCCCATTCTCTGGGACATTTCCATGCAACCTGGATCCTAATTCCTGAGACTCCTTACCTCGTCCTCGTCTCTCCCGGCAGCTTTGAGCTTTGGGTCTCTCCACCTGGCAACTCCCAGACTCCTTATTACCAATTTTCCCCAAAGCGACCTCCTCAAATTTCCCCAAGCCCCTCTCCTCCTTCTAGAGCCCCTCTGTTAATTAATTGCTCCAATCCCCTGAGATACCTTGTCTTCTCTTTCCTCATCTCATGCCTAATTAACAGCATCCTGTCGTTTTTTTTTTACCCTAAATATTTCCTGAATCCATTTCCTGCTCACCAGCCCCTCAAATGCTGCCCTGGCTCTGGCCCTCATCATCTTTTGCTGGTACTGTCCCACTAGCCGACCACCTGGTCCCCTGCCTCAGGTCTTAGCCTCTTCCTGTCTATCCTCTTCGCTGCTGCCAGAGGGGTCCTTTTAAAAATGCAAATCCAGCCTCGGAGGTCCCCCTTGTCCTGTCACCTCCAGGGTAAGCGTAAGCTCCTTAGGAGCTCGGGAGGTCTTTCCTGCCTGCCTACCTTCTCAGCTTCAGCTCCTGCTGTTCCTTGCCTAATACTTAGTGCCCTGGAGGCAATGAATGGTTTAGGGTTTATTCTCTGCACACACTTTAGTTGTTTTAAGTCTTTTGGCCTCTTGCTAAGCTGGACTGCCCTCTCGTCGGCTGTTTTTTTGTTTTTTTTTTTTTTTTTGCCCGGCTATCTTCTATTTACCCTGCAGCTCTCGGCCATGGTGCCGTCTCTTCTGAGTGGGTTGAGGTGTTCCTTCTCTGGGGCCCCACGGCACCTGTGCTTTCCTCAGTGATATTTAAATAAACGTCTTTACCCTTCTGCCAGCCTCACCGGGCTATGCACTGTTCAAGGACGAGGCTCTGCTTTATTCCTCTCGCTCTCTCTGGCACCCAGCACAGCACCACTGCCTAGAAGATACTCAGTAAATACTTGTTGGGCGGACCAGATCTGACTGGGCAGTTTCCTTGTCTTTCTCAACTCTGATTTACCAGCCTCCAATGGTAAGTCAGACTGCGGTGGAGGTTTTCTTTTGGAGCCTAAAATTGGTACATTTGTCATTGTACACTTAACCAAAAAAGAAAAAAAATCAACTTTGATGTTTTGGGAGGCTGTGTTTGAAGTTGAAAGGTTGACGTATGCATCGTGATATAAAGTAGTGGTCTTTTCAAATGATTTTGCTTCAACCTTCCCAATAAAACAAATGAACTGTGTTCATGGGATTTCGATGTGCTGGTTTTTCTTTGACACTAAAATGAAATGAATGTGCAAAGGCACAAAAACAGTATGTATCCTCAATTGGATAAAAGCTCACCTTTATCTCCCTTTGACCCTTTTATTTTCACAATACTAAAGAAATATTAAAAATGGTTGGGGCTGGCGAATTTTAGAAAAGCCATCAGTTCCCACTCACTTTGCACCTGGTTGCCCTCGCGTAACCTTGAGCTCCTCTTCCTCTCCCCTCTGCAAACACTTCCCAGAATTGGCTTCCTTGTGCTTTCTGAAGCCCACAGTCGACATCCACACAATGGAAAGCCCTCTGCTCCATGATCTTTTCTTGGAATCCAGTCCCCTGGGGCTCATGTGGGCTTGATCTAATCACCGATCAATGTCTCTGGGGGAGAGCTGCCACAGAAAGGTCTGCAGGAACCCTGGCTTGCCTCCCTGCCAGACCAGACAAGAGGGGCTTTGAGCAGAGGCACATCCAGGTTCTGACGCTAGGAAGGTGGCCCTGGGGGACGTGGCGGGGGGTGCCATTCGGTGGTGCGGAAGGAAGCACAGAGAAAGCACCCCTCTTTGACTATATTCTCTTCACTGCGTTTCTTTCACACTGTTTTATCTCAGGATCACAGTCAATAAGCACCATGGCCACCTATTACCTAAAAATTGTTGAAAAGGTACAACTTTTGGAGAATAAGCTCAAGGGAAACCACTGACCCCCTTGCTTCCCTCTAGATTTGCAAAGGGCCTGGGGGATTTAGTTTTGGGTCCACGTTTGTGTGCGTGTGTGTGAATGTGTGGGTCCATGTGTGTGAGCTTATGTGAAAGTATGTGTGGGTTTGTAAATTGTGTGTTCGTGCACGCTTGTAAGAACACGTGTTCACGTGAATGTATGTGTGTGTTTGTGAGTGTATGTCTGTCTGTGTGTTTGGAGATACAGAGTCTTGAGAAGAAACTCCCTCCCTCTGCCTCCAATTGTTCTCCTGCTACAATGTTCTAAGGTGGCAGCACCACGTGACTAACTCCCTGGTGATCTCCATCGTGTCCCATCCCATCATCCAGATAAGTCTACACCCAGGTACAGACCACGTGCTTTTGACTCCTACTTCCAACTGTGTTTGCTGTCTCCAAGTTCTTCTCATGAACACGTGCTAGAGCTGCCTCTGGCCTTGTAATGAGTTATTAATGACAGGAACCAGGAAGAAAGGAAGTATCTGGCAACAAGCCCTGGAAAGCCACTTGAAAGAGTAAGAAGGCTTAAAATAGTAGGCAGGCTGTACGGCTTGGGGAAAGTCTCTGGGATCAAGAGATGGTAGCTGTAATTTTTTTTTATAAAAGCCTTGTAGCCATAGGTCCGGGTGGGTGCATGTGGGTAAATAAAGGCACGGACGGGGGCAAGAGACACTTGCTAAACAGGTGGGAAGGTGTGTTTCCAAAAAATATTTCACAGCAGTATCTTCTCTTCTGTTTTTTTTGCAATGTCATCTTGTCATTTGTCTATTTATCCTCCCTTTGAATCTGGGCTGAACTGTGATCTATTTGGAACAGAGTAATGTGACAAAAATGACACCACGTAACTTTTGAGGCCGGGCCTTAAGAAACCTGCCGTTGACATCTTCACCTCTTGGAGTGCAGCCTCTATGCTGTGAGAAGCTCAAGCCATGTGGAGAGGCCCATGTGGGGGAGAGCTGAGGTCCTCCATCAACAGGTCCCACTGGCTTCCAGATGACGTGCAGCACCACCCCCCTGCTGCATGAGTTAGCCATCTCGATGCTTCCTTGTAGCCAAATCCCTGCCAGACTGTGGCCACAACCAGTACCACCCAGAGCAGAAGAATAGCCCAGCAGAGCCCAGGCAACCCTCAGAATTATGAGAAACACTAAATGATCGTTGTTCCTTGAAGATGATAATTTTTGAGGTGGTTTGTTATGCAGTTTATAGGGGGGTTGCTGCTGTAGATTGAGCTGGGTGGATAACAGGCTTTCTTCACACCTGCCAGAGAGCGACCAAAAACTAAGTTATACAGAAAAGGCAAATGATAGAAGGCACAATTCATTCATGTTTTTCTTTATGGGGAAGCAGTGTTCAAATCTTTAGCCTTCATATGATACGGACTACCTAAAGGAAAATGTGAATTGTGGTCATTTTTGAGTAATGGCTGCTTACCTATATTAAACATTCCTACAATGAACATTTATTATCTCTGTAACAAGATAAAATTTTATTAAAAACAGCTAACGGGCTTCTTATTTAGCTTTTCTGAAAATGGAATAGTACCTTAAGGCAAGCTACACCTCACACTGTGAGGAAGGCAGGGGAATTTTTTCTCTGACAGCATTAGCTTTTTTTACTTAATTATTAGAAGGTTCTAATGAGGAGCTCATTTGCTGGGTTTTCAATACTCAAAAATCCTTTTTATTTAGAGTGAATAGATTTAAATTTTACTTTGTCAGCTTGAAATGTGAAATCCTCCTTTTGAGTCAGTCTTAGTTAAGTTGGATCATAGATTTAGGTGGGTTCAGAGGGAACAGCTCACGGGCTGGCAGGGTGCAAGGCTCAGTACATTATTTTCATTCTACTTTTAGTCATTGACTACCGACATCCGCGTCAGTGAATGCCCATACACTTGCCTCACCTCTCTTCCTGGAACGGGCCTAAACGGCTTTTGCAGCCACTGGCAGGGATGTTGGGCCCATGTGTCTGTATTCTGGCAAATTGGTTGGCTCATTGAAACTTACTTCCATCCTCCATCCTCTTTTCCAGTTCCACAGAGCCTTGGGGTCACAGGATGAAGATGGTAGCACCACCATGTGGAAGGGGGTCTCTGAATGACCAAGTGGAGCATGCCAGAGCAACCATTCACCTCAATAACGTACAATGGACTTGAGCATGAAATAGATCTTTGTTATGCCAAGGCACTGAGATTTTCTTGTTATTCCCTGAGTGATGCAGATTTACAATTGTAAAGTGCTTCACCTTTACAAATGTGTTTTCGTAGACGCTATCTCATCCAACACCCATAACAGCTCTGTGATCTAGGAAGGATGAATATTGTACCCATTGTACAGGGGAGAAAACTAAAACAGAGAGAGGTAGATTCCTTGCTCTAACAATGTTGTCTGGTCAGTAAATGGCAGCACGTGGACTTGTCTTCAAGTTTAATATCTTTTCGTCTTCCCCTACTGCCTTTCTCTAACTCAGGTCTGATTTGCTATGCGAGTTTCATTCGGACTCTAGTCTCTAGAGCTAAACATCACAGAGCAGTGCTTTACCTTCCTCTTTTCCCATGAAGGAAGTCAAACTACAGTGATTCCTCTTTGCAAAGTCAATGTAAATTTGGCAGTCATTTCCACGTGCTCCCCCCAGTAACTCAAACAATGAAATGGATTGTTTATGCCAGCATTTCAAAAAATGTGGTCTGGTAACCCTAATCCTGAGAGATGGCTAGTGTAAAAAGGACTTCTGATCAAACACTTCTGTTCAATTCTGGATGCTATACGCATTTTGGAGATAAACTGTATTAGCATGTAAACACTCTGAGAAGTCCTGCAATTAAAGCATTTATTCTATAGTATGACACTTGTAAATATTGTTCTACAGAATTTAGTTTTGGTAACTCTGGTTTAGATATTTAATTCCCTGAATATAAGAAATGGGATTAAAAAATATTTTGCAGTTCTCTTTTGTTCCATGACTGCATTATATTATCTCTTTTTTATTCTCTTTGTTTTTCTAAATTATTCTCTAACCAAACTATTTTTAATCAAATTCCTATGTTCTCTCTCTTCCTCTTCCTCTTCCTTTATTTTCCCCTCCCCATCTCCTCTTCCCTTTTTTTTCTCCTCTCATTCTTCTTTTCTGCTTCTTGTGATTTGTCATTGTTGTCTTCATTTTCTAAAATGTTTGGCTCCTGTCTTAGTCTCTTCAGGTGGCTATAACAAAAAAAATCACACACTGGGTGATTTATGAACAATAGAAATTTATTTCTCACAGTTCTGGATGCTGGAAGTCTGAGATCAGGGTGTCAGGCTGATTGAGCGAGGGCTCTGCTCCAGGTCTCTGACTTCCTGTTGTAGCCTCACATGGTGGAAGGGGCTAGGGGTTCTGTCAAAGTGCTTGGGTGGCTCAGTCATTAAGCGTCTGCCTTCGGCTCAGGGCGTGATCCCGGAGTTCTGGGATCAAGCCCCGCATCAGGCTCCTCCGCTGGGAGCCTGCTTCTTCCTCTCCCACCCCTCTGCTTGTGTTCCCTCTCTCGCTGTCTCTCTCTCTGTCAAAAAAATAAATCAAATCTTAAAAAAAATATGTAAGGGCAGTAATCCCATTCATGAGGCCTCTGGATTTCAACATATGAATTGGGGAAGGGTGTTGGGGAGAGGTAGATAGGCACCTTCAGAGCTTGGCAGCTCCCTACTCTTGTTGTTGGAGAATGCTGCAGAAAAGAGCCATTTGACTTTCCGTAACCATTTGACACAAATGTGTCACATTATCCTTGGACACAAAACGGATAAATATAAGTTAAATGGATCACTGTAACTGACAGACTATGGGGGAGGTAGGGATGGTGACCTTTAGCCCCACCTGCTTCAACAATTTTAGCAGTGATTGGATGAGCACATTAACAGTAAGTTGATTGGATTTATGAATGATGTGAAGATGGAAGGGCTGGATAAATACACTACATGCCAGGATCAGGATCCTTTAAAATCTCAGACAAGGCTGAATTTAACAAGACATCATTTAACAGGGATAAATTTAGAATTAGGCTCTTAAATCTAGAAACTCGTCTGTGTAACTATAGTATCAGATGACATGACTGAGTAGAACCAAATATAAAAAAGTCCTGGGGTTTCTAATTTAGTTGTACATTCAATATATAATCTTGTGGCTTCCATTTAAAAATGGCAAAGTAAAACATTTTAACCCTCAAAACCCACCCAAAACTTAAAAGAAAAAGAAAAAAAAAGAGAAAAAAAATCTTTTTATTCAATGAAACCAAAGAAAAATGGCACAACCCAAGCCGCAAAGCAAGCACCACACATGGCAAATGCTGTGGCTTCCATGCTGAGATGTGGGAGCTCGCTGAGAGTATAGAAATATGGATCCCTGGATTATTTTTGGATTAGGAGCTAGGATTAATGTGCCATAACTCTGACAGATGTGGACAACAATGCTTCTGGAAGCAAAGATGGAGTGGTCAAAAATGCTTCCAGGAAGACTTCATTACACTCAATGAAAGATGGAGAAGGCAGATTTGAAGGGCAAACTTTACTGACATGCTATTTCTAATGCCTATCATGATGCAGTTCGCTGAGAAAGAGAATGTCAGAAGTGAAGGGTGAAAGGAGAAGGTAAGGGAGGAAACTGGTAATTATGAGGTCTGAACCCGGAGAGCTTCTCACCTACTTGTTTTACTGTGAATTTCACTAAACACTTGAAGTCCAAAACAGTGAGCAGGAATGGCCCCAGGACAGCAGAAACAATAGATTTGCTAAACTTTATCAAAGATAAAGCTTATAATCAGTTTGTTGAAGGCAACTGAGATACCACTTACTTCCTCCTTTAATGGAATGATATTTCCATGCTCTTCCATGGCTCATGGTGACAATATTAGCTTTTAGTATAATTCTCATTCGTTGACTTTGAGCTTGGTCATGTGACTTACTTTGACCAAACATGATGCAAGCAGAGCCTCAAAATGTGCTTGCGTAGTCTGGCTAGCCCTGTTGTGCTCCTGTGATTGCGATGAGAGTGAGTAGGGTCCATGTAGCTACTTCCTCTTTACCTGACCTCAGAGTGAGATGGAAAAGACATTGACCTTACAGGAAGCATGAAGGCAAGCCCAGCTGAAGCACAGCGTTCCCAGTCAACTCATAAACTAATGAACAAGTGTTTTGAAAGATGGTGAATTTGGGAATGGTTTGTTAAACCTCTTTAATGCTGCGAGAGATGAGTAAATACAGCAATAACAATCAGCGAGGACTCTGAACTCCCCAGTTTCTCCATCTGTCTTCCACTTCACCAATTCTATGATATTCTAACAGGTAGTGACTCCTTTCAAAAATAAGCAGAAAGATGGAAACTATGTATGAAAATCTGTAAAAGAAAATGAGAAAGGAACATTAACAAAAGGAATATAATGGGTATACCACCATATGAGGAATTATTTACAAAAAATAAAGGAAGATTTTAAATAGGTCTCCATAGGGGCACCTGGGTGGCTCAGTCAGTTGGGCATCTGGCTTCAGCTCAGGTCATGATCTCAAGGTCCTGGGATTGAGCCCCATGTCGAGCTCTCTGCTCAGCAGAGAGCCTGTTTCTCCCTTTCCCTCTGCCTGCTGCTTCCCCTGTTTGTGATCTCACTGTCAAATAAATAAATAAAATCTTTAAAAAAATAGGTCTCCATATTTCAAAGAAATTATATATAAGGTGGTCTCTTAAAAAATAATCTGAGAAGTGATACAGGGACCGAAGGAAGAGATCATGGATCATATCAATGGAAGGAGATAAAAAGAAAACTAGTAAATAAAGAAAACAGAAAAAATTTTGAGATGAAAATCTTATTACATGCCACATACACTAGAATGAAATTGGCCAAAAAGTAGGGTAACGTTATATATAAGCTTGAGAAAATCAAGTACAAAGGAAGTTAAGTATAAAACTGATTACAAAGAAAAGGATAAATAGAAATTCAACAAAAAAATAAAGGAAATTCAACATATACATAATTGATGTTCCCAAAAATGATAGAAAAGATATTTAAAGATATTATAGAAGAAAACTCTTCCTAACTCAAGGCAGACATGCATCAGTAAATCAAAGAGCACAGTATGTTCCAGGAAAAAAAATCAATATAGAACATTCATGCCAAAATATTACGGTGAATTTACCACAGCTCAGGGATAAAGAGTCATGTGAAGAATGAGGCTTAAAAAACAAAAGAGAAATATACAAAAGGCATCAAAGAAGGGCTGACTGGTGGATGTCTAACAGTTCTGCTATATCGTTTGTTTCAGTTTTGAGCTTTGGAGATTAAATTTTCATCTAATAAAATATAAGCCAATCTTAACAAAAATTCCCTTGGGAGGTGTAAAAACAATTTTAGTGTTCATTTGCAAAAATAAGTGTGGAAAAATAGAGAAGCATTTGAAAAGGAAGTATGTAAAGGAAAGCTTACCCTACCAGATATTAAAATATAAAATTACAATACTAAAAACAGTGAGATTCTGGTGCCAGGGGAGGTGGACAGAACTCCTGTATAGAAGAGAAATGCCATAGGAATTCCTATGAAATACAATAGGAATTCCATTCCTACTCTTAACTACTTAAAGATAACCTAGTTGTCCTTTAAGTTTTAGCTCAAAGATCATCTTCTCTGGAAAGAAATACAATAGGAATTCCATTCCTACTCTTAATCACTTAAAGATAACCCAGTTGTCCTTTAAGTTTTAGCTCAAAGATCATATTCTCTGGAGAGTATTCTTTCCCTATATTTTCATTGCACCTTGTATACACATTCATATCTACTTTAGTCTTCTGTCTAGAGTGAAAGGTTCCTGAGGGAAGGAACCAGGCTTTTTAACTTGTATCACCAGTGCATGTAAAGTTGATACGTCAACAATCCCGGTTTGAATTGTACGGGTCTACCTTTATAGAAATTTTCCAACACATATAGTACTGTACTATAAATGTATTTTTCTTCGTTATGGTTTTCTTAATAACGTTTTCTTTTCTCTAGCTTACTTTATTGTAAGAATATGGTATACAATACCTGTAATATGCAAAATATGTCTTGATTGTTTACGTTATTGGTAAAAACTCCTGGTCAACAGTAGGCTATTAATAGTTAAGTTTTTGGGCAAAGTTTGACATGAATTTTTGACTGCAGAGGGGTCAGTAATCCTAACCCCCTCATTATTCAAGGGTCAACTGTATTAGTTTAATGGCTGGCAAATGGTAGATACCCAATATTTATTAAATGAATGAAGGAAGAAGCAGTAGATGGAAGAACGTAATCTTGAATTAGGAGACCGATTTAGTAGGTGAAGAGTGGAATTAATAACTTTAAAACTGTAATTTGACATGAATTTTGCAATTATGTGAAGGTTCCTAAAAGGAAAAAAATAAATAATGAGTTACTTATTAAGTTTGCTGGATTGTCTATTGGAAACATCACCTTTTTCCCTTTTCTCTGTTCTTTCTTGAATTGCAGGTGCTGGAAACCTGGCAACTACCTTTTCTAGATTCACTGGAGCAGGTTCCAGGTTAGGGTTCACCAAGGAGAGGTATGCGGTTTGGAAGGCAGAAGACATGCAGAAGCCATGACTGCTCCTGTGGCAGAAGCAGTAGATATCAGGCTCTGACAGATGACAAACAGGAGGTTTGACCATTAGCTTGCGGATGCTTCTTGTAAACAACCCACTTTAGTGTTGTAGGCTGCTGGTATTTTTGGTGGCAGTTTCCTACATCCTGCACTTTCCTGATTTCTGTATGTCAATGACTTAGCAAGCCTCAAATTCCCTGAATTAACTTCCTCCCTGCTCTAAACAAGCAGAGTGATTTCCTTTAATTGACTGAATTCTGATTGACATATTGCAGAATGAAATGGATTATATGTTTTGGTACATGTTAATTTATGGAAGCCTTCGGTTTTTATGTAGATTATGGTGAATATGTGATTTCTATTTTTAGCTACCCAGCCATCATTTCCCCTGTTAACAACACTTTGACTTTTCTTTTTTGAGAATAAACGTTCTTACACTATGTGTAGTTTTTTTAGGATGGTAAATTAGGAGTCCTATTCTATGCTGTAAGCTGAAGAAAACTCAGGAGTTTCTTTCTCTCAGATTCTATGCACCTAGCTTGGGCATGTGACCTAAGCTTAGCAATCAGCAATCAGATTTATTCTTTGGATGTTGGACCTTGCAGAGAGTAACTAAAGGCCCAATACCTTGCTGGAATGCATTTCTTTCAGCAGAAGTGCCCTTGTAAGGCTGCCTAGCTGTTCTTTTTGCCAAGATCTTCTAAAGCTGCTGATTCCTGTACATTTTTATCTATGTTATTCAGCCTTCTTTTAGATCCTATGATATATGCATAACCATGAGAATCTCATAAAATAGTCATTTAAATTTTATTTCTTGAACATTGAACATTCTAGAAAAATAAATCTTTAGATCATTTTATCAATGAGAGGAATAACATATTTGTTTATAATCATATTCTTCCTTCCTATCCCATGCTTATAATATTGGTAAAATGTTAACTAAGTTAGTGATCTAAATTAGATTTAAACCCAATAATCTAAATTTAATAAAATGTGCCATCATCGCTATTAGAAATGGCAAGGGATTTTGCAAAGTACAAGAGAATGTATTTTATCTTCACAATTAGTGGTCTCACTATTAGTGAGATCCTGATCCTGATAATTAATGTCTGCTAATGCCACAGGTGAATTATGAAGGACCCATTTCACACACAGGAATAAATGAATAATCCCACTATAAAGCCATTAAAAATGCACAGGCTGCAAAGAGTATAGGTTAATAAAGTGCCCAATAAATAAATTAAGATACTGGCCATAAATTATTGTGTTCTGTCAACATCAAATTTGTTAACTACAGTACAGCAGAGAAGATTTTTAGGTTGAATTAGTGCTGTGGCTGAATTAATAGGAGGGAAGATAGAGGGTGTGAGAGGGAACAGTGCTTTTGAATGAGGGAAGTTACCTCAGTGAGTTAGAGCTTGTGCAGTTATGAAAAGTAAAGTGTATCAATCAGCATGGGTAAAGTTATGCCGCTGTAACAAAACCTCAAAGTTTCAGTGACCTAAAACAATGAAAGTTGATTTCTCTCATTGTCACATGTCCATTGCCAGTTAGCAAGATGCTCCTTGTCATGGGCCCAGGATGACAGAGCCATCATCTGGAGTATTGCCAGTTATCATAGCAGAGGTAAAATGAAATCTCTGTGGAAATGATTCCAGGAATGAAATGCACAACTCAGATGTGACTATGTCATTTCTGCTCCCAAGTTATTGGTCAGGACTAGTCATTGGCTCCACCCAACACAAGGGGCCAGGAAGTACATTTCTACCATGTACTCAGAAATTAGGTCAAAATATTTGATGGCTTAATTAATGACTATGGCTTAATTTGAAAGAAAATGGCAGATAGCTTAATCTTAAATGACTTGAAAATTTTCTGGTTGGAATTTAAATGCTTCAGAATGTTACCTCCTGCAACAAGGAGTGTAACTTAGAATTCATCTTAGTAGATAAAATATGAGAAGTCTCTTCTTACAATTTTTCCTTTCTGTATTCTTTTTTTAAAAAATATTTTAATCATTTATTTGATATATAGAGAGAAGCGCAACTGGGGAGGGGGCAGGCAGAGGGAGAAACAGATTCCCCACTGATCAGGGAACCCCATGTGGGCTGAGTCCAACTCCAGGATCAAGAACTGCGCTGAAGGCAGACGTTTGACTGAGCCACCCAGGGGCCTTCCATTCTATATTCAAATCATTATCCAGGCCTCATCCTTTTCTACCAAAAATATCTTAACTCCTTTCCACGCAGAAGCTTAAAAATGAAGTCCAATGACATTAGGTGGTAGACTTCAGCATTTTTATATTTTGAGGGATGGGGGTGATGAGGGAACTGTTTTAAAAGCTTCTTATGACTATTAAGCAGAAATCCATTAGCAAATAATTTGTTCTGTGTGTTCTTTAGGGTTCTGGTCACATGAGCAGTATTTACTTTTTTTTTTTTTCCCTACATAGAATGTTTTACATCATTGGAATAACAGTTTTATTTCAGGTGTCTGGTTTCATTTTTACCCACTCATCCCTCCATTCCCTTTTAATTTTATTTATTTTTACTCGCAGGAAGGAAAATGTTGACAAACCCTGAGGCACTCTCTGGCCAGTAGGCCATAGATGGTCTCTAGCAAAAGCTACTTGAAAAGAGCTCTTGGTACCTTTCCTTGAAACTACAGCAACAGAAAGATTTGCATGGTGATATTACATTTCACTCTTGGTTCTTTGCGTGCCAGAGCAAACCAGCTTGCTGGAGTTGTCGTTAAAGTTCATGAAAGGCGTGTTGCCGCGTATTAGATGCCTAGACCGAAGTAAGCATTGAGAAATATACTGGATTTTAACCTTAAAGTCTGTACACTTAAGAAAAGATATAGAGTACATTACAGACTAAGGTAATAAACAGAATAATTCATGACTCCCTGAAGGGGTTAGGCTTTTTTTCCAGGGGGCAAGTGAACAGGAACAAAATGCCTCTGAAGCCCTTGAGGGAAGAATGTATTGTGTAGCTAATTCTCATGGGCACAACTACCACTTTATTCAATGGGAAATTGTATTTTTTTATTCAACATCTGTTTTATCACTTTTCTCCCCTTAATCATCTCTTTTTTCAACGTTGCAGACCATTTAATCATATTCCAAGCATGGAAAAACAATTGCTGGCGATCAATGATTTGTATCCTCTCTGTTTTGATCGGCAGAGGGAAATTAATAATAAACTAGTTCACAGAGGCATGAGGACGTTGTTCGAACCGGTTGCTGGGTGCTGGGATAGGGTAGATACATCGCAGTGCAGCCCAAAGTGAGCTTCTGGTATTTCGAAACCTTTTTTTAGTGTATATAGGGGAAAAAATGTCAGTAGATTTGCCGAAAATGCTTCAGTCTTATCCTCCGGAGCAAAGGGTGCAAGCTGGTGCAGAATAATGGTCATATTCATGGTAGCGACCGATGACTTAATACTTACCCAATATCAGATGCCCTGCTAAGATGCTTCTCCTCTGTTACTTTTAACTTTTTTGTGAGGAATATTTTATTATTCCCAATTTATGGGTGAAAAGACCGAGACTTAAAGGCATCAGGTAACTTGCCTAAAGTCACGAAACTAGCAAATTTTCTGATTTTTGAGTTCTGGCCTTTGTGACTCTAAAACTATTCTTTCCTGTATTTCTCTTGTATTGCTCTGGAATCTCCAACATACAGTTTTGTGTGTGGACTCTAGGCTTCTGAAACCAGACAGAATAATTAAGCCAACACTGTTTAGTCCTTTTGTTTGTAAGTCACATATTATTTCAGACTTTCAGATGCTGTCATGGGGGAGTGTCTGGATCTGGGACAGAAGGCAGGATTCTTTTTTTTTTCTTTTTAAGATTTTATTTATTTGAGAAAGAGAGAGAGCACAAGCGAGGGGGGAGTGGCAGAGGCAGAGAGAGAAGCAGACTCCCCGCTGAGCAGGGAGCCAGACACAATGCTAGGGCTCAATCCCGGGACCCCAGGATCAATCACGACCTGAGCCCAAGGCAGATGCTTAACCGACCGAGCCACCCAGATGCTCCCGAAGGCAGGATTCTGACATGTGCTCTGTCCCCTACTGATTGACTGGATGACCTCAACAAGTCATCTTTTCTGGAGGGGACCTTTGTTGTTTTTACCTGAAAAATGGCACGAACTATCCTCATCTATCTCCCTTACAAGGAAACGAGGTAAATTTCATGAAAATGTTTGAGAAGAACAAATTGCTATATAATGGAGGCATTAAATTTACAAGTATTGGTTTGTTGAGATACAGAAGTGGTGTTTAACCAGAAATTTCAGAATGATCCTCTATCTTAAGTTAACTCAAAGCCAACCAATAAACAACAAACCAGCAGACACCAGCAACTCCTTACAGAAGAAGGAAGATGATCTCGAGTGGCTGCCTCTAATGATTCTGACTCAGTCTACATCACCATTTTCCACTACTCAGACCGATTATAATTGTCCAAATTTTATCTTCCAGTTTCAATCTTCCCTTTTGGCATCATCTGGTATCTCAGACCCTTTTGGACTCTGGGAATCTGACATACACTTTGGGCTGTAGCTACCTCTAAGTAGGTAAAGTTGATCAGCATTGTCCCTGCTATTTTTGGTGGTAGAAAATGGAATCTTCTAGAGTCTTCTAAATTTCCCAAATAACAGTGATGTTTAGCCCTTTGTGTGGTGAACGAACTTCTTTCAAGAGGGGATATGTCTCTCCTTTAACATGACATATCAGTTTCTCCCTGATCTCTTTCTTCTGGAATCATCTTCTGCCATTTCCCACCTCCCACTTTCTGCTCCAGACACACTGGATCATCTTTGGTTCTCTCTGTGCTGCTGGTAACCTTTGCCTTTGCTGCTTGCCTTGCCCGGAGGCCCTTTTTCTCGGCATAGCCCCTTCCTTCCCCTGGCTTACTCCAGGTTATTCTTCTGGATTTAGTTTCAGTATCACTTCTCCCAGGAAGGTGTTCTTGACCCCTTACTTGATTCCCCACTGTTCTCTGAACATAAGTTTCCCTTATTGGTGTTCACAGTGCATTGAAATAATCTCTTTATATTCTCTACCTTCCTGACTAAACTGTATATTCCTTCCAAGAGGACAACGTCTTTCTCATCCTATGTCCTTCACTTCTACAGTAGCCCGTGACGTATAGTAGGGGCTAAAAACGTTCTTTGCATGGATTTCTTTATTCAATTTGTTATATTGAAATTAGAAAAATCTTTTTTTTTTTTTAAACAGTGATTTTGTGTGCCCTTATGTCCAACCGGTAAAAAGATTTCTGTAAAAGCAGTTATTTTTGTTGTTTGTTTTTTTTTTTTCCTTTTCAGGCTGCACACCGTCCCCACCCCCTCCACCAGCTGAGCAAAGGATTGTTGTAAACCTCTTTCTGATTGGGAAAAGATGAAAGAACAGAATTTTGAAATTACCTAACTAAAAAATTCCTATAAGCATAGAAATCTATCTAAGTGTAGTCTAAAATTAGGCATTCTTTGAAACTGAGAAAATGGGACCTGGTTATGACTTGAATTTGTCTCTCATGGGATAGTGGAGGAGGAGTGTGAATATGCGAAGAACTCACGTAGTCTTTCTGATACAGATCCCCAGGGCAGTTTCAACAGCCCAGGGCCTTTAGCCCATCTTTGTGTTACACATTACAACTGTGTCTAAGCCGAACCCCTATGCCTATACATCTATCCTATTTACTTCTGAATATATCAACATTTCTTCGTCTTATACTTGGGTTCATAAGTTCTCCTAGATAGAAGAAAGCAAATTAAAATGAGTATTTGGATATAAGTAAGTCCCCAAGTCTCTTTTCATCAGTTGAAATGAAAGTGTTGGGTTGCAAGATGGGCTAGAATGAGCCGGCTCATTGCCTTGACTCCTCGCCATGCTCTGTGTCCAGAAAGGACAGCCTAAAGCTTTTGCATTAAGACATTCATCCCTCCCTTTTCTTGCTTTTTGATTTTCGCTTCTTGTTCTGTGCTGAAGCTGCCTGCCTCCTCCCTTCTTCAAAGCCATATTTCACACTTGAATCTACTTTCTTCTCTGCTTTTAAGATTTTTGGTAATCAGATGATGATTTTATAGCCCTGATTTATGTTTTAGAAGTTACTTTTCATAAATATCCCAAATGAGATCTATTTGGCCCCTGCTGCAGACCAGATGCTGGTCAGACCTGGCAGAGCTATTGATTTAATCCTGTACATTTTCATAATTGGTAGGAATCAGTTTTCCCTTTTATTCTAACATTACAGATTTGTAACAATATGTGAAACAGGCTTCATTCTTTCATGTATGGTATGGCCTTAATAAACATTTAGTAGTTTCCTGCAAGAGCATCAAATACATTAGGTTGCGGGGCTTTCATTTTGTTTTCTGTTTTTAGTAAACGAATTGGGTTAATAGGAGAGATTGTTAAAAAAAAAAAAAGCGGGGGAGGAGGGCATGGGGAAACAAGAATGTATATTTTCCTTATTGAGTCTTTTCATTCTTGGTATGCATCTGACTTTTTTCCCATCTTTGAAATTCTCTTTAAAATTGTATTCTCTTGGGAAGCTCATGAGACTTATTAGGAATTTCCTAGGTTGAGGCAACCCCAACTTGTGCCTAATTTTAAAACAAAGAGTTTCAATCTTCAAATTTACTTTGACTGGGTAGACTTGACAATGAGTTTGGAGATGAGCTTTTCTCATGACAACTTGTATCCTGGGTGTAAGGCCATGAACTTGCAGAGAGAAGACCTAGATTGAATCTTTGCTTTACTTTTCATTTGCGACATGAACTTGGACACGTACCTGAATGGTTCTGAACCTCAGTTTTCTATCTGTAAAATGAAAACCATAAGTCTTACCTCTGGCTTATTCTGCAGATTAAAATGAGGCTGAGGCAATTCATATACATGGCAGTCCCAAGCCTGGTGCTAATTTCATGGATGTTCAAAAATATTAATTTCCCCCTATCTCATTTGTTTCCCTTACTGATACTGTGCCTTTCCTCGATGGGAACAGTTTGGCCTATTGTTTACAATGCCTGCTGAGAGAGAAAGGCATGATGCCACAGAAACACCATCATTTCTAGGAGGTAAAAATCACACTTTGGAACATGGTGTGCATTGGTTTTCTTCTCCATATTGCAAGACCTTGGAAGGCTGGTCTGTGAATTGACCTGAAAGCTCACCCTGAAAAATCAGCTTGTAGTATTAAATAAATACAGATTTTTAGGACTAGAAAGCAGTTTAGAGGTGTTTTAGACAGAAGTCCTCATTTTTAGCTGAGAAAATTCAGGGCCATAGAAGTTAATGACTTGCTCAAGGTTGATTATAACAGCATTAGGTAGTTTACATAGAAAAAAATTTTTAAAATAACAATAGGTGGTAGATAGAGCCTCTAGAAGGGCCAGAGGCTTACATTTGGAGGCAATTTCCAAATTGCACCGGTGGAGGGCTCCATTGGAGACCCAGCAATTACAACCTCAGGGCACAGGCATTATGGCTGACTGCATGGAACCCTAGTACTGGGCCCGTCCTATTGCCCTGTGTGGGGGTTGGATGACTTCCTACCAGGCTCCATCCCTTGTCTGTATGAGTTCTACATGGAGATTTCTTCTTATCTCTCTCTTGTTATTTGAAATATACCTCATTTGATCAAGAATATCTAAGGCTAGACCATGAGCCTGGGCCTAGCACCAAGGGAGGCCAGGAAGACCAGTTTCTGGCTTCTATCTTGGCAAGGTGGGCCTCCTACGGTGGGAAATTCCCCAAGTGGAAACCATGCTGGGCAGTTCAAATGAGCATCAAATGTCCATCACATTAGTAGATCGAGAACTGGGGCCAGGTGGCCATATGGTGCCTCTTTTACTATTCTAAAAATGTTCTTCATCAGTAGAGGGCCAACCCTGGTTTTAAATGTGACACTCGCATTTCAGTAAAAATACTCAATGTGTCAGGGCTCTGCAGGCCTCTTCTGGGGGTATCACTGAATATTGGTAGACTCTCAGGAGAGAAGTACATTAATCTCCTCCAATTATATGTGTCTTTCAGTATGTTAAAATGCAAATAGATTTAGATAAATGATCACCATTGCATATGAAATATGCTTGGGCTTTTATGCAAGCTTGTCTATATAATAGCTCTCATATAACTCAATCTTTTGATTTGTGTGGGTCAAAGGTAGGATTTACCTGCACATGTTGCTTGTCCTAAGGTGTTCTGCATTTTTGGGAAATCAAAGAGAGAGGGAGGAACCAATAAACTCTGGACCATCAAAACTGATGTTGATCCAAGGTAGGTTACTAAATGCATAGTTTACTGGCACTTGGAGAAAAGGAACTGATCCCTAGGACCTGTATGAATTTGTAAAGTGGGAACTTTGTGTGCTTAGACTTACTGGGAATGGCCTTGGGGTGTAGGTGAGATATGGAATACACGTGTTATTTGTATTCTGCTTCAGTTCCCATGGTGACATAAGCTTGAGAGTGAATAAGGATAAAGAGAGAGAAGGGAATGTAGAGGAAGAGAGAGAGATAAACAGACACTCTGGACTATTACTGACCTCTCATATCCACTTGGAATATGAGTATGAAAAACGTTAGAGCTGTGTTCTGTGTACAGATGGAATTTCTTCATTCTGTAACATTGCATATTTTTTTTGTGCCAGACATAAGAAACTACACATTTACTGATACTTTACTATGAACTAGAAATTATGCTAGGTTCTTCATACCATTTTCTATTTAACCATCACAATCTTCCCAGGTGAAAATCATTATACCTTTTCGTAAGCCACATGGTACTTTTTTCTAGATCACTAGATTATAGCAAATGGATTCTCCGAAAGGTTAATGATTTGCCCACATTAAATCACAGAACTGTCCTTGTGTTTCCAAAAGTTATCCCCCTGCCCCCGTGTCATGCTGTCTCTCGTGAGTCCCACAGGAAGAAGCTTGTTTAAATAGGGACCAGGAGAAGGGGCCACACTGAAAATGACATTTAATCTGGGTCTTGAAGGAAGAGTAAGAGGTCACCAAGGGAAAAAAGAGGGGAAAACTATTTGGAGCACAGGAACATGAGGCATGAAGCCAGGCCCTTATATCTTAAGCTGAAGAGCTAAAGCCCTGCCCTGGGGAATGAGATTAATAAGCAGGGAAAGGCTATGATCACATATTTTAAGTTGATATTTTACCTAATAGCCAAATGAAAGAATTAGAATCCTATTTGGATCATGCATGAGAAATTCTAGATCTCTGATACAAAATGATAGCCTAACATGCCATTGGTTTTGGATGAGCTGGGCTGCCTTTTCCAGGGGGGGAAGGCCACATTGTCCTGCTCCTGCCCCTCGGCCCCCCTCTGTTGCTTTTCAACACCCTCCCCATGTGCAAAATGGAAGCCAAGGAATAGAGCAGAACCAGGAGGAACTGTGAACTAATGATTATTAGTTAATGCATTTTGCAAACCTGGGCATAATTTTAAAAAAATCTCCAAGTACTACATTCTCCCTGAGTTTGACATATTAACATCCCTATAAATAACATGGATCATTAAGGAGGAAAAAATGAACTCAGCCTGCTACCAGCTCTTAGCCAGTACAACAGTCCCATGAAATGCAGATAGAATGGCTTGCACTGTCTGGACTCTCTTGACAAAGTCTACCCTGCACTGACACTATGTTCCTTTCATCACTCTAAGGAGCTAGGTCAGCATCCATGTCCACCTCATGTTCTGGGTTAGAAGAATGTGAGCTTACCTTTTAAAGGTGTCAGCTTTTCACTGACTTCTCAGGGTTTTGTGACAATATTGCAAGTTTCATAGACTCATGATACGTTGGTTCTTCCTCTGTGGTTTGTAACTTTTTTCCTCCCTTCAAAAAGTAGAAAAGATATATCTGGTAAAACCGAAACCACTTTTCAGCTGTCTCAGAAAATAATAAGGCTGCAATAGTGGGTCTTCAGGACAGAGTCTTGGTCTCAGTTTCTTCCCCTGGGAACAAAGTCATTAATGCAACAATTTTCCCATGACTCTCTTTACAATATATGTACATTTAGCATAGATGTATTGAAAGACTCTTCCCAAAATAAAAAGACTAATCAGAATACTTGAAATTGCCTTGACCATTTGGATTCCTGTTATAGTGCACCTCTTTCATGTAGTTATCTTGGATGCCATCTCTGAGAAGTAACAATGACCAAGTCCTCAACACAAAGATCACCCTCCCCCATGGCATCCCCCCTGTCTCCTTGCTGGGCCCCTCTGAGTGCAGGCTGCAACTGGTGCATGGCCACAATTCCCCCTCCTAGGTCCTACTGTAGTAGAAAAAGGCAGGAAACTTGATGTTCTGTTGGGGTGGCTCTTTCTCATCAAGAGGCTTGAAACTCAGAATTCTGAGAACTAGGGGCTTCTATGGAAACTTGAAGCCAAGTGTCTTCCTGAAGAGACAGTACTACCATACTAGTTTGGGTGAAGTATTTCAGCTGGGCCACTTGCCAGAAAATTCCATGCCCAGTGGCAAAGTGGGAGTAGTCTTGGCTGGGAGTTAAGGAACTCTTGTGTAGGTCTAGCTTTGCCATTCATTAACTTGGTGCAGGGAGTTGTTCTCACTTCTGGCCGTTGATTTCTTTTATTGACAATACTTAATGTATGTCTGAATCTTCATATGAAAATTATTTCAAAATACTACAGTAGTACCCCCCTTATCCACAGTTTTGCTTTCCATGGGTTCAGTTACCTATGGTCAGCCGCAGTCCAGAAGGAGATGATCCTTCTTATGACATAACATCAGAAGGTCCATAGTAGCCTAATGTTATATCACATTGCCTATATCACTCACCTCACTTTAATTCATCATATAGGCATTTTATCATCTCACATCATCACTAGAAGAAGGAGGGTGAATTCTGCACAATAAGATATTTTAAGAGAGGAAGAGGGAGAGAGACCACATTCACATACTTTTTATTACAGTATATTGTTGTAGTTGTTCTATTTTATTATTAGTTTTTGTTGTTCATCTCTTATTGTTCCTAATTTATAAGTTAAACTTTATCATAAGTATGTAGTATAGGAGAAACATAATATATGTAGGGCTAAAATGAATTCATACTTCATAAAATATGAAAGCATTAATGTGCAATTTCAGGCATCTACTGAGGTCTTGGAACATATCCCCTGTGGATAATGGGGGACTACTGTATCTTATCTCATCCCCATGGAGGTAGGTGGAATAAGTCTTCTTATCTTCATTTAATAGATGAAGAAACAAAGTCTTGAGTCTTATCCAAGTTTCTGTGATCCTCAAGAAGCCAAATAAAAAAACTGAAATCAGATTGGCTGCGTTTTTCATTATTCTATTCATTCATTCAAAGGTTATTTATTGAGCACCTACTGGGTATATGAGGCTCTGAGGGTACCATGGTGCATCAGGAGTAACGCCACTCCTGAGGAGCTCTCGTTAGGAATCACACTAGACCGCCCTGTAAAATGAGGAGGTGCATTAAATTAAGGTTTCACAAATTTGCCTGCTCAACAAAATCCTATGGGGGTGTTTGTAAACACATACAGATTCCAGGGTTTTGCCCCAGTCCTACTGAGTCAGACTCTCCAGGGAAAGGTGTCCTACAGTCTGTCTATATATGGAACATGAGTCACCCAGTGATTCTTCTGAACAGATAGTTTTGAGACTAAATGAGCCCCAAGTTCTCTTCTTCTAGTGCAATGTTTCTCATCTCTGGTTTCACTGAATCATCAAGGGGATCTTTACAAATACCATTGCCTGGATACCATCTGTAGAGACTGGGATGTGTGTAATTGGTCATTCTAATGTGCATCCAGAGTGGAGGGCTATTGTTTGTAGCCCATCATTCGACGTCTCAAGCCTATCTGGGGAGAGTTGCTCCCTCTGGGATCAAGGGGAGCACCCTTAACCCCAAATTACCACCAGGATGTGAATGTTGGAAGGTATTGGTAGTGTTGTAGCATATAAGGTATAACTGATTCTTATTCTTTAATTTATTAAGAGAAGTTTCTAGCACATTAGGAACTAGCCTTTAAATGCTTTCCTGGTGTCTTTCAGGCTGTAGTAATCACTTCCTGATTTCATTTGATCAAGCTTTTGATCATTTAGATTGCATCTGTCTAACCAGCCTTCGCAATAGTTGATCCTGAGAACCCTCAGCCTACTTCTGAATAAGTATTACTGCAGCCAGGATATGGCTATTAGGAAAAGTGGTGTTTTGCCTTTTATTCTTTTAAATCCAGAAGGAGTCTGCTTGGGAATGGGGAATTTAATATTTCACTTTAGTGTGTTTTGAAGGTAATTTGTAAACCCAATTCCATCAATAAAATTGCTTGCTCCAGTGACTGCTGCTTTTACCTGTTGATATTTGATCTGCAAGTGACTCCCTGAGGTCATGGGGACCAACCTGCACCTGGCTCAGTGGCCAGGTGCTCCTGGAAGTGGCCTTTCTTGCGGGTAACACATTTGGTCTGGAATGTTAATCGCTTTTCACAGGGCTCAACATTTGGATCGCCTGGCCCCAGTCAGGTACCTGGAAATCACACGGCAGCCCCCTCAGGTTGGAACAGGAAGCAAGTCAGGAGCTTTGAGATGTTCTTGGGCTATTGTTGACATATGGCCATCTGATTGAGTTTTGTTCCTCCAAGTCCCCAAGGTTGTGAGGTCCCCCCTTCCCAGTTCTCTGGGAAATGAAGAAAACTGCCTGTCTCCCTCTTATCTTCCTGTTCATGTGTTCATGGGTAGGTCAAGCTGGATCTTATGTGACTTGTCCCCTTTTTTCTCTCCATCAACATTAAGTGTCATTAGGTTGTAAGCCAGTAATGACAGCGGTAACCATTGGTCCCCAAAGCCTGAGAAAACCTTTAGCCTGGCAAGGAACTGAGGTAGTAACACTGAAACCCCCCAGGTAGACTTATATAACACAAACGCTTATGGGTTGGTAAGTAAGTAGCCAGCACACGCTTTTCTGTTTAAGTTAAAGGTTAGGGTGCTATAAACCTTGAAGCTTGTCAAGATTAAGCAGCATTGGGCAGAACAATGTGCTGTGAGCACCAGCCTCCAGTTATTGAGTCCAACCACACTTTAGTGAAATGAGATTGCCTAGCTGGAGTTTCATTTGTGGGCTTGTAAGTGAAGGGTGCATGGCAGATGCTATGATTAAGATTTCATTTCCTGGTTGAAGCTACCACAGTGATCACAGCACCAGTAGGGGAAACTCATATTTGCTGGCAGGGTTAACTAGTGAGTGGTTCTGAGTTTAATACACAGATTTAAAACAAAAGAAACCCACTACCACCACCACAACAAAAGCTCACACAGGTTCATTAAGGAAGCTGTCTTTCACATTTCTGAAATGAAGCCCTTGTCCTGCGTTAGTGTCTTCCTATCTTGTTTAAAGACATCAATGTTGCCCTCCCATTCATTCTTTCATTCATACGTTTATCAAGTTTTAGACGATGGGGATTCAGTAGTGAACAGAACAACAAAATCCTTGCTGTCATGGTGAGAGTCAAACAATTTTAAAAAAAGAAACAAATATGTCAGGTTGTGATGAGCACTACAAAAGAGACCAAAGTAAAGTAAGGGAAGTAGAAAGGGATGGGGGAAGCTCTCTGATGAAGATCAGGGAAGGTCTCTCTGAAGAGGTGACATTTAAGCAGAGGCTTGAAGGAAGTAAGGAAATGCATTCTTGGGTATTTGGGGTAATTGCTTTCCAGGCAGAGGAAATGGCATTAAGGAGAGAGCATCCTTGGCACATTGAGGAACAGAAAAGGGGCTGGAGTAGTGGGCCTAGAGGGGGCAGAGGAGGGAGAGTGGTCAAAGGTGTGGTTAGAGAGGAGGAGAACGCACCTTTGGGAGGTTGTGAGCAGATTAGTCACGTGATCTTTCTGACGGTTTCAGATGTTCCTTCTGGCTGTCACGTGGGGTTGGAAGCGTAAGGTTAGGGATAGAGCTGATAAGAGCTATTGCAATAACCCACGTGAGACATGATGGCGGCTTGGATTCTGTGATTTGGTGGAGGCGGTTGAGTGCTTGGATTCTGGATATATTTTAAAGGTAGAGCTGACAGGGTTTGCTGATGAATTAGATGCGGGTGTGTGGGAAGGAAAGGAGCCAAGGATGTTGCTAGGTGTTTAGCCTAAGCATCTGGTTAATTGAGATAGAGGAGATGAAGAACAGCTCTGTGTGCGTGTGTGTACATGTTGCCTGGTTTTAGACATGTTAAGTTTGAGATCCTCAATAGTCTACCAAGTAAAGATGTTGAATAAGAAGTTGGAGAAGGCGCCTAGAATTCAAGGGAGAGTTTGAGGCTAGAGGTATTAATTTTGGGGCTGCCAGCATAAAGAGGGGTATTTCAAGTCATGGGACCAGACAAGGTCACCTGGAGAGTGAGTGAAGATAGAGAAGTCCAGGGCTTTTGCCTTGGTGCACTCTGCATTTAATACAAACCTAACATCTACAGGTTAAAGAGATGAAGGGGGAGCGGGGGCCTCGGAAGAGCTGCTGAGTGTGGTAGGACAACCGGAGAGAAAGGTGTTGCTGAAGCCAAGAGAAGATGTTCAAGGGGGCGGAAGTGGCCCGATGTGTTGCTAGGAGTAAGAGACACACTGATAAAGCCCCACTGAATTTGGCAGTGCGGAAGTCAAGGTGCAGGGCACTTGACAAAAACAGCTGCATTGTAGAGGAGAGGAGGGAGCCTGACTGAAGTGGCTTCAAGTGAGCATGAGCGCAAAGTGGAATGAGAAGTGGAGACAGTGAGTATGGACAGCTCTTTCCAAGGAGTTGTGCTGTAAAGGCAAAGAAGACATGCTGGCTAGGACAGGACCGTTGTGAGGTCAAGGCGAGGTTCTTCGAGAAATGCTGAGCGCCTACTGCAGGCCTGTCACCAATTCTACCTTCATGGTGCCTAAGCGGCAGGGTGGCCAAGCCAGCCCATCAGCCAGGAAGATTCGGAGTGTATGTGCTATGACTGGGGCAGGCCGGAGAGGCTGCCCTAGCCACACTGAGCCGCTACAGGCGTCCGTCCAAATAGGCCAGGGGAGGTTTCCCAGAGGAGGTAATGTGTGAGCCCAGCCAAGGGGGATGACTGGTCTTCAAGAAGGGTATAAGTCCTGCTGAGTGACCACATCCACTTAATTTAGCCTCCTGGGGCTTTGGCTAGGATTCGGTAGTAATTCTTGTTTATTGGACGGTGTTACCTTTCTTTTTGCTCTATGTTGCTAAAGGCTGAAGTTGCCATCTTACCAAAAAAGTGGTGTGTGCAGGACTCCCTAGCCTCTCCCTTTGTCACTTTGCCTTTATATTTTGACACTTGAGACTTTCTGATACGGCACACCGGAGCTACTTGGAGTTCCCCTACACGCCATCACTATTTCACGTAATGCCTCTCATCTTTACATAGTGGGGCTGTCTCTCCGGAATACTTACTTTTGCCTCTCTTTATCTTCTTATTCTCTTCTATACACCTGGCGAACACAAGTGGAAAATCTTATCAAACTGACGAGCAACTGACCTGAAGATATTTGCACATTATTATTATTATAGATCCATTCTATTTATTGAGCACCCATAAGCATCAGCTATTCTACCAAATAGATCCCCCTTATTGCCTTTTGGAAGAGCCTTCCTCCAAATTCCTGTGTTGCCAAGGCAGAGGAATAGGTGAGCTGACTTTGCAGGGAAGCCAAGTCTAGAAAAATCTCTTTTCTCTCCTCCCTCCCCTTCTTCTACCCTTCCCTTCCCACTCAGACCGTGGGTCATTTGCCCAGGGCCCACAAGTCTGGGTGCCACTATGCACTATACACGACTTACCCTAGAGTCTTTCTTTCTTTTTTTTTTTTTTTTTAAAGATTTTATTTATTTATTTGACAGAGATAGAGACAGCCAACAAGAGAGGGAACACAAGCAGGGGGAGTGGGAGAGGAAGAAGCAGGCTCCTAGCGGAAGAGCCTGATGTGGGGCTCGATCGCATAACGCCGGGATCACGCCCTGAGCTGAAGGCAGATGCTTAACCGCTGTGCCACCCAGGCGCCCCCCTAGAGTCTTTCTTATACCTACTTTATATCAAGTCTCCCTCTGTTTGGTGCCTCAGGGTCCTGGGTGGTAGTTTGGGGCCCAGAGAGAGTACATCTACCTGATGTACTTAGAACTGGGTGGATTGGTTGCAGCAAATGCAGGCCTGAGCAGAGCTCACACTGGAAAGCTGAAGGCAATGTTTTGGAGAGACCAGATGGGAAAGCTAAGTCTAAAAGGAAAGAACTGTTAGTGGGAAGGGAGCAAATTGGAATGCAGCAACTACCCTGGAGACATTTTCCCAAAGCCTGGTGGAGTGTTTGCAGTGCCTCATTAATGGTTCTCAGGGGGTGTTGGGTAGTTGAAAAAAAGGCATCTGATGAATTCTTCCCTAGTAGAGTCTCACTAGCTCATTACGGCTTAACTCTATTAGCTCTCCTAGAGTAATCTTTTAAAGGAGAGTGCCTAAAGAGGGAAGAAGGACTCACAGTGGTGGAATTTCAGGCAGTTTGTGTGTGTGGGGGGGGCAGTAATAGCCTGGGGGAATGAGACTGGCCGGGTAATCTCCTCATGATCCCCCCAAATCAGACCAGACAGACATTTGCAGTAGCAGACAAATGGGGAGAACTGTAAGGATGAGTATCTCAGCTGAATTTCCTGCTCCGCCACCGCGGAAGGCCGTGGAGAGCTGCTGGATGAGAGCACCCCCGGGTTGTCCTCCACACCCAGTATCAGGGTGCACAGATGTCAGAGCTTCATGGCTTCCTCCACTGAAACCCACCTTAAATTTGAGTAAAGCTGGTCCTGTGGGCTCCAGGAGACCTGGACACTGACTTATGGTGTGGCCTCTGGAAATTCACTCAAGTGGGGCTTAGTTCCCTCATTCATTAGATGGAGGTAAGCCTGGCCCCTGCCTCACAGGGAAGTGACCATCAAATGAGACATGTTAAATCACTTTGTAAAATGTAGACTTTCGCGTTTTGTAAGAAGTTACCCTTCTATTGAATTATGAACTCTTTAATGCAAGAATCCTGTCTTGTGTCTTGTATTCCAAGCCCACCAGATGGTGCCTGGCCGTGGAGGCTCCCTTTGGTGGAATGGATGGCTGGATGAACCCAGGGATTGCTGGCTGGCTGTGTGGGGCAGCCTTAAGCAGGGAATCCCGCTACACCTTGGCTGATTGACACCTGTACACATTTTTTCTTCCCTGTCACTGCCGAGGGTTCCATATTTTCCTTGTTTAAAACACCATTTTGGAAATCTGTTCTCTCCCGGAGAGTACATGAAGGTAACTTTGCTTGTGGTAACCTCCTTCCCTCAAAGGCTCATTATTTAAATTATTGCTCATTATCAGCATTTCCTATTTCCCCTGGGAGCTGTGAGGTGTGATGACGTTTTCAGGTTTCTCAAAGCACCTTGGGAACGATCGTGATGTAGCAGCAACGGGGACTGATGGGAGGAGCTGCCTACCATTCTGTTAAGTGGGCAACAAAGACGGAGGGTCAGAATTCCCTACCGTGGGCTCTACTCAGGATAAAGCCTCTTTTTTCGGCACTGCCTGGAAGAAAAAGAAAGCAGAGGGTACCTGGTTATTGTCCTGTGACATAGTGAGCCCTAACTGTCAAGATTGGACCAGCCTGGCTGCTTTCGGGTTAAAGTATCAGGAAGAAGAGGTCACAGGCAAGGTGGGAAGGCGAGAAGCAGAGAAAATCTGTCTGTGGTTTTTAAAAAAAAAAAAGAAAGAAAAGTTCCTGCCTTTCTTTCCTGCGTGAGAAAAACTATTTAAACTGGCACAAAATATATTTAAGAAGCATATTCTTAGAGTTACTTAGAAAAATACACTGTATATTCTGGCAGCAGCAAAATGTATCCTTAATAGAATTCATATGGGGCCTTCAGTGATCGTGCTGTTTGGAGAGGAGCCAGATAGTAAGTAATTTAAACATCACAGGAAATTAAATTTTAGAATTCAATTTTGCATAAAGTTTTCTGTAATGAAAATGTCACACATAAATTATGAAGTCTGATTATATTCTTTTTTGACTTTTTAATAAAATAATAGAGGTACTTGACAGTCAAGAACAAATGCATATTTTATGTGAATAGTATTGCGTTCAACCAACGTCCTCTGGAAATAATGGAACAGATGTTAACACTGCTCTATCAGCTATCAGGTGCTCTGTTAAACAGCGCCAAACACAAGTATTTATTAAAAAATGCTAACGGCGTTGTCTTTTAGGGTTATCTAATTGTAGGCTTAAAATGTAGATGGTTAATGTAATTAATTATACATGTAGAATTATATAGTCAGGCTGTAATTTATTATATGTATGCATATATAAATTATATAATATTCTGTTGTAAATTAATTTAATATGGGCACAGGGAATGACTTCTTGAAAATATTAAATAGTTCATAATGTGGTTATAAATCAAAACTAATCTGAATTTCCACTTAATTTTGAATTTTGAGAAGGAGGATGCTTTAACTCACTGTAGGGGACTTTGGGGGTGCTGATTGTGTTTTAGATTAAATCCACAGCCTGTAATTATTTTTAATAATATTCAACTAAAAAAATGCCCCAAATAAAAAGCCTGAGCACTCTTAATTTGTTTAAGGCCAAGCAGCATTTTTCTTCAAAGGGTAAAATATAATGAACGTTTATTCTGAAAATTGACCTCCTCCATCATAACTCCAGGGCCCCAAGCGGGTCTTTCTTCAGGCTTGCAGTGAGCTCTTGCTGAATGCAGTGATCGTGACCCTGCTGTCTTTTAGGGGAGAGAAGTTCTGCCTATGGATGTCCGGTTAAATATTTCCTTCTTTGAATCCTGTTATGACTTTATCTATAAGCCTTGTATTGGGGGAGGGGTCTGCACACATTTTAAATTTTAAAAGCACAACAAAGCTTTCTTACTTAATCAGAGTCACACAAAAACGTGGGCCAGGCTGTTTGTCCGGGAGCTTGTGCCTTCTTTTGGAAAGTAGGCCATGTCAGTTCACAATGGAAGGAAGATGACGACGATGCCTTACATGACTTCCAAGGCAGATTCTACAGACATGGGCACCTTTTTGTTTTTATCTGCTTTTTTAAGAGAGCAATGACGAGGGTGACCAACTTGTCCCAGTTTGCCTGGGACTCTCCTAGTTTCAGCACGGAAAGTTTCATGTCCCGGGAACCCTCCAAGCTCCTATGTAAACTGAGATAGTTGGTCACTCTATCTATGACCCACAAAAGCTTACAAACAAATACTTTAAAAAGATTTAGGTACAAAAGCACATGCTGCTTCCACAAAGGTGGCACGAAGAGACAGAAGGTGCCTGTGTTCATTGAGGCTGGGCTTCTGCCTCTGGATCGTCACCGCGTGCCAGGGAGCTGGCCCACACCCTTACAAGTTCAGTACTTAGATTCTGTACTCTGGCCCATGGTTGACGAGGCTCTAGTCAAAAATGGAAGGGAGTTTCTGCCTGTTTTGCATGACTTTCTATAAACAAGTATGAACTTTCGTTGAGCTGAGTCACTGGAATTTGGGGATTGGTCTGTGTTGGCGACTTGTGTAAAAACTTTTGTCTTAAAGTGGGGTGCTGCCATTTGAAAAACCCAAAAGACATGCCATTGCTTTAGTCATCAAGGGTGGGTTGTGAGGAAACTAACACTGGAAGCTGGAAAGATGATGATTCTTTATGCTGGGGCATAAGATTTAGGTAAACTGCTGCTTCTAATAGCTAGGCAGGCAGAGATGCGTCTAAAGAACTCGTAGTGCTATCAGAAGAGAGTGGGGGAACGGACCTTACTATTGTGTCTCATTATTGGCTATGTTTGGCAAGATATTATAAGAAAGAGATGAACTAAGGACTAAGTAGTTTATAAAGCAGAAACAAAGGTACAGGGAGAATTCAAAACTCAGGGCCTAGAAATTTGTAAGAGTTGTTTGTTTCTAGAACCCAAACAATAAGAGATGGTATTTTAAAAAGAACTTGAGGGGGAAAATGACTCTCCATCTATCAATATGCTTCATGGCAAACCCTGGTCAGTATGTAGCCTTCCCATTCATGTCTAATAGTGTAATTTCAGAAGCCACCATGAAGTTGAGAGAGGGAGGCATGGAGGTGAGGAAGCAAAATAAAACAGATCTGAGAACCACATGCTGAAAAGTCCTTTGAGGGTGCCTAGGGTCAAATGAAGAGAGAGAATTTTTAGAGAACTACATCACTAAAACAACCAGGAAAAGGTATCTGAATATTCAGAACTTGAAACAACCCTGGGGCCCCTGATAGTCAATGAGTAAGAAGCAAGATGAGAAAGCCGAGAAGTCACCCAAGGGTTGAAGTTCCTCAAAGCTCACTTCAGATGTGGCCAAAGAATAAAGGAAAGAAAGAATCTTCTAGAGAATGAATTTCAGAGCTATGGAGAGCAATGAAAAAAGCAGCTCTCCTGGGAGAGCAGAATTTCATATATCCTAACACAGGAGCCTCCCATCCCCAGGGTGGGAGGCCTTCCCAGTCACCTGGCTGAATTCCAGAATTGCTACAGCTCAGTGACTGCTGTGTTTCCCCCATCCTTTGCCTTCTAAATAGAAGTATTTACACCTACCCTAGAAGGTAGATGTGTATGCACGTGCATATATGTGGAGGGGAAGTAGATAATATGTCTCTTCTTAGATCAAGACTCGAGGACCTGAAAAGTCACATCTAACTGAATCTGATGGAGAGACAACTGGACATCACCCAGAAAGATGAACTTTGAGTTGGACGCGGCAGCTAGATGCAATGTTGGCTTGTCTCCTTTGTGGAGGAGTTAAGTTTATTTTTTTGTGGGAAAACAAAGAAATATTTGGTGATGAGAAGGGTGGATCGTGGCAGACTCAGTAAATGATGATCCAATATTCCATGTGCTCGTTTATACTTCCTAGGGTCTGTGCAGGAAGATCGGCGATGTGGTTAGTGGACTCCCACTTCACGGAAATGCCTATTTCTGGAGGTGGCCATTTCCATTCTTCTCACACAGATTCTCATTTCTTTACTTTTCTTTCAGGCAGTATTTCCTGACTTGTCTTGACATTCTAGTACCTATCCTGCTTGGTACTTGTATCACTCCTTTCCCTGTCAGTAGGCACTACTTTGTTCTTGTCATGATAATGTTGCCCAGCATTTAAGGACCCAAACTTAGTTTACATATAAACAACATCGGGCAGGCTTCTCCCCAGACCTACATGTCCTGGAAACAGACTCTTGTTTTTGCACCCTTGCCATTTTTGGAATCAACTAGAAATGCTACATATGAATGTGAGAGATTTCATTACCTCCAGAGCACTGTCTATTTTAAGCCCTCACCATATTTATCAAGTGGAAAACTTGGTCTCAGTGAGCCTTGCAGAGAATGTGATTGGCTAGAATCACAAGTTTTCAGTTTTGAACTACTTCTCCAAAGTGTTACCCTAAGGAGTTCAGAAATTTTATTTCTTGGCCTAGAAAGAAGATGACTCATTCAACTAGAATCTTTTCTTGAGTAAAAAGTCACAGGAGAGACTATTGCTGATGTGGTGGCCAAAAGGAAGACCCTTATCCAAGTAATTGCTTCCTGACCTCAAAGCCTGGAGCTCTAATTCTATTGACATTTCTGGTTGTCACGAATACCAGCGGCATTGCTAATGGGACCAGCCTTATCTTAGGACATACATTCCTTTCCTCTAAACTGTCTTCCATAGACACACATGTAAAACTGTCTCTATTTATGGATCATAGCAGATGGGTCTAGTGGCTTTCCTTCCTTTGATCTGCTAATTCTTATGAGCTACCATCTTCATTCTTTGCCCTGCTGCTAAGAGAGGCCAGGTTTTGTGTCCTCACAGGACAGCTCCAGGAGGAGAGGCAACCAGAGCAGGCCTGAGGAACAGCGCTGCTGTCCTGAGGTAGGGACTGGTGTGAAGAGTTCAGGTCGACACTGTAACTGTGATGTTTCTCACATGATTTGGGGTGTTAGGGATTCCCTTACTGAGGTTATGGAGCATACCTATAATGACTTTACCCACGGTGCTGCCCCAGGTGTTGAGAGTTATGACTTCTCGTGGAGAGGGCCTTAGGGCCTAGATAACTTAGATTCTCCAGACATGGGCTACATCATTCCACATTCACCAGGTGGATACAAGAAAAAGCCATTACAGGAAACTTTCACCCTCTGAGTTTTCAATATTGAAGTTTCTTTCGTAGTTTTGAGTGGGTTATTGTAGCATAAAACTTTAATAAAGTGACCTTCTATAAAATTAGCTTCCACTCAATATTTGTGTCTATCTCTGCTCATGGCATCAGCATCCTTGTCTGCTGGCTCCTGCTAGGTTTCTGAGGTGGCAAACATCTGACAATAAAATGCAAACACAAGGGAAATTGATTGTAGGAGGGAAATGGGAAATTATGCAAAAGGTGCAAGATTTCATGAAGTCGATGAAAGTGATGCTGGAGAACTATTTCAACCATATGTAAAATCATTGACAAATGAAGATTTGTCGAAGTCGACAATTAAAAAGTCGAGAGGGATGGCTTCGCTGTGTACATTCAAAAGAGAATCGCTGAAATATCAAAAGTGCTTTTCCTTGAAAACATTTCTGAATCTCTTAGGTCTATTTGTGAAAATGACGTTTCCTAGGATCTTCTGGGCATGTATGAAGTGAATACCACCATTATTTTGCTGTTAGTTTGATTTAAAAATTTGCACAATATCCAAACAAACCAATAAATACTTGACTCATTCTTTGTTCCTTCTAAGAATTAGCAACTAGCTGCAATTATGACCTATACTTTGTTAAATATAGTATAACACTTATTTTCATAATTTTACTTTCATAGTTTTATCAGGTTAGAGTTATAATAGAAGCTTCTGTCCCCCTCTACATTAAGGGGACTTAAAACCTTTTCAGGTACCAATTAACTTCAGATAAGGAGGGCCTTCTATACTTGTAGTAATGGCATAGAAATTACTTAATTTCATTTTCATTATCAACAATTCAAATAAAGAATAGGGAATAATGCAATAGCAAATATATTTAAATAAAATGTTATATAAATATAAATTATCTGAGTTCGAAAATATGCTCCTTTTAAAAAATTAACTATATGGGCACCTGGATGGAGCAGTCAGTTGAACATTTAACTCTTGGTTTTGGCTCAGTTTGTGATTTCAGGGTCATAAGATCGAGCCCCGAGTTTGGCTCAGTGCTCAGCAGGGAATCTGCTTAAGACTCTGTCTCTCTCTCTCTGCACCTCCCTCTCTCTTTTTCTGTCTCTCTAATAAATAAATAAATCTTTAAAAAATTTAATTATATTTACCAGGTTGTTTCCTCCTTAGATTGTCTCCTTTCAGGGCTTCTCACCCTCGGGTTTGTTGTCAGCTGACAAGCAATGTGTCAGTGTTTAAATAATCCACTGTTTACTTATTTACCCACGTGGAGCTGCTTACTTGAATTTACGTGCTCTGATTGTTTGTTATTTCTCAGGAACTGACCCATGGTGCTTTGGTCCTGAATGTTGGAGAAAACTCCCTTTGCTGCTTTTGCAAACGGTGAGGCAGTAGAAGGCTTAAGTTATAAGACAAAGCCCCCCTGCTGGGTTTGTGACAATCACGTGATTAATCGGGTGAGGACTGTAGTTTCATAATCTCTAAAATGGAGTTAACACCATCCTTTTATCTCCCTTATGTGGTTGTTGTGACAATGTCTATGTTCGGGAAAACACTTTATATACAGTGTAAATGGAACTAACATCGCCAGAAGGTCTACGAGTGTATTTGCAGAGCTTTTCTCATGTTCTCAAGTGCAGGGTTTGGATATTTTGATGATGATGACGATGATGAGGCGGTGACTGTCCTAATAGTCTTTGATTTTTGTGAAGCAAATTCCCTGCTCTGGTTCTGTGACCCGCACAGTAGAGACCTCCAATCCCATTATGTCTTCCTGAGTTGTTTCTAATAGACTCACTCAGGCTATCTGTGGGTGAGCAACTCAGTGTAACCCTGCGACCTTGCAGCACAGACTGCCCAAGGGAAGACCACCCAGGAACTGAGACTCCAGATTTCAGAGCCATCTTTCAGTGGTCCCACTCTCTAACCACTTCCCAACGTCCAGCAAGTTAAAAAGATCTGTGAATTCCCCCTTTGCAAAACCTGTTGAATCCATATCTACCCCTTCTCTCCTTTGTTATTGGTCTATTCCAGGTTGTTGTTAGGGACACCCCCTGTGGATGTTGGCAGCAGGCTTTCTCAGAGGCTATAAGGCCCCCTGCCTGTGTGCTGGGTGCTGCTCTTGCATCCAACAGGCAGCTGGAGAAGCAGCGGGGCTAGAGTAAGAATTCTGCCCAGGGCTTGGGTCTCCGTCGCTTTGACTTTGAGTGGCTTCCTTTTCCTTAATCCTATTGGTTGTATCAAGAGGGTGACTGGGTGGTATGGGTCAAGGGGGCTTTAGTTTCCCCATAATTTCCGTCAGAAACCACAGGACCCACCTCCAAAGGCAATCCAAGTTTGTCATGTGACTACATGACAGCCCCTAACAGCCCTTCCAATGAGATTGCCTTTCTGAGCTCCCTGTAACATAGGGATTCCAGAGCCACGGAATAGTCCTGCAACTGGATTTGCCTGACATCATCGGTGCCTGATTTGACCTACTCTGCTTGCTGCATCCAGCTTTGCTACTTGTGTTCCCTCCCCACTGCTTTAGTCTCAGTCTGGGAGGGGGTCTTCATGGCAGTCTGACAGTGAGAGCTGATGGAGTTGGGGATCCAAGAGAAGAGCCTACTTACAAAGAACTTTATGTCCCAGGGTCCTTTACATGGTACACTGTGGAACTGCCTACAAAGACTATATATTGATTTATTTTTAAAGTTTTTATTATGAAAGTAGAAAGGAAAACACAATAAACCCCCATGTACCCATCACTTGGCTTCAACTGTTATCAACTCATAGCCAATCTTGTTTCTTCTATACCTTACCCACTCCCTGCACCTGCTTCATTATTTCGAAGTAAATCCCAGACACAATAGCATTTCACCTATGAATATTTCATTTTGTATCTCTAAAAGATGAAGGCTCCACTTCTTAACCAAAACTACAATACTGTCAACTACACAGGGAGCTTTGAGAGAATTCCAAATGCCTGGACCCCAGGCCAATTAAATCAGAATATCTGGGGGTGGGACCATGGCATTGGTAGTTTCACAAAGCTCTCAGGTGATTTAATGCTGTTATACTTTGTTTGGAGGCAGAAACTGAATAGTCAGGGCTAAGGCTCTTTGTAGGATGGTCATAAATAGGGAAGAAGTGCAGCAGATGCCTCTTTTAGGGTTAGGTCATGTCTGGTGTTTCTTTGACCCTTCTCATCCTTAGCAAACCATGCCACTTCAGTCCTCACCTCTCTGCAGGTGACTCCCAATGTCAACTTCTCCTACTCCTGACTCGCCTTGTGAACTCCAGTCTCTAGCATCTCCCTTGCTGTAGGCCATTTCTATTAGTACGTTCTACCATTGCTTAAACCTTAGTATGCTTTATACAGACTTTTCCCTCTGTCTCTCAAACCAGCCTCCTCACTGGATGGTTCCATTCCTGCTATCAGGATGGTTATCTTTTTGATTTTCCCTTGTCACTCATGTACCAACCAGAGCCTAAATCGATTCATTTTTCACATCCATCCCATTCTTTTTGTTCGCATGTTCACCACTTTCCTTTAGTCTTCTGTCCTTTCAGGCTACACTATTACAATAGCTTCCTAATTAGTTCCTTCTCCTCTTTTCTCCTTTGCTTTTGACCTACTCCATATTCTGAAGTCATATGTATCTTCTCAAAGCACAATTGTAGATAAACACTATAAGAATCTCTATTACTCATAGGGCATTTCAAATTCACCAGGTATTTAAAATTCCCATATTTCATGATCTCTTGCAAGACCCTCCACTTTAGCCACATTGCACACTATTCTTAAGTCTGCCACATACACTGCCATCTCCTCACCTCTGCCCATACCATTCTCTCTTCCCTCCTGCTCTATCCCGTCCTATTCTATCCTAAGAGATCTCAAGTTTTCCTTCTTTCAGAAATACCCTCACAACCCACAATAACATCTTTGTCTCTTGATTTCCTCTAGCACTTATCATAGTTTTTATTGTTCCTTATCATATATATATGAATATATATGAATACATACACACATATGTATTTTACCGAATTTCTGCCCTGCGAAGCAGAAATCTTGTTTTATGTTGCTATATTTTCATCACATCAGCCCACATCATATTTTATATATAGTAGGTGATAAAATAGGTGATCGATACATATTGGTTGATGGATATTGAATTTACCCTCTAGACTATAACACTGTGTCTTCAGAGACTCATCACTGGCAGGGGAAGGGTCTTTTAGACTAATATGTAAGAACACATCACATAGCACTTCAACAGTAGCTTGATTTTCTTTTTGTTGTTCTCAGCTGATAGTGATCATTCCAGATTTGATAATTGTTTGTAATCTACTATAGATACCACAGGGCATAGTTGAAGACTGGTCTCATATAAATGAAATATAAAATGTTTCCTTCTCTCAAATGCAGCAGTAGTGCCAGAGGCTAGATTTTCATCTCAGTTATGCAAAGCAGGACCTTGGGAAAGACACCTCCATGACTTTGGTATCTTCCTCTATGAAGCCAAGAGATTAAGACCAGACTACATTGTCTCTAAATATTTTTCCAACTAGAAAAGAGTTGTTAAGAGTTGATGTCACTTTCTGCTTCTTGCTGCACTGTGGTCAATCTCAACTTGAATTTGGAAAGAGAATAATGGAGGCACCACTCATGAAGGATTTTAAGCAGTAGATAAGGCAAGGATTGTGTGTGGTCAAAATTGCCCCCCACCCCCCGCCACTTCTCTTAGGTAGGATTTTCCTTTGCTTGTGCATCAGGTGAAGAGCTGAGATTGGCTCACATTCAGGAGACATAAAAAATAACTTTAAGCACTAGAGATCCATTCTGTATGAGGAGATACTCGCAATGAGAAGCTCACAAGACCTGGTAACAGCTGAGGAAATAGCACATCCAGCTTCCCCATCTATCCTCCCTTGGGTCCAGTTGCACTGAATGAGATGACAGTTGGAATGGCTTTCACTAGTGAATGTTCTCTCTCTTTCTGGTGTGTGCTTGAATTTGCTCAACTTAAGTGACCATGTGTGTAAAATCAGGGGCAGAACTACCACTCACAGACCAGACCATGCTTCTGAAAGAATGAGGGGAAGAGCCTAAAATGCCATAGAGAAAAGATTCATTGTCTTAAAAATCCTTTGCTAAGGGAGCATCCACCCTTCCCCCCTTCTCCTTCTCCTAGGTCTCTTTTGGAAAGCAGCCAATCCACTCTCTGATCCCTTCCCAAGGCCAAAGAAATGCCAATTCAGCATTGAGAGTCATCAGGAAGTGATTGAGAGGCTGGCAAAATCCCAGATCTCATATTTAGGGCAGAATAGTGTGAGGGAGGTCTCTGTATTTCTCACAGAGAGATGTCAAGACATTGTATCCCTCAAATAGCAAACATTGAAAAGGAATGGGCATATGAATTTGGATATAGCTCCTGGACTGATTTAATTTGGTTATCACGGCTTACTTTTTGATGCAGGAGACTCATTCCTGAGCACCTCTTCTGAATTTCTTAGACAAGAGAATTCCAACAATTTCCAGCTTTACCACAACCATTCTCACATTTTGAACTAATGTATGTAAGTATGAGAAGAAGGTATAATTGTGAAGAAAAAAATTAAAAGCCTTTCTACTAATTAAAATGTTTTTTCTTTATAACAGAGTGGAGACAATCAAGTATGTGCGCAGACTCAGTTTTATTTGGGATTTACGGAGTCCGTGTAAGCCCAGGTAAAATTGGAAGGTAAAGTTACTTGGGTTATGGAGCATGTTTAGAAATAGGAATCATGGACAATCTAGGATACTGGGGTGTACCATATAGTCAACGCTTCCTTCTTGAGGAAACTTCTAGAATCCAAAATTGTATTCTAGAAGTTGGCCCACATAGAGTGGTCATTAAGTGAGTATTGGGGAGACGGGAGTACATCCTAGCAAATATTACAGGTGGGGAGTCTCATGTTGGTGTACTTCATCTTTTCCTTCCTACTTCTGCCATTATTCTATGCATCTATTCCTCTATCCCTCATTCCATTCTAGCTCTTACCTTTTGGCTAACGAATTTCGTCAAAGCATTAGCCAAGCATAGCTTAATGTATTTTCTCTTCCATTCAATAATTCAAACTTCAAAAAATTGATTTTCAAATACAGAATTTTATGTGTTAGGTGAGATATTTGGAGACAGGGAACCTTGACCAGCTATTTTATTCCTCACATAAAGTCTACTGTTGGGCACCTCACTCCCCTTGCTATTGCTCATACATAATCGCTATCAAAGTGCTGCCTTGTTAGAATAATAAACTTCTTGAGGTCAAGGACAGCACCCCTCCCTTATATCTCCAAGACATAGCACAGTGCATGCACCTAAAATGTGCTCAAAAAGGTAATTGAAGGTTTCAGAGTCAAAGAAAAGTGAAGCTAGGAGGTCATTTAGAGCTCATCTAAGACTCTTTCATACTATAGGCAAGAAGACTGAAGACTAGAAGGGGGAATGACACATCTTGGCACTACCCATGTGTACTATTCCAGGCACATAGTTCTTATATCATTTCATACCCCTAACATGCTTTTGTAGTGAAGATTTTTATGCTCAGTACAAACAGGAGACCAAGCCACATGGAGGATAAATAACTTACCCAAGGTCACACAGCTAGGCTCTGAACCTCTTTAATTCTAAAGCACATGTTCACTTGGTCTCCTGGGAAAATGCTTGGGGTAAGTAACTGTTCAGGCCCAAGATCGCAGAGTTCATTGGAAGCAGAGCCAACACCAGCATTAAGTCTGACATCCTTCTCTCTCTCTCTCTCTTTTTTTTTTTTTTGAGTAAAATGATAGAAGTTTATTAAGTGAAGATACAGAAAACACTCTCAAGAGTGAGAGGGGTCCCTACAGGGTTGCCAATGAGGGCCTTTAGGGTTGGTCTTTTATAGAAAGCTAACCAGGGAACTTGAATCCTTTTAACATCTCTATTGATAACACCTTCAATGGCTTACTTCTTTCTCAGAGTCTGGTTATTCTTTGTTGGTCACAGGTGATTATCATAAAGACACCCACTTGACTCCAATCCAGTTTGGGGATACTGATTAGTTGTAAATGAAATAACACTCTAGGATTCCATACTTTTTTTTTTTTAAAGATTTTATTTATTTATTCGACAGAGATAGAGACAGCCAGCGAGAGAGGGAACACAAGCAGGGGGAGTGGGAGAGGAAGAAGCAGGCTCATAGCGGAGGAGCCTGATGTGGGGCTCGATCCCACAACGCCGGGATCACGCCCTGAGCTGAAGGCAGATGCTTAACCACTGTGCCACCCAGGCGCCCTAGGATTCCATACTTGTCTCCACTGTACTAGAGCATTTCAAACACTGGCATAATAGCACGTCAATAGAGTAGTTACCAAAGGAGGCCTATTCCATAGCCCCTCTCTGCTGCTGCCATGAGAATGCACCCACATTTTTGATCACCTGAAGTTTTGTTCTGGTTAGGGGCCTTTTCCATGGACTAGCACATCTTCACTCATTCTTTGGAACTCTTCTCCGAGTGGGCAACTATTCTGGAAGAATGACTTTGTTGTTGAAAAGCCTTTACAAAACCCTTGACATAATTTAGAATGGTTTCCAAAAGATGATAGTCATTTTGGTGGTGTTTTTTGTATGTGTTCTATATAAATCTGGCCTGGCTTCTTGAGGAATTAGCAATTTGATCACATTACCATTCAGCTTAGTGGTCACTGTTGGTCACTGTCATTGCTGGCAGAATAAAACCCAATGCCTTAACAAGATACATTTCTTGCAGAGGTCCTCCCTGGCTTCCCTGCCTTTATTCCCCTCTGCTTTTTGTCATTGATCCCTTGCTTCATCCATAAGAATATCCTCAACTTTCATGTCCTTCCATGACTAAAAGATACAGCATTGCCCCATTTCTGATGGGCAATTTCCAGTCTATATTTTAAAACCTAGCTCAAATTCATCATTTTGTGGTGCCTTTCTTAGCTCCTGAAGAAGAGCACTCGTAACCTCTAGACTCTACAGAGTACTTTGCCCGAATCTCTCTGACAAGGGAAGGCAGGAGAGTACCAGGCTTAGGGGCATCTATTTTGCATTCAAATCCTGGCTCTGCCTTTTTAAAGTTATACAACCTTGACAAGTTACTTAACTTCTTACGCCTCAAATTCATTATTTAAAAAACGGATAATAATGGTACTGCCTCGTGGGGTCATTGTGAGAGTTATACTGATGATACACTAAGACATTCAGCAGAATGCCCGGCACACACAACAGGAGCTCAGTGAACCACGCTCACACTGTGATGTAGCTTATTATTATTATTATCATCATCATTATTATTATTATTATTATTTTTAACCTGCTTGTGTCTTCTGCTAGACAATGAGTTCTCAGAGGCCAGGAAATTGAGTCTTATTGTTCTTTGGGTCTTCTCCTGGTACATCATAGGAAGGCTGGCTCCGTTGGTAAGTGACCAGTGCAACTGAATAAGACCCCTTGCTCAGAAAGGTCCTACACTTGGAGTTTAATGTTCTACAACCACTGTCTTGAAATTCTTAATAATTTTATCTTTGAATTTGTGTTTGTGTTTAAGTTTGTAAAAGTGAAGTATGATGGGACGATGGAGTGTGTGTCAGATGACTTGGAGCCTGGGCTCACATCACCTCCCCACCTCTCTAGGTTTAGTTCTCAGCTGCCTGCTTGCTCTCTGCCCCTTGCAGCCTTGCCTCACCTAGCCTCCCCCTCCCTGCCTGCCCCAAGCCTGCTGCTGCCCTCCGCTGGGGATTGATGACCAGCTCAGATTGCCGAGGCAGGAAGATGCACATATTGCATTGTCACCGTGAGTTGCCAGCAGGGACCTGGGTGTGGGTGTGGGGTGTGTTCTAGTTGGGTGTGTGCCCCATAGCATCTCAGTGGGGCAAGGTAGCAGCCATCCTTACCCCAGGCTGGCAGCTCCATGACGCACTGGGCTGGGTGGCCTCTCCAGATCGCACTATGAGTCCATTTACTTATGCATCATCCAGAGCAAAGGCTGCAATCCTTGGAGGCTGGTGCCAGTCTGCTGTGGATCGGGGTGGCTGGGCCATGGGGAAATTGACTTCATAGTCCTGGGTGGGGGCCCATCTTTTCATTTTGCACTGAGCACTCAAGTTATGTAACCAGTCCTGCATGTAGATACTTAACAGAAAAATACTTATTGAAGGACTGCAGACCAGCTAGGGTAGAGTGAAGATGGAAGAAGACAGTGTTTATGAAGGGCAGACTCTTCCCCAAAAATCGCAAGCCTGGAAAGACAAATGTCAGGCTGTCAGACAGCTGGGAGCTGGAAGGGGAGCATGCCATTTCGTAGAATAACATGTGCTTTTCCATGTTCAAATACATAGTTCACTTTCTCCTTCTTAATTCAGTTTTACTCACTTTTTCCCTCCACTCAGATCTCTTCCAAGACCCCCAAAATATCTTCTGTTTTTCTTTTGCCAGGATGACACAAGGACCTACATTTGGGAGATGGTGAAGTAGTGATAAAATCTCATTAGAAGGAGTTCCTTGTCGTGAATATAATAACTAGGCTCAGACATGTGAAAAGCTTTCTCTTTAGCAGTCACTGCTCATAATGAAAAAGCAACGGGTGATAAATTCTCAGCAGCTTTCAACACAGTCTTTGCAGAGATCTCCTCACAGTGAGAGGAGAGAGGCGCTCTGGCTGTGTCTTAGAGATCCTTTACCCTGCTTCCAGGAGCTCCCTCTTAGTCGTCCTGTCCTCCACCTTCCCCAAACACCCATAAACATCCCAACCCATAATTACCATGCCAGGAAAGTTCACTTTAGCTGTTGCAGTTCCTTCCCATATGTTACATGACTTGAAAAAAAAGAGGATTGAAGTAAACTTGGCTGTATAATATCAACAAATATTTTTTTGAGATCCAATACACTACAGACTTCTCTTCATTTGCTAATTCAGCTCTGGAAAGAAGAGAGGAGAGTGCGTGGGGGGTGGGGGGAGTGGGTAGGGAGAGAGACCAGACGTCAATTTGATATCATCTCCAGCGTATACAGACTAGGAATATGATTTATAGCAAAACACTAATTAAAATGAAATCATTGAGAAATATTTGGGAGCCCAGTGGAATTCTTTATAACAGAGTGTGATCTACAGCAGACAATTAGAAGCATACATCAAGTCAGCCTACTTGCATGTTAGGGAAAGACGGGAAAAAAAGGCCAAAATGAGAGAGAAACAGTGGAGGCCGTTTCACAAGATCCAGCCTGAAGTTTCATATCCAATAGCCCTTGAGAGTGCTGAGTAAGACTGCAGTTCCATCGCAAGGATTTTCCAGCTGATGGTTTTAACCTTCTTCCCCAGGTCTCTGCCAACCCCAGGGCCACCGGCTCTCAGTCAGCATCCCCTCCTCTTAGCTTCCTTTCCCCTCCTCTCTCCCCCCTTCCTCTTCCTCCCCACTTCCTCTTTTAAAACCCGGGACAACATGTGAAATATTAAATGTGCGGTTGCCTCCAGGCACTGCGGCATTTCAGTGGCTGCCTGTTTTTACACTAATTTATCAAAACACGAACACTAAAACTGCAATGTTAATCTAAAGTATATATTCTGTCAGTAAAAAAAAAGAAAAAAGGAAGAAAAAAGAGAGAAAAGAAAAGGAGAAAAAAACCGCCTAGTGAAAATACACAAAACAAACCCGGTCGCCGGTTGCCGTTCAAACTGCTTTGAAAATAAAATGGGATTTGTTTGCAAGGATTTAAATTGGTAAATGATTTGAATTTCTCCACCCCTAGGTGAATGATTTAGATGGCCTTGACCCCAGTCTGACTGCAGGGATTAATGTGGGATAATGATTGCTGAGGCTATCATTGCAGCCGGCATCATTAATTATCCTTATTGATTGTAGCTTTCAAAGATAAAGCATTATGCTGACTGGAAACTACCCTCTTCCTGCAAGGTCAAGGCTAAAATAGGGAAGCTAAATAATTGCATTAACAAACAAAGAAATAAAAATAACCTCTCAGAGCATTGTGTAATTAAGATCCAATTACAACGTTTGTTCTTGTTTACAAAATGACAGAGTTCTTCTTGTCAAGTCATTTTCCTGAAAATTGCTTCAGTACATGATAATTGCATTATAGCAGGTAACCAGAATGGAGCATTAAAAGGGGGATCAGTTTCCTTGGATAGCTGCCACGGCTCTTGCTGTCTGACTCACCTACAAAGTGTGAGAGCCCCCAGAGACTTGTCTAAAAATACAAATGATATGTTAAATGAAGGGGGTTAGATGGAGGAAGTAATAATTGGGCTTCAAATCCTATTGTATTTCTTCTGGATAGTGTAATGGAGCTTAGAGATATCCCAAGGATCTTATCGCCAACGTCTTTCTTTACCTCCTTTCCCCGGCCACATCATTTTCATTGCTGTGAAAATCTTGGCTCTAAGGCCCTATTCGGTTGTAAATTTCTCCGGTGAAAAGGATTGGTATTACAGTTTCCCTGCTATTGATCAGATTTGGGGCTTCTAAAAAAAGAGGCTTTTATGTGTAAAACACAAAGCTACACGTGACTTTCTCTGTGAAAGTATTTCACACAAATGTTTAGCTTTTTCTTTTGCTGACGGTCTTCTGCTACATGTTCTGATGCTGAGCATATTAAGGTCTGATTCGAAAAGAGGTAGGCTTGAGCCAGTGGGGCGGGGGGAGTTGGGTGTCCACTCTTCATCTGGGGACTTAGTTCCTCCACCTGAGAAAGTGGGGATCATTACAATCCCACCTTAGTCAGGGTGAATTGAAAACTAAAGAGAGAACAACAAAAATCCTCTATGTAAATTGTTTCTCATGGAGTGGGGTTCTTAAATAGCAGATATTGTCAGAATAGAGGGTGATGCTTTGTACTTCCCTATTTTATTGAGAGAGAGAGAAAGGGAGAGAGTGAGTAACCCTCATAAAATGGGTTGGGCACAGTGCTGAACATTATTTTATTGAATCCTCACAAGCACTCTGTGAAAGATACTATAACTATCCTTATTTTATGAACAGATGGGGAAACTGAAGCTCAGGGTGGTGAAATCATTTCCCCACTACCGCACAACTGGGAAGTGATGGAGTAAAGATTTGAACTCAGGTCCTGACTACCAAGTCTGTGCTCCTCTGCTTTTTGAGCCATTTGGTTACAGGAGAAGACTCTATTCTGGGCTTGTACCTCTACAATTCTCATCTAGTCTTCCTTTTTTAGCTTCCTCTACCAGCCTACATTGCTTTAAAGGTAGAAGTGAAAGATGGATATATTCTTGTAGACGCTCATGCAATAAGGTCATAGAATAAAATGGAAAGCCCCCAGTCTTACAAGCCCCCAACTCTTAGATCCCTACATGTAGCAACCATTAAGTTTGGTATGTTTTTTTTTTACACCTTTCTTTTTGCATACATGGATGCATACATGTTATTTTTTACTTTTCATATAATGGGATTATAAATTTTATTCCGCAACTTGTCTCTTTTCCTTAAAAGTATACGTAAGAGAGATTTCAAGCAGCATACATAAATCCATTTTTTTCTTTATAATGACTTTGTAGGCTTCCAGTATAGGAATATATCATAATTTATTTAGCCTGCTTCTTTGGGCATATAAAAGTTGTTTTCAATTGTTCTATTACAGCCAATGCTGCAGTGAACATCTGTGTACATCTATCTTTGTGGACATATGTGAACATTTTTCTAGGTTGTATTTCTACAAGTCAAATTTCTGGGACAGAGGATATGCACATTGTAAATTTTGAGAGATAATGAAAAATTCCCCATCAAAAAGACTACCAGTCTACACTAGTATAGAATGTGCCTGTTTTCTTCCATATTCACAAACACAGGATGTTATTAGTCTTTTAATTTTCCTGTCAGTTTTTTGATGAGAAATTATTTCTTCTTATGCTTATAATTTGCATTTTCATAGCGAGGTAAAAAAGTTTTTATATGTTAATTGGCCACTTGTTAATGTTTTGGTAAATATATATATATATACTATGATCACTTTTCTATTGGGTTATTTAATAGACAGTGACCTTTATTTTGTCATCGAAACATCTAAGCACCCTGGCCTGGCCAATTGGTTGCTTTTGTCTAAGGCACCTGAACCTTGAGGAAATAAGGCAAAACCACAGGGACAGTTGATTAGTCACCCCTGGCAGCTCTGGTGGCACCAGTGGTCTTTTCCTCACCACATTGTTTTTGCGGTGGGACCTTGGCCTATTTCCTGCTGTTTAACCTCCCTTTTTCCCTGCTCAATCCCAAACTTTCTCCTGATAGCTGACATACCTGATGACCTTCCCAGAAATTCTTTTTGCTTAAATTAGTCAGAGATGACTTCTACTGGTGGCAACAAAAGTCTCCAAAAGTTATAATGATCCACAAGAGAGTGGATCACACTCAAAAGAACGTCAAGGAGGTAAGAAGGAGCTGGAATTGATTACGTAGCATAAATGGGGCTGAAGACGATGAAAATCCTATTGGTATTCAAAGATTTAAATTTAGCAAGAGATGGGGAAACAATTATTATTATGTAAATAATTGCCTGTGGTGACCTGGAATCAAGTGTCCATTGAGAATAGACAGTGCCTATTGAGGGGCTCCTGGCCTCTCTGTAAATATCACTATTAAAGCCCAGTTGTATATAATGGATGGTGACTGAACAACATAATTACCACAATGTAGGTAGGATAGTGTTGTGACTAGAGTTGTCTTTTTTGTCTTCTTGTCTCAAACTGTACATCTTGTATGAAATAGGAATGACTAAATTTTTTAAGGCATTTATTTAAATTTTTATTCCAGTATAGTTAATGTGCAGTGTTATATTAGTTTTAGGTGTATAATATAGTGACTCAACAATTCCATACAACACACAGTGCTCCTCAAGACAGGTGCACTCCTTAATCCCCGTCAACTATTTTACCCATCCCCCGCCCACCTCCCCTTGGTAACCATCTGCTTGTTCTCTGTGGTTAAAACTTGGCTTCTTGGTTTCTTTCTCTCTCTTTTTTCCCTTTGCTTGTTCATTTTGTTTCTTAAATTCCACATATGAGTGAAATCATATGGGATTTGTCCTTCTTTGACTTATTTGACTTAGCATTCCACTCTCTAGCTCCATCCATGTCATTGCAAATGGCAAGATTTCATTCTTTTTTATGGCCAAATAATATTCCATTTTAAATACCACTTCTTGTTTATCCATTTCTCTATCATGGATACTTGGGGTTCTCATAATTTGGCTATTTAAATAATGCTGCTATAAACATTGGGGTTCATGTATCTCTTTGAATTAGTGTTTTTGTGTTTTTTGAGTAAATACCCAGTAGTGTGATTACAGTAGCGTGATTACTGGATCATAAGGTAGTCCTACTTATAATTTTTGAGCAATCTTCATGCTGTTTTCCATAGTGACTGCACAAATTTGCCTTCCCACCGACAGTGCAAGAAGGTTCATTTTTCTCCATGTCCTTGCCAACACTTGTTTCTTATGTTTTTGATTTTAGCCATTTTGACAGGTATGAGGTGATATCTCTTTGTGGTTTTGATTTGCACTTCCTTGATGATGAGTGTGGTTCAGTACCTTTTCATGTGTCTGTTGGCCATCTGGATGTCTTCTTTGGAGAAATATCTGTTCATGTCTTCTGGTCATTTTTTAATTGGCTTATTTGTTTTTTGGGTGTTGAGTTGTAGAAATTCTTTATATATTTTGGATACCAACCCTTTATTGGACAAGTCATTTGCAAGCATCTTCTCCCATTCAGTAGATTGCCTTTAATTTTGTTGATTATTTCCTTTGCTGTGCAGAAGTTTTTATTTTGATGTTGTCCCATTAGTTTATATTTGCTTTTATTTCCTTTGCCTCAGGAGACGTATCTAGAAAAACGTTGCTATAGCTGGTGCCAGAGAAATTGCTGCCTGTGCTCTCTTCTAGTATTTTTATGGTTTCAGGTCTCGTATTTAGGTCTTTATTTTATTTTATTTTTTTTTAAAGATTTTATTTTTTATTTATTCGACAGAGATAGAGACAGCCAGAGAGAGGGAACACAAGCAGGGGGAGTGGGAGAGGAAGAAGCAGGCTCATAGCAGAAGAGCCTGATGTGGCTCGATCCCATAACGCCGGGATCACGCCCTGAGCCGAAGGCAGACGCTTAACCGCTGTGCCACCCAGGCGCCCCTCGTATTTAGGTCTTTAATCCATTTTTGTTTGTTTTTGTGTATGGTGTGAGAAAGTGGGAGAATGACTAAATTTTTGACAAAAAATATTGGGTTGAAATCAGAGGACTGACTAGAATTAGGCTAAAAGACTCTTTTATCTCTTAGAACCCCAGGACTGATAGAGCTCAACATCAAAGCAAAATTTAATCCTGTCAGCTGCCAAAATTGCACTGTTCATTGAATTTATAGCTTCTTGGGTCTTTTATGTAAAAATTAAATAACTGATGAAGAAAAAGTGAAAGAGAACTCAGGAATAGGGATATAGAGTAGGTTTCAGGAAACTTGGACTATGCTGAGCCCCCAGCTCTTACTAGAGTTCCATTGCTTTCCAGATTACATAGCCCCTCCTTCATGGTCAGATGATATTATTATAACATGTTCACCTGAAGAAGGCAATTTGTAAAAGGATGCCAGTATTCATCATACTCTTTTCCATCCATTGTCTCTATATACATAATTAGTTTACATGCCAGAGTGTTGCTTGGGGCCAATCACAAAGTCAAACATAGGAGTAGAGGAACTTAGATACACACACACACACACACACACACACACAAAATCTCACTGCTGTATAGTTTATGGTGAATTGCATTTTCATTGAAAACACAACAGGGAGAGTGTATATGTTTGTAGAGTGAGTGTATGTTTGATATTAGTAGATAACAGTTTGCCAAAGAGATGTACCAATCTTAAATTCACATCAGGATTGTATGATAGTTTCACCTGTCTGACATCCTTACTGACACTTAGTATCATCAGTCCTTTTCATTTCACCCCTTCCAGTGGATATGTAGTAATTTCAGTGTGGTTTTAGTTTGAATTTCTCTGATGACTAATGAGATTGAACATTATCTCATATGTTTATTGGCCATTTAGATATTCTCTCATGAAATATTTCATGTGAGGTACATGTCTAAATATCTTGATCATTTTTTAATTGATTATCTGCTTTTAAAATATTGATCTGTAGGAATCATTTACATAATCTGATATGAGTTCTTTGTGACATAAATGTGCTGCAAATATCTTCTTCCACTTTGTGGCTTGCCTCTTTACTCACTTGATGTTGTCTTTTGGTGAATGTTGCTTATCTTTCAACTTTGTTTATGAATTCTTTCCTTATATAAATACTTAAAATTTTTGGATACTCAAAACTAATATTTTTAGTTTATAGTTATGTATCTTGTGTAGAAAAGCCTTTACTGCCTCAATATATAAAAGCTCTTCTTTCATACTTTTAATTCTTAAATAGCAATAATTAAGTAGTACCTTTCTCTCCATACTCTCTTTTGCACTTATAATGCTCTGTATGTAATCAAATTCTTATGTATCCCCAGATCCATTTCAAGACTCTATTTCATTGAACTATGTTTATTTCTGCATCAATATAATACTCTTTGAATTACTATAGTTCCCCAATATATTTTGATATCTGGTAGGCAAGTGCCGCCATATTGGTTTTTTCCCTAACATTCTTGATATGTTCTCCTTTATACTAATTTAGAATCAGGTTGTCAAGTTCCATAAAATATTACTATTGGGATTGCATTAAATGTATAGATTAATTTGAGGAAAGAATTATAGTTTTAAAATATTGGGTCATTCTATTTGGGAACTAGGTATGCTTCTCCAATTAATTAAATATCCTTTTATGTCCTTTAATAAAGGTTGTCAGTTTTCTCTATATTGTACTTTAGTTTCTGGACATTTTATGCCAAGGTACTTTATGGCATACAACTATTTGCTATTATTAATGGTATCCTACCTTCCATTGTATCTTTGAAAGTATATTTAACCATTGTGTAGGAATTATTTCTATATGTTAATCTTGTGTCTGGCCACCTTAATTACCTCTCTAATGAATACTAATAACTTACAGTTGATATTCTTTGATTTATTATATGTTGTTTGAATTTGTTGTGGCATCAACTAATTTTCATATTTGTGACTATGTATGATATGTGAATATTTGACTGAATATTTTGAATTAAGAACAACTATTGCTGTGTGATCTCCGGCTTGCCAAAGAGCAGTGCTACATTTGTAGTAGGTGCTGAATACAGACTTCGTGAATTCTTGGCTGGATGTGATGCACCTTCGCACATCACCAGTTATTTGCAGCCCACATTTGGGGACTACCAGATAAGAAAGAACACTGGAAGATACACAATTTGTACCTATTTTGCAAAAATAATTTGTTCTGGAAAAAAAAATTTTTTGCATTATTTATTGCTGTTCTTCCTTTCCTATGTTAGTGAGGGTTACTGTGGTTACCTGTATTTTCTATAGATCCCTAAACTCCCACTTATTCATTCAGCTAGTGTGTATGAAACTTATATTGTGTGTCAGGCACTGAGGATATAGAATTAAATAACACTCCGTCCCTTTCTTCAAGGAGCTTATTGTCTAGTTAGGATGTCCCACAAATAATGAATGATTATAATTCAGAGTTCCTCAGTGTGAACCATGATAAATAGCATGATTATACCAGTAATGAGAAATTCAAATCAGTGCTTGAATTTTAGAAATAATGCTATTGAGAGTCTGAAATATATCCAGAAAATGTGTGATATTCCTTATTGTTTTAGACTTGTGAATATTGGTTGAATCACAGAATTTTAAATTTGAAAAGGATTATCAGATATCACCTAGTTCATTCTATAGATAAAGAAAAAGAGGCCCAGAGAGGCCATGTGCCCTTGCCAAGTCAGTAATCTCTATAAATGCTGCAACGTGAAATTTCAGCTCTCCAGATTCTTCATCTAGGACGTCTTTCATCATAACACATATGATTTACTTTTCCTCGAGTGATACTTAATCAGTGATATATATTTTTTTTGGATCAGTAATTTTTTTTGGTCTTGGTTTTAAGACATCATAAAATGTTAGTTGGGTTTTCAAGAATTATCTATTGATCGATCGATCTACCTATCTTTCTATCTATCATCTATTTATCTATCTTCTAGGAAGGAGGCTGTTATGAAATAAAATTAGAGTGAAAAGTTAATCTTTGATGAACACAAACGGAACCATACTTGACATATACGTCAAATAGTTGTAGTTGATGACATGGGTCCTATAAGGGTTAAAAGTTTTGGCTTTGGATTTCATTGGTTCTGGGCTTTCAACTCAGCTATTCCATTTACAGATCCTGTGACTTTGGGCAAGTCTTTTATCCTCTCTAAGCTTTGGTCCTTCTTCATTGATAAAGTGGGATAATCATATCTAGATTACAGGATTATTGTGAAGATAAGTGAGATAATATGTGTAAAGGAATTAGCACAGAACCTGGAATACAGTAAATTCCCTATAATTGATGGCTATTAATTTATTAGATACAGACCATTGCCATTGGCTTACACTAGTCCCATTTATGATATAAATTGCCTATCTCTTTAGATGTTTTTGTGTGTCTGCACTTCTCAAAGGCAGTGAAGTCACCTGTTAGTATCACCATATCCTATTATGGTGTGATTGGAGTAGTTCTCTTTTTCACCTGTTTCTTACTTCATCACATTGAAATATGACACTAAAAGTTTACAGTGCTCAGGAATATATAGGACAATCACTAAAGCATCTAGGCATATTTAAAAGACTTAAAACTGGTAGCTATTTTACTTTAAAGCTGATGCCTAATATTATTTCTTTGCTATGAATAGTCTAACTATCAACAAAGTGGTTATTGAAACATGTGAGCAATGGATGGTCCCTGACTTTAAGGATATAAAGGGCAGTAAAGATAAAGGTTATAACCATGTGAAAGGAGCAACACATTCTGAACTCTATGGAAGTATGGCAAAGTACATTATTATAATAGGGAAAAAAAAGGGCTATGAGTATAGAGGGGAGAAATTTTGGACTGGCAAAGCCTGATCTGGGAAAGGCTCTTGGGTGACGATAGATGAAAGCTGGTTACTGGACAGGGAAGACTTGGGGGTAGAATGGAGGGAAGGCAGAGGTCGGGGGGGGGGGCAAACTGTGTTTAGGAGACCTTAGTTGATCAGTTGGCCTAGAAGACAGAGTTCATGAAAATGTTAGTTAAAACCAGAATATAGAGAATTTTTAACCACTGTAAATATACAACATTAAGGACTTTAAACTTTGCTCTTTTGACAGTGAGAAGCCAGTGAATGTTTCAAGTAGGGGAGTTAAATTAGCAAGATAGTATTTCAAAAAGGTTCGTCTGTTGGCCAAATATAGCTGGAATCAGGGGAAAAGCTAGAGAGAAACAGATCATTTAGGAGGCACAACTATGAGGTGGTGGAGGGCTGAGTGGTGGAAATGAAAAGAATGGGGGGAATGCTAATCACCAAAAAATTGGTCACTGCCTGGAAATGTGACAAAGTAGTTTCAAGTTCAGTACGAGTTACAGAAATGGGGACGTCAGCAACAGGGACTGAATTTTAGTTAAATTTTCATCAAACTGAGTTTGAAATGGTGGAGAGAGATCCAAATGGGATAGTCTAATAACTACTCAAACTCAAGGCTAAAAATGCAGATTAGTACCAAACCATAGCTGATAGGGAAGTGAATCGTCAGTGAGATGAACCCTTAGAAATTCAGAAGGGGGAAGAAGGAATGATGCAGGAAGATAGCTTGAGGGAGGAGGCAACTGGGTCAAGTGTTTCTTTTCTTTCTCTTTTTCCAAAAGATGGGGAAGCTTTGTGGATTTTGAAGTTAGAGACAATGAAGAAGAACAGGAGCTGTGTAAGAGTGAAATATAGAGAGAGGGTCTTGATGTGAATTATGAAATCAAGAGAAGGATGAAATGGGACCTATGAAGTGATGACTGTTTTCCTTGCAATGTCCGGAGTGCTTCCTTTCAGGCTTTGCATGGCATTTTAAAGACCCCTTTCTCAGGATAACTAAGTTTGGCTGAAACAGGAAGAATCTTGAATATATTTTCTAACTTTTCCTTGGGTAAGACTATCCAAATCTAACAGCAGCAAACTGGTGCTGTTCTTTTTGCAAAAACAATAAAATCCCAAATTTGAATTCTACCTGGTATTGTTCTTAGAGGTGATACATTTGCTTCTTAGGTTATGCAGGTAAAATAAAGAAAAATACAAGCATTTCCTGACAGAAAATTAGGAAAATGAACTTGTCAACTGCTGAAGTATTGTTAGAGTGCTAAGGTTTGGATTTGCAGTGTTTGATGTCACCATTAATTTATCATCGTCAAAGTATGACTTCCTGCTTTTGACCCCACACCAAAAAGGCGTAAAAGAGTTTGTGAAGAAAAGCTTCTTGGAAGTTAAATGGCTCATCCAAAACAGCATTTTAATGATTTAAGTAAAAATGAATCAGAAACATGTGGATTTAATTTCCCTTAAAATTCACATGGGTTTGAGACTTAAAGGAAAATAGTACTTGGCACAATGTGTTTAGGATTTGGTTAAACTCAAAACATTTGAAAAACTTTGGAACACTGGATGACTTCGAAATACATCTGGGTTTGCCCAACCATGTGGGCATGGTTACAAAACCCTCGTCCTTCGTGGCACTATTCAAACACTCTATCAACATGCTTCAGCTTTCAAAAGGTTTAATTAGGATAAAATCAACAAATTTTACTGCCTACTATGTGCAATCAATAAACTAGAGAGCCACAGTTTTCCCCATTTCACAGTTAAGAAGTCTTTGCTGGAGTGTGGTCAAAGAAATCCCCACACAGACAAAGGCAGAGTGGGCCACTGGCATGGTCCTTTGGGAATCAGAATTCAATTCCATCAGCCATTCCTATTCACATCCACTGCTACTGTAGAATTTCATTAATTTCAGGAGCATGAAAAAGAGAAAAGTTATGTTATATGGTACTGAGTTGGTAATCAAACATTGCTTTGGGTTTTTAAACCATTACTTAAAAAGGTCATTTTGGCATGTGTTGAAAGCACAATACATGTTTAAAATGTTACATTGGGGACATTAATTAAAATATGTAAAGAAGACCATGAAAATGAGGAAAACCAGGGGTTGGCAAAATAACCTCTTTGCAGTTGCAACCCCAACAAACCCACATGGCAAACTCAATTGTTAGCAACTCAGTGGTAAGGGGCTTGTAATGAAACCCACAGAGGTTCTGCCGGAAAGGTACTCATATCATTTATAGCCAATTATATTAATCCCAAAGCTGACTGACACCTAGGGAGATAATTGAATTTCTTAGATTTCTCTCTCTACACTCACTGCCATGATCAGAAAAACACAATTTTGAATGCTCCTTTCTCTTCGGGTAAGACCATGCTGTCCGTGTAATTGGATAAGTCTCCAGGGAAAACTGGCTTCTCCATGGCATTTTATAAAAAGCTTTATGGAAAGTTGGCCTCAATTTTTTCGGTAACTTTTTCAAGAGACAAAAAGGATGCAAGTTGAAATAATCTCTTCTCAGTTTTACCCAAGGAAGTTCATGAACCTTAGCCATACAAAAAGCACTGCTTAAGGAAGTTGTCTCATAAGGTCTAGGCTACATGGACAAAATAGTCTTTAGAAAAGGACAGTGTTAGTTGTTTGAATAAACAGTAAAATGCAACTCAGAGAGAAGTCCCTCCCTTCCCCCTCCCTTAAAGTCCTAAATGATCCTAAATGATCGTAGTTGGTAAACAAAGCTTAGAAGAGGCTGTCATATACAATGCCCCAAGTAATTTTGATCAACTTAGATAACCAGTCCACGGGCTATAAAAAGACAAAAATGACATGTTGGCATGTGTGAGATACTGGGAAGTATCTGTCTTCGTTCATAGAAAAGCTTACATAGCCCTTCTAATCTCCTTTCATATTTGTGCTCCTTGATGACCATCTGACATTCTTGGCAAACTTAGGAGGAAATCAACTGTAGATATAATATCCATCACTGTAATTCAGCAAATTTGAGATCCTGAGATCTGAGACTATTGGAGGAAGCAAAGCAGTATGTCTTTCATTAAAGGAGGCAGAGAGGTTAATGGAGACTTCTGCGTTACTCAGAGCCAGGTCTCTTACGGTCCCATAGCTGAAGCTATATTATTCTCATCTGCCCTGCTGAGGAGAGATGAAAATATCCCTCACAGACTTGGGTAAACAGAAGGGTGTTAAGAAGGTAAGACCTTCCTTGGTGTTGCTAAAATCCTCATGGAATCTCTTTGCTTATTTCCCTGTGGCTGCTGCTGTGCAATTGTGGAGGGAGGTACCACTGGTCTTTTCTTCATGGAGGACCAAAGAACAGGCTGATGAATACATCACAGGCAATATGCCTACATAACAGTCAAAGGGAAACAGTTCATTTCTTCAACTAATTACATAATGAAGTGAGTTGTCCCTTGCATTGATTAGGCCCGTGAAAAGCTTTTCTTTTTTTTTTCTTTTTTTTGATGGGTAGAATAAATAGAAGGTATATATATGTATGTATATGTATATACGTATGTATTCTTTTGGTATGAATTAAAACCTCCTTTCTCCCTCCTCTCTTATTTCCACATAAATTAATTCTACAATTTAATAAAATAACAGGTGGTTCCACTTCAGGCTGAGCAGATGTTAGACTGAATGAATGGAGACCCCTCTTGTGTTCAATATATCCCTGAGCTCTTTCTTTCTTTATCTCTTCACTTCTCCCTTTTCCCCCCACCCCCCCGCCCCCGATTTCTGCCAGATTTATGAGCAGCTACAGTATGAGCTGTTTTGTTTGAGCAATATGAATATTGATGACTGACACGTGCTGATTTTAGATGTATTAGTGACATTCATAATCCCGAATATGTAGACATTTTTCACCAGATAATGAGGTACCAGATTGCCGTACCAGGAAATCCCCTTCTCTTGGTTCCTATAAGTACATAATTTCTATTACTTTACAGATGGAACTTGAAATTGGAAGCTTATTCCAGAAGAAGTTAAGGGAAAATATAAAATTAGATTCGCAATTCAGAAAATCCCTATGTTGCTCAGAAGTCTCATGTATTACCTTAGTGACATTTGTGACTCCCCTCTTGGTTTTTTCTGAGAAATAACCCCCCAGTTTAAAAACAAGAGCTTTCTGTGTTTTCTCTCTCACCAAGTCTAACATAGAATCGATTCCATGTTCTTTCTCAGTTTCACAGATTTTGTAAACAATGGGACACAAGAAGTGAATCAAGAGAGTTGTTTCTTCCAATGAATCCTCTTACAGTTGTTCACCCAGGAAATGCCCTTCTGACAATATTCAAAATAGTGGCCTTCAGGTGAAAACTATTTTTCATATTAAAATCATATATTTATGCTTCTGACATTATTTCAGATGATATTTAATTAAGACATTTTTTGGATCCTAATTCTGACTTCTTCCTAAAAACATACCTGAAGCTTATGGCATGTTTCTGGCTCTCCCAAAGCTTTGATGAAAGTCATTTTCTCCCCTTGGGACAAACCAGATATGGCTGAGACATTGCTGATGAGAGGAAAAAGTCACACTTAGCCATAGATTATCAGGATTGGGATGAGATTGATACTATCCATCCCATACTTGGCTATTCCCCTTTTTCCCTCTCTTCCTCCTTTCCTTCCTTCCTTCTTTCCTTTTCTTTCTTTCTTTCTTTCTTTCTTTCTTTCTTTCTTTCTTTCTTTCCTTCCTTCCTTCTCTTTCTTTCTTTCTTTCTTTCTTTCTTTCTTTCTTTCTTTCTTTCTTTCTTCTTTCCTTCCTCCCTTCCTCCCTCCCTCCCTTCCTTCCTCCCTCCCTTCCTTCCTCCCTCCCTTCCTTCCTTCCTTCCTTCCTTCCTTCCTTCCTTCCTTCCAGGCCTACCCTGCAATAAGAAAGGAAAGTATAAAGCAAAGCCATAGGACATGTGCTTTCTCTTAGTGTTGTGATAGTTTCTTCAGTCATCTTGGATTTTTCTTGAAAAAGCACTTAAGTATATAAATTCCATTTCCATCACTGATTATAAGTAGCATCTCTGGAAATCTACTGACATTATCTACATAAACAAATCAGTTTCTTTTACTATAAAATGGAGTTATCAGGATCTGTGGGGATGCAGAGGGTTCTGAGAATGCAGGGTTAGTGTGTGAACCAATTGTGGGCATAAAGGTCTACAGTTCCTCTACTGTCTGTGATCTTATTCTGCCTCTTTGATTCCATTGGTATCAGCAGCTTCTTTTATCATCCACATTCTGATTTCTGTTGTTTCTGACTTTGACTTTACCTATTAGGCTTATAATATACCTGATGTTGATTTGACAACATGATTGTCGTCTCTTAGATTCCTTATGGGACTTCCTGTTTGCTTCTTCAATTACTCCCTAAATCTTGACCTCAGAGTTCTTGACTCCAGGCTTATAACCTGACTTCAGATCTGGAAATTCTTCCTACAACCTCAGGATCAAGCTGCTGAAGCCTGCATCTGGTAGGGGCTGGTGTCCTCTAAACCTTTTTCTCAGATAATGTGAAATAAAATGTTGCTAAGGACACTATCAAATACTTCTAATATTCTAGACTTTGTGATAGGTGATAGAAATTTTTTTTCGAGATTTTATTTATTTACTTGTCAGAGAGAGAGAAAGAGCACAAAACAAGGAAGAGGAAGCAGTAGAAAAAATAGGCTCAGCGGGGAGCCGGACGTGGGACTCAGGGCCCTGGGATCATGACCTGAGCTGAAGGCAGATGCTTAACTGACTGAGCCACCCAGATGCCCCTGTGATAGGAATATTATATATGTAATTTCTACTCTCCTGTGATGTCTCTAATCTAATGAGGCAATATAAAGCAATGGTAAGAGCGTTAACTCTGGTGTTCGATCTTTGGATTTGAATTCTGGTTCATACTTATTAACTGTGTGACACATTGGGCAAATTACATGAACTCCCTGTGCTTCGGGTTTTTATTTTCTTAATCTGTAAAATGAGGATAATAATAGTACCCATTATATAGAGTTTTTGTGATGATTATAAGATTTAAAACTAGGAATGTGCTTATGAGAGTTCCTGGAACAGAGAAAAGCTTAATAAAAATGTAGCCATTGTTGCTATTTTAGTTCAGCCTGCTTTGAAAGTATAAGTACATTAAAATATTTTTTATTTGTTAAAGTGACTTTGTCCAGATTTGTTTTCAATTACTTATTTAATTAAAGAAATTGTAGATTCCATTTTCTTTGGAATAGTTATGTATAATTATTTTGGTTTTTGTTTGCAGTGAAAAGTGAAGCCATGGAAATATCTGGATGCTGCTGCTATTTTACATGGACTTTCTATTTCCAGTAGAATTTCTTTGGTCAAACAAAAATAGTTTTTGTTCTAGTGAGAAAAAATTAGAAAATAGAAGCAAACCCAATAAAGCCCATAGTACCTAAACCTATAACAAGTTCAATCCTCTGGAAGGATGTAATCAGGCAAGACCCAAGAACCCATTCAGTGTTTTCAAGTATCTTGCTTCTGTTCTACTGTTATTTCTACTTCTAAAGTATCAGAATTTGATCTTGACTAAATATCACCTAAATTGGTGGGTTATGAAATCTATACAAATAATTCATTTGTCAAGTGTTTATTAAGCACCTACTGTACCCTAGGCACTGCCCAGCTCTGGGGGTTTGGCCATAAACTAGATAGGTGAGGTCAGCCTCTTCTTGTCGCTTACGTTCTAAAGAGAGAAAATGGGGCAGGGAAGAATGGAAAAGATGGGGCTGTGACAAAGAGTGATGGGGTAGGGTGGTTGGGCATTCCTTTAGTTAGGGCCATGGAGGAGATGATAAAAAGGAACCAGCCACGTGAAGATTTGGGGTCCACGGGGTCCAAGCAGAGAACACACCACATTCAAGCTAGTGCCCTGCAGTGGGAATGAGTATGGTCTATTGGAGGAAACAAAAGATGCCAGCATGGCTGGAGAGACATGAGAGGTGGGCCGTGAGCTCAGATTTGTAAATAAAGCAGGAAGTCACTGGAGGATTTTAAGCTGAAGAGTCATATCCAATGTTTACTTCCACCAAGTTCGCTTAGCTGAGAGGAGAATGGATGGAAGTGGGGCAAATGTGTGACCAAGATGATCAAAGACAGGAAGGACTCTGTGGTAGTGGTCCCGGCAGAGGCACCAGGGGCTGGGACCAGAGCTGGTGCAGAGGAGACATGAGGAGCAGAGACTCAGAATATGTGTTGGGGATAAAACTTGGCAATGGACTACGATTTGGGAAATGAGGGAAAAAGACCCAGAAATAATTCCTCAATGCTTGGCTTCCTTGGCTGGGTGGATGATGGTACCATTCCTTAGATGGAGGAAGACTAAGGAGGAGCAAGTTTGGGAGTAAAATCAAATGCTTTGTTTTGATCTAGTTATTTTTGGAATGCTGTGAGCCAAACATACCAGCGAGTAAAAACATACTTTTGCCAAATCTATCTGCAGTAGAAGGCGAGTATACGAATAACCAAATAACTTCAGTATAAAAGACTCCATTGTAAGACATAATATAGACTTGTTAAATAATTTTTTTGTGGATATAAGGAGATCTTAAAGTCAAAGCAAACTACCATGTTACCAACAGTAGTTCTTTTAAAGGCAATATGTCTTTTTTTTTTTTTTTTAGGATTTTATTTGTCAGACAAAGAGAGAGCACACAAACAGGGGGAGCGGCAGGCAGAGGGAGAAGCAGACTCCCTGCTGAGCAGGAAGCCCAATTCGGGACTGGACCCCACGACCCCTGGGATCATGACCTGAGCCAAAGGCAGACACTTAACTGATGGAGCCACCCAGGTGTCCCAAGACAATACGTCTTCTTTTAGAAGTGTGGTCATTGATCTTTTCAGTGTTTCTCCCGCCTACTTTCGCATACCTATTGTGTTTCGAGAGATTTGGTTGTTGTCGGATTTTATTAACAAATTTAATCCTGAATAGTTTTATCTTATTTTGTGTTGACGTAGATTCCTCATGATTAGATAACAAATGTCTATTAGCAGTGTTAGGATGTAGTTGCTAACTGACGGGTGAAGATTGTGTTAAGAGTTCTATCTTCATTCGTCTTTAGGGTGAGCGTTACCATTGGATACCCTTGTAAGCAATAAACTCAGAAAGATTTGAGCCCAACTCATACGTTACGTAAATCTATGAACTAACCTGGCAATCGTCACTTCATCTGTAGTTCAGCTGCCTTTGATTTTATTATGTGCGTTTTATAAATAGACTCTTGAAGACTGTACTATCTTGCATTAACTTTAGACACTAACAACTACGTTTGGTGTATTAAAACGTATAGAAACAATGAGCTCCTATCATTTAGACATAATGAAATACTAAACTTCTTATTTAGCTAAGGATTAAATTACAAGCTTAATTTACAGATTAAAAAAAAATTCCCATCTAGTAGACTGTAATGCATGCAAGGATATGTGCTGTTTATATAAATAGCATGGAGGTTAATTCAGACCATTTCATGGGAATGGTTTATGTATTGTAATCATGAGTCAATACACAGCTCTGTCTAAATTTAAAACAATGTAAATTAGCCAAACCAATTTAATTCTTGCCAAGAAAGAATATTCCTTAAAGCCATGTTTTTAAGTTTATTAGGTTAAATGCAACTATATTCTGTAACTAATAAGTGAGAGGATTTATTGAATTTTGAAACTCACTGATTCTAAGTTATGTTTTTAAAGTTACTTAAACAAGTTAAATATGTTTATAATAATTTCATTTCCTATATGACATCTAACTAATAAGAAAAAAATAAGGCTAGGAGAGAACCGGACTTGGTTTAATTTTTTTCATGACCAAAGCCAAGTTTAAATCCTGTCCAAATGCCACTTCTCAATCACAGCTTTAAAGGATTAAACGTGATTATAATGGCATTTGTCTACTTTTCTGATACACAAGTTCGTGTCAAAGCTATCTTGAAACCTGCCATTGAGTTTCACCCTTGAGGTGAGAAAGTAGCCTGCTGAGTGAGTACTTATTTCTAAGAAGAAGATATGCTTGCTTAATATAAATTGGGAAGCATTTATAGCTATTGTATCTGACCTTCTTTATGCGGAAATCATGTGAATGCTGGACTGTAAGAAGAGAATTTATATCAGTGTTTTTTCTTTCAGATTCTATTTTGCAGATTTGAGTAGGTTTTTCTGTGCTCAAGAAATTTCTGGTTAACAAGCCTGGCTTTCTGCTTGTTTCATTTCGGAGAAAAGTCTAATTTAGTTACAATGATTTTAAAACTGATCGGACCAAACATAATATGCAGTAATTTCTTTCTTTACATTTTGGTAACATGTGGGCTCTGAGATGGAAAATACTTGGTTTAGGGTTTTCCTTCCTTGTTGGGTTCAGAGTACAGTCTAATTTGAATATGGTTTCTCTACTATGATCCTTTCTCATTTTTCTTTTTCTTGGGAGTGTACCGTAAAAGAGAATCATCTTGCCAAGGAAAATTTTTAGTGTTATTTATTTCTAAGCTCTCTGTATCATGTTGCCCATATTGCCTGATTAAAATATTTGGTTTGATTATCTCCCATTGTACATTTCTATTTACATAATAGGTATTTTGAGTTTGGATTTAGAAAATATGGGCACCGTCTCCTAAGCTTGCTTTCCCCATCTCAATGTGGTCATGGCAGAGCCTCGGCCAGTTCTCTCTGCACTTTGTGCCTCACTTCCTAACCTGTTCAGGGGACTCCTGATGCCTCACATGGCTGTGCTTTGAGGGGGAAGCTTCCCTTGCCCTCATGTAAACCATTGACGTCCTCTCTGGGCAGGACTGACGCAAGTCCCAGACTCCCGTTGGTAGCAATGACTGTCCGCTGCAGCGTTCATTTGAAGAACAAGGTGTTACTGGAAGTGCTGAGTCAGCCCGCCTCATCTGGTGTTTAAAGGAGTCTTTAGAGAAGTTAGCTGCTGGGAAGCTGCTTCTTCAAGAATTTCTCGAGCTTGCTCTGGTGATAAACCCGCCACCTGATAAGTACTAACTGTACATTTTCAAGATAATGCCGCAACCAAAAGATGGTCATTATATGCCACCAAAGGAAAACCATTTGCCTTGCGGTTTTAGATATGATGTTCATACTTTAGGAGTGTTAGAGGGCATTCCTTAGTTAGCCTATTCCTACCGGAAAATTTTCCCTTCTTAGCATGAGGGGGACTTGGAGTCCATACCAGACATATAGGGCAGATTCTCGTGAATCTGTTAAATAGCTGTTGATTAAACATTTACCATATGCCACCAACCATACTCAGTATAGGGGTTATCATGATAAATTAGTCATAGTCTCTGCTCACAAGGATTTCCACACAAGAAGGAAAAAACATGTAAGTACTTATTTAATAAGATAAAAATGACCAGCTATTGGGTTAGAAGTGTGCATGGGGAAGTGACAGTATAATGAAGAGGGCTAGAGGGCTCAGTCTACTTATTTGGAGCAATAAGGGAACTGGGAAAGATTTGAGAAGGTGTTGGACTTGAGCTGAGCCCCGACAAGTGCATAGTGTGGGCACACAGCAGGGGAACGTGTAGGAAGGGCTATACCTGGGCCAGTGGCTCACAGGCTGCTGAGGCCTGGTGTCCCTTTTAAGGAGAATTTGGCGGGAGATAAACCTGGAGACAGAGGTAGGAGCAAGATTATGGAGGACCTGGTAAGCCACAGTAAAAATTGGTACTTCGTCTAGCAGGTGATGGATTTTAAGCAGGGAGTCGTACTGTAATGTTTACATTTTTTTCTTTAAGAGTAAGAACCCTGACAGCAGCATGAAGGATCATTAGGAGGGATTTGGCTTGATGACTCTTAGGAAATCAGCTAGGAGACCAATGCAGCAGCCCAGGAGAGAGACCATGAGAGCTGGGACTAAGCAGATACGGAGTATGAGGAGAAGGGGAGGGGCTAGGTGGAGAGATGTCATGGGATAGAATGGGTAGGTCTTGTCTTGGTGACCAACTGACAGCAGGAGGAGATTCCAAGTCCCAGGTTTCTGGTCTGGGTGGTTGGGTAGCTAATGGGGCCATTTTCCGAAATGGAGACACAGGGGGGCAAGCTTGGCCATGTTGAAACTATTGGATAAACTCGTATCAAGGGTATTAGTGAATTCAATATAGGATTAACAGTGCATTCCATTTTCTTCAAGAATATCTAACAACGTGATAATTCAAGTCCTCTCAGCATTTCCTTGATTCTTCCTCTGCCAAAATGTGCCAAAGTAGTTGAAAATGGATGTGTGTTGATCTTGAATTTTGGGGTGGATTTCTTCAGTTCTCCACATACGGATGCGTGTGGCACAGCACAAATATTAGCTCTGAAAATACTGCTGTCTGCATTCACAGTGACTTTTTCTAGCAACTTCAGGCAACTGTCAAAGCCCCAGTTAGGCATACAAATATAAGTTGGAGGATTTATGAGGGGATGAGAATGCTTGGGTGAGTCACAATGCCATTTTTTTAAATCTCAGATTTTATAAATAAATAAAACTGAATTATAGTAATTTTTAATGTATTGTATGTGTATGTGTCTCTTTAAGCTTTAAAAAATACATGAAAGGATGTGAATTGTCCCCTAGGATCCCAACAATAGAAAGCAATAGTAATTAAGCAAAAAATAAAAAAATTGACATGGATGTATTGGAGCTAATATAAATCCTGTGCAATTGGCATAAAGGAATTTGTTATTTTCAAAACAGAACTAAATCTCTTTTCCATTATAGATTTAATTTAAGTAACATGATAAATAGTGGTAAATTGAACTTTATTATGTATTCATGAAATGCAGTTTAATACAATTGTTATTTCTGGCATTTGTGGTTTAAAGTTATTCCCTTATGGGTAGATGTTATTTTTAATGTGCAAATTCAGAAATAATGACCTCCAGTTCCACTGGCGAATTAGGGCTGATATATACACACGGACAATAAGGGAAAAATAGTCTCTGAATTCCTGGCTTTATGAAAATTTCTAGTATAATCTCCAATCCTTTAAAAACTGACATTAAACAAATTATTTTAAAGTTACAACTGTATTGCAGGTGAAGAAAAAAGTAATAAAGTAAATATTTTCTTAAGGTTTTTAAAAGAATGGTATTTGACAAGGACATACCTGAAAGGGGAAAACTCACTTACCAAGAACAGGTTATTGAAAAATCTCTGCACAGTTTTAAAAAAAAAACAGATTAAAAATCCACATGAAATGATGCCTTCCTGGCATGTCCAGAATATAAAATCGGAAACCCAAAGGGAACGGATAAACAAATAAACAACACACGCCAAATAATTTCTATGAGCCTCTCTTCCAGATAATCAGTAGGAACCCGTTCATGAGAAAGAAACAAACACTAGCTCTTTGTCCTAACTTTTTATTTAGCTCAATTCTTTTCAGCCCTGGGAAGTTTGTTGGATAGGTAAACCAATAGGAAAAACAGTGTAATTAAAAGGCAGGACTTCGGGAGACCCTCAGTTCATAACTAAGGGTGTGTGGTGTGACTTCCCATCAACTTTTCCTTGTTGGACGGAGAGGGACTTCCATCCCGAAGCTGTATTCTAATGACTACTTAATCTACCTCTTTAAAAATATCTTTTCAGGGGATGTTGGATAAGGTTGCACTTGACTTTCATCTGAGCAGTCATTACAACTTATAAAGTTTAGGTCAGGCATGGGTGTAGACGGAGATCTCTACCAGGAGCGTATAGCTCGAGGTTGGGAGAACAGAGATGGTTTGGGGTTTTCCGCTTGTGACAAATGTTTGTGGAACGTGAGGCCTATTTTGGGCACCGGGCCCTGGCTTTTTCAGCATAGCTGTGGTCATCTCTGGAGGCAGGCGGATGTCTGACTGCAATGCTTAAGTCCTGATCCACTTTGAAGGTTCTCAAAGGTTTCCTTAGATCTCAGTTGTTACACGTGGGTGAGGTGACCTCTGAGATGGTCCAGCTGGTGGGAAGGCTGGTTGAGAGAAGGAAAGCTTCAGCTACTGGAATCATCACAGTGTTATTCTCAAAGCTGTCCCTCGAGCAATGACCTCAGATTCATTGACCAGAGTGCTGTTTCTTATGTGGAAGGAATCATTCAGCACACATTGAGCCCACATTCACAATGTGGACACCCCAGAACTCTGGAAAGTGGAAGTCATTTCCATAACTTATTTAGTGGCAAAACCTGACCGCATCTGAACGTATTCGCTAGAACAAGCTGACCTGACGTTATGTCAGACTATGTATATCTTTACCTTATTTAGCTCAGATGTTCATGCATTTTGATTACTGGGCACTGCCTCGGACTCTACTCAGGTTGTAATATGATATATGATATGCACACTTTATTAACTTCCTAAAATGTGAAAATGCCGAGTTCTGAAACCCATCTGTATCCAAGGGTTTTAGATAAGGAAAGAAACTGTGGAGCTATAATCACAAATGAGTCTTAATTTTCCTTTTTCTGCATGCAAATACTTGCTAATAATGTCCTTAGGGATAATTTGTTTGGGGAAGTTAAATACTCTTTCTAAAATTTGATTTAAACTATTAATTTGCTTAGCAAAATCATATATTGCACGTCGGCAAATTCAGCTCTGTTGTGGTAAAATTATCACAAATTATAAATTAGTTGCCTCTGAATTAATGAGGTTTTATTATAACACAAAGCAGCATTACTTCCTATGCCTAATTTTCATTAGTACAAGAAAAGACCAAATAAAGCCAAAGGGGAAAAGAAAAAGAAAAGAATTGCCTTTGCTATCTGTGTTCCCTGTAAACATTTGAAATGGGGATGATTTTTTTTTTAATTTTATTTGTAAGGGGCTGAAAAGATGTTTATATTGCCTGCCCCAATTTGATTTAGATTAAGGCTGCCATAAAATCCTTTTAGTTCCAGTGGCCTGTGTATGATTCCTGGACTCACATTCTCTTATTTTTAATGTACTAAGGCTAGAGTTTTCTCAAGAAAACAAAGAAGAGATATGATTTTTTTTTTTTTTTAATGAGAGGACAGGTGGGGTGCCTGGGGTACCAAGGGCATTTTGCAAAAGCGCCAAAGCAGATAAAGCTTGAGCATGTTAAGGGTGGAACTGGCAGGGGTGAAGGAGGGGTGGGCCCATCAGGGCCGCAGGACGGGGTTGGTGCTGGGGGTCCTGCGCTCGGTGGCACAGGCGGGCGGCAGGGCTGAGGGCTGCGGTGCCAGCCCTGAAATCTACTCTGCGGCTTTAAAATCAGACTCGCTCCTTTCTGTTTGTTTGCAAAGAGGAACTGTGTGTTTAGTTCCTACTGAGTAGAAGGAGGTTTCCTGTCTTTTAACCATAAAGCCACGCATACATACTACATAATAATCCTTTTATTAGACAAAAATGGTTTTTATCTTGAAGCCTATAGGGTTACTTCCAGAGCCGTGGCCCTTTTAAAATCTTGGCCAGCTCACCTTTCTCTTTTTTCTTGCTGTTCTGGGCTCTTCCTTTCTGGTGTCTCTTTCAAGGGGATGTTGTCACTGTTCTTTCCCAAAGCCCACGCTCAGACAGAACAGCAGGCAGGGGTTGCGGACTCCTCGCGGGAAGGAAGAGATGAAGGTGTTGATGTAAGCCGATTGGCTGCTTCTGTCAAATACGCCCGAGCAGGGCCCCAATAACAACGACCTCCCAAACACGGAGGGGCCCCGAAGGATGGCAGGAGACCAGCTCACCCACGGAGACGCTGTTCGAGCTGGAATAACTTCTGTGGCCGAGCTGTCTTCAGTGCTGCGGGAACCGTGCAGGCCGAGCGCTGCGGCGCGGGGTGTCCGTGTCGGGCCAGGTAGTTGTAAGGGAGCCAGTGGAAACGCGCCTGCTGCCGTCCTGCCTGCCGAGGGAGACGGTGGGGCCTTCACGAGGTCGCGTCCCAGGAAGGATGAGAAAGCCCCTGCCGGCAGAGCGGCTGCGTCCCGGCCACATTCCTTGGTTAGACTCTTCATTATACGAGATGGAAGAATATAGGAGGCTGAGCCATCCGTACCAGGATCTCAGAGGGAGGCTCTGACATGAAAATTCATTACACTGCAACCAAAATAATAGCAAGTTCACCAGAAAATGTGAAATATTCATGGGGGGGGTATCAAAGAGGGAGCAAGGGCTGGGTTTAAAGCAGAGGGGTGGGGTGGGGGAGGCATTGGAGCCTTTGGCCCAGACCCAGGCAGCCTTCAGTTCACTTCCCACACTGCTGTTGGTTATCGTTTGGAAAAAAATAAAACAGGCTAACTTTGTTATGTCTTATTTACAGAAATCAGCAAATTCCCTGTAGCCTCCAGGATAAAGTCCTGGCACATGAGGCTGTTTATGTGCTGATTCCAGCCTCAGCCTCTGCAGGCTCTCCCATCCTCCCTCCCTGTGCCTTTCCCCTACCATGGTGGTAGGTCGCCAGACCTTTGGGAGCCTTGGACACGTGTCCTGTTTCTTACCCCCATCTTCTCTCCTCTTGGCAGGTTCCTCCTCATCCTTCAAGGCCTTGGTTCAAATGCTGCCTCCTCTGCAGGGTTTTTTCTCTCATTCACTCACTCATTCTTCCAGCAGATGGTGACTAGGCAGGGTCAGGCACAGGGCTGGGCTCCGGGGAGAAGGGCGATGAGGAACAAATGGTCCAGTTCCTGTCCCCCAGGAGCATCAGTCTTAGTAGCTGTCTTGCCAATCAGGGAAGGAGTCCTGGAGGGAATTACTATCAAGATGACAGCTGAGGCCTTAGCCAAGTGAAAGTTTGCTGGCATGCACCACACAAAGCAGTATCACAACAAACTGTTGATTGCCTGCGAGGACCCAGACATTCCTCTGTCGTGTTGTATTGTAGTGATCTCTTTGCTGTCCCTGGTTTCATTCCCAGTCTGCGCGCTCCTTAGTAGCGGACCCATGGCTTAACCTCTTCTGTGCTCCCAGAGTCTGAATCACTGTCTGGTGCTGAAGACTGTGGCTCAGTTGGGTTAATAGGAACTGGGACAGTGCGGCAGGATTGAAGAGTACTGCTGTCATATCTTGAGACCAGACAGATCACAGTGGTAACAACGTCCCCTGCATTAAATGGCGATCTCATTTATTTTTGCTATCTTCCATTAGCCTGGAAAATAATTTTTAAAAAGTTTTCATTGTTTGGAGGTGTGAGAAGCACCTCTGTGTCCTCAACCCTCTATCCCCAAAGCTGGCATTTAGTAGCACCCTTGATAATCGTGCATGTCCTGAAGGAGTTTTTAGTCCCCTGATGGGCCACCAGGAAGTCTGACAGCAGTGGCTGGTGTAAGAATGGTAATCATTGGCCAGATCGGGAAGGGAGCTATGAGACTTACCATGTGCAAGCTAGGGGTGCCTCAAAACGCTGTGGGTGCCCTGAAGGGACAGGAAGGGAGAGAGGACTGTGGCTGGACACAGCACTGGAGAGTCCTGAGTGGGTGGTCCCAGCAAAGCACGGTGCTGTGTGCTCTGAGAAGTTGACAAGGAAAGTGTCTTTATCCAGGGATGGACAGTGGCTGCTGTGTTAGGTGGTTGAATGGATGTCCAAAGCATCAAGCTACTTCACGTGTCAGTAAGATGACCGCGATCTCTCTGAGAATCACTTTCTCATAATGTGCATCTGCCTGGATCCCCTTTGGACTCAGCTTGTGTCCTGGGCTCCAGGAAAGCCAGCCCCTTTGAAGCTTCGCAGAGAAGATGATGGAAATTTCATCTTATTCCTGGAGCCCTTCCTGCTATTTAACAAAGGAATTGGACACCCCTTCTCTGAGGGACACTGTCTTTTCATTCACGTTGACTAAGTCATTCCTATTGTTCCTAATGTGCTCTCAGGCAGGAATAAGCAAACCTTTTGTTCTTTCAGGGACAAGTGCTGGACCTCAGGTAAAAGGTCTGCTTCACAACTCTCAAGCCTGTGTGCGCCAAGAAGCAATCTCCAATTCCCTTGGATGTAAGGGTACAATAGGCAGGTCAGACTTGGGATTTTTAAATCCAGCTGAAGCTAAGCATGAGCCCCAAAGAATAAAATTTACCGGACTATCAATCTTAACACAAAAATTAAGAGGAATTTTGTAAATAAATGAAGCCATGGAATTCTTGAAAAGCAGAGAGGAGAGGGCTGGCTTTCTGTTTTGGTGTAGATGCCAAGGGTCTTTTCCAACCCGAAGGTGCTTGTGTGGCTCTGAAATTTGAGAATCATTCAACTTCTCTAACACGTGAAGATTAGTGCTCTATTCTTGAGTAAAGTTTTTGTAAGATAATGGTTAATAATTTGCTGTTGTTTCTAAGAAAGAAACCAGGACCAGAATTATTATCTGACTAAAGTCTTAATGGATATTCTAATCAGCAAATGTTTTTCAAGCTGCTGTTTGAAGGATTCAGTGGCCAAGGGCTACAGAGGGACCACAGAGCTGTGGAACGTCTGATCCATATTTAGCCGAGGTGAGGAAATATGTGATAAACTTTTTACTGTTTAATTGTTGAATGAAGAAATGAAGGAATGTAAACAGATCCTAGCTTCAGAGGGTTCCAGTCCACCAAGGATGCAACTTTGCCTTATGAATGTAAGTAGAATTTGGTCACTGGAGAGAAAGGCATTTCAGGGCTATCAGAGTCCTGATGTGCCAGTGATAACGTACCTTCCTTCCTTCCTAAGGGCCTAAGATAGATAGTCTGTGCGTACGTGTCTCCCTGGAGTTTTACAAGTGCAAATCTTAGGTCCCTGGAAACTTCAGGCATATTCTGTCTGTTCAATAGAATGGAAAACATCTTCCCTGCCTGAAAATTGGTATTGCTATTTATTTTTAAGGGGAAAAGTAATTTAATGGTGCTTTTGTTGTAGAATGTTTTGATAGGAATGAAGGGCTAGAGCAATGGCATGATTAAAACTTTTCCTGGCCCCGAATAGCTCCTGAGGTCTCAGCCTAGAATGCCTTGATTCTGTGCCTCATTTGTAGGTATGGCTGGGCTGTCCCGTCCGCTGTGGTATGCTCTGTGGGAATCATCTGCTCTACCACGCAGATTGTGTTGCCAGATAGATCTCAAAGCGCACACATCACAATGGTTTCTTTTGGTATTTTATGTTCTTCAGAAATAAGGATGTCTGTAGTACAACTTGGGTTTCCATGGAAAAACATATATCGCTTGGGATTAAACCTTCAAAACCGGGGGTCAGCAAATTGTGGCTGGTGGACCAAATCTGGTCAGCACCTGTTCTTGTGCTGCACTCAAGCTTAGAATGTTTTTTACATTTTGAAATGGGTGCTTTTTAAATTGTTGGACAAGTTGCCTACATAGTACCCTTAACTTTGCCTTTTGGCCCACAGACCCTAAAATATTTACTATCTGAACCTGTACAAGAGAAGTTGACCAACCTCTGCTCTAAAACCCCTGATTTTAATGGTTGTTATCGGAAACAGATTAATAATAATGGCACCCAAAGTAAATCTTTAATGGGCATAAATCCAGTTACAACCTCATTTCCAGTCAGAGGGCACAAGTCGGAAGCCACAGCTGTTGTGTTGACTTTGCCCCGAGAAAGGGCAGCGTGTTTAGGCAAAGGAAGCCCTTCGAGGTGATCATGTGATGCTGGGAAGCAGTGGTGAGAGCTCAGGCTTGGGAAGAAGATGTAATTTTGGGGGTGTCCGCCTAAGATAAACTTGCTTAAATTTGAAGGGAGAGATCATATCCCAACAATATGCTGCTTCGTATGGCTTTTCATCATTTCTTGGAGCAGCTTCTGGGTTCAGGCTCCTGCCCCCGCTTCAGGCTCATAGATTATGGTTGAGGTACAGCTGTGACCAATAAAGATCCTTCTTTCAGGGTAAAAACAGGTCCTCTTGGTGTGGCTCAAAGGCCTGGGCAAGACAGACAGGGGCAGACCCGTTCTGGCAGATCTCTCTGGTGGACCTTTCAAAAACAGGTTCCTTTTTGTTTGATTCTTGCTTTACCTTTCTTCCCATTCTGTTAGTCCCTAAATTCACTCCCTCTCCCCCTCCGGTCCTTAATACACATTCGAAAGCAACATGAAAAAATGTAGACCATTATCAATGTTTATATCATGTAAAAAAAATAGGAAGCACTGAGATATCCATCTAGCAGCAGAATTTATTCTGAATTCTGCATTTTTGAAGTCAGTGTGCAAATGGAATGTCCTGGAAGTACCTGCCTGGCATCACTTCAGGGACCAGTTGCGTTGTGGGCAATGAAGTTGCGTAGTACACCTGGCCCTTCATCCTATATGGTTCCAGTTGCTGTAGTTTTGATCATTTGAGAGAGAAAATTAAGAGAAAACATGCCATTTATTCCATAACTATAGAGCTCCTGCTATGAGATGCTACAAGGAATGAGTCAGTTAGTTCCTGACTCCGGGGTGTTTCAGGCTGAGAAAGGGAGAAAATATACAGCAGGGTGTATGGAAGCATATGCCTAGTGTTGTACAGAGACACAAATGAAATATTCTGGGAGCTAAGAGTCATAATTGTTTTTGGCAAGGGAGGCATGGAGATTTCATGAAAAAGGTGGCAGTTGAACTAAGCCTTGGGAGGTCATAGGGTTTCACCAGGTAGGGAGGGGAGCTGGGGGAAGGGCAGGAGCTAAGTCATAGTAAGCAGGGGTGGGGAGGGAGGCATGCAGAGTATTGGGGTGAGTGACTCAATTTGTTTGAAATGAGGTTTCCCATCGGAAAAGCGCACGCTATTGAGTTGGGGGAACTGCTCAAGGCCCTATATTTGACCTCACCTGAGTGGCCTTTAGCTCCAGAGTTACACTTTCTCTCTGACCATCAGGAATAAGGAAAAGGAGGCCTGGATGCTTGTCCCTGACACTTCATTTCAGAATAAAGGGCTGCAATCATTCAGGGAGCTGTCTCAAAAGTGATAGATTTTCCATTCCCATTTGAATAGCACTAGTATCTCATTTCTGGACACAAAATGATCGTGCATATCCAACAGTCCTCTTTGCCATATTCCCATCCTAGCAGAAAAAAATACACCCACACCCCATCATCCATCTAGAAATATCCATGTGCTTAGTATTCTTTCAGTGCAGGGCTATCACCTGTCTGATTGCCACTTTGTTTGAGATAGCCCAGAAATTTCTTTTACTTTCAGTAAGCAAAGACCTGATCAATTTAATCTGGCCAACATCAACCTGAAAACCATATGCTGCTTTATAGGAAAAACACATGTGTATGAACCCGCCTGATCCCTCACCTTCTTCATCATCCGCCGCTCTCTTCCTGTAGGTGAGGCAGAGATTTTGCATGCCTCAGAAAGAGGCTGAATATGTTATTCTACCCAGGGAAATTACTGCTCATCCAGAAAAAGGGCCTATTTATACTGAACAGGGGAAAAGCAAACACTGAGGCCGTTTATTTGCTAACTGCGAACCCCCTGGGCAGAATGAATTTGGAGATTTAAAATTCTGTGTGGACTGCCTTGTCAAGTTTCAAGCTCACAAGATCAATTTCTGCATTGATCTCTTATCTCTGGCACATGGTTTGCTTGAATGGTCTACATCGAAATGCCATAGACCTACTCAGCGCTCCCAAGCAGAGTTTGGGGTGTCATCAAATTGTTACCATGTTGCGTTAGTCTGCTTGGGCTGCCATAACAAAATACCAGAGGTTTATTTCTCACAGTTCGCACTGCTGGTAAATCCAAGATCAACATGCCAGCCAATCCAGTTCCAGGTGAGAGCTTTCTTCCTGGTTTGTAGGGAGTGGACCTCTTGCTGCTTCTATACATAGCCTTTCCTCTGTGCTGGTGTGTGTGGGGAAAGAAAGGTCCCTTCCTCATTTTATAAGGCCACTACTCCCATCATGAGGGCCCCACCCTCATGACCTGATCTAACCTAATCACCTTCAAAATCTCCAAATCCCATTACTTGAGAGTTAGGGCTTCAACATGTGAATTTTGAGGGGACCCAAACGTTCAGTCCGTAACACACGCCATAGAGGTCGTGGCTTTTTAATAGGTATTGTGGGGAGATGAGACCAGGCACAATTCCTGGCATGGCTCGTTATGTCCTGTTATGGATGGGCACTAGTGTGTCATGAATTGAAAAAAAAATGAGGAAATCATGCGAAAGCACAATATCGCAATGGTGCGTTGACATTTGCACCCAAAATGATGATGACTAATTGTAAAGCTCGTACATGCTGAGCACAGATTGTGCCAAGTACCCTGCTAAGCTCTTTCATATAAATCATTTTGATCCTTACAAGAAGATGTGAAGGCGACTTTTATGTCTTCCAACTTACAGAAGAAGGAGCTGAGGCTCTGCAAGGTTATGAAAATTGCCCAAGGTCACATATCTAGGAAGATCTGTTTGACATTAAATCTCATGTTCTTTTTTCTATAGCGCTTAGCCTAAGAGGGAAAATAACACCCTCTCTGAAATTTACTTGTGAAATGTAATTGGAAGACTTAAAAATAGCTTTTTTTTTTGAAAATTGGGTGAAAAACTGATAGTTTTAGATCAATAAAACCATGCAGAATTTCCTGCTCATAACAAGGGAAGTAAAAACTTAAATGCCAGGGAGGACCGTGGAAGTGGATTAAGGACAGTTGGAAAATGTTTGCCAGACTAAAGTAGCATGAGTGTGATCCAATGGAAGAAATGCAGCACCGAGACAGGTCTATCAGGTACAGCTGGGCTGGTGGCGCACTGCCCAAAGCTGAGGGCCGCCATTGAATGCTGCATTCTACACAAATGGTACACTCTGGAGTTGAGCTGTCCCCAACCTGTGGGGACGTGTAAAGTGGTCCTGGCAGAGTCCTGAATTCTATCTAGTCCCGAACTCTAACACTATCGCAGGATTGAGCCAGGCCACTCATTTCCCTCCCAGTTTTGATGTTTCCATTATAAAATCATTGTGAGTGATGGCTTTTTGAATTCTGTTTTTAAACTTGTACTCAAGGGTTTTTTGAGAGAAAATGGGAAAAAAAACATGATTAGGTATTGTCTTTGTGAGTTTATAGCATAATAAATAGAAGACTAGATATTGCTTTTGAATCATTTTTTGGATTTTTCCTTTATAAATGTAAAATTCTCTTTTATGTCCTATTAACATCTTTTTAAGCATTATCTACCTACGATCACCAAATGATTTTCTTCATGTTTAGTTGTTAGTCCCTGATTTTTATTTTAAGTGAAAGAACTGAAATGATTTCCTACGTTATGTAAGGAGTTTTCTTGAGCTGAGTTACCAGTAGTAGGAAAGTGGGAGACATGTACCTTAGTCTTTGTTGTACTTGGAAACACACAATTGTTTTTAAATGAATGAAATAATGATGGGAGAAAAAATGTGTTAATCTCTATCATAGAAACGTGATCCAGAAGCAAGAGTATTATTTTTTTTTTCTAAAGTGAAGAGAGTAACTTAAGCCCTTTTCTTTTGGATTATATATTTAGATAATATAAATAAGATGTAGTAATGAGATTTAAAAACAGATCTTAAAATGTCCTTAAAGGTGGAAATAAACTATTCAGGCTATAAGTTAAATGATCAATAATGACCATGAGACAGGTTGCAAGAAATATTCCTTCTGTTTTCATAAATTATTTCTCTATCAGTAGAGAAGCTTTCATGGAAAATAAAAAGGCCTAGAGCAAAATTAATTATGATATTTATATCTTAGCTTTGAAATTGACTTGATAGTTACTATTTTATTGTTTTTGTCCAGCCCCTTTAAAAGGAGAAGAGATTTAATAATAATATACTTTGTAGCATTATTTATGATCATTAATTAAATCTGGCACATTTGAGGTGGCTTCATTTTATAAAGTTCATTGTCGGAAGACAGGTTTTCACGGTTTTTCTGTAAATATTCCATTATTCTGAATCTTTTGCCTTGGGAATTTTTGTCCTTGAAATTCTAGGTTATTAATTTAATTGATGTAGTCCTTGGGGATCCATTTATCTTATCTTTGTAATCAAATAACTGGGATTTAAGCAGATGCTAAGCAGAAATCCAAGAGAGGGGGTCTAGCTCAGTAGGAGAACCCTTTGTCCTTCGTGACTATCCTCACATGCCTTCCTTTCCCCGCTAGCTGCTCTGGGGCAAGGCATGCCAGCACCCTGTGCTAGAAGTGACCACCATAAACTCTTAAATTTTGATCCAAGCTCGGTTTCTGTGTTTTTTTTCTGTGTCCTTTGAAGTGCTAATTAACTGCAACGATCTAAGATGTCAGTGGTAGCCATGTATGGGCAAAGGCAGAAAATGATTTACATCCTGATTCAATTGGCATCTTTGTGCCAAAACACAAACCAGAAGTTGATGATGTAACTAAACAAAGGTGAAGAACGCAATGCCACAGTCTTCCGTGAACATGATTTGAATTGAAGAAGAGACCTCTACGGGGGCTCTTTTCTATTTCCTGACCTTTTCATATTGTGAACTGTCAGGACATGTAAACTTGTCAGGTTTTAAGGAGGGCTGTTCAATTTCTCTCCACGTAAGTAAGCTGCAGTTGAGGGCAGAAAACACTGAAAGTCTAAAGCTGCTGAAATGATGCGTGAGCATTCAGTACCCTTTGAACAAATTGAAAAATGCATTTTCTGGAGATTCTTGACAAAGGAAGTAGCCAGTGGTAGGTTTTGTTTTTTCAAGACAAGCACAAGTAAAGGTCAGCAATTATTAGTGAGTTGGAACCGAGATAGCGGTTGGCTATCTTTCGTGATGGTTGGAGAACACTTAAAAAGACTAGTTCCAGTCTTTACCACAATGACTTACGTATCTACAGTCTTCAGAAAGTAATATTTTTCATGAATAGTTATAATTCAGCAGCAATCAGATGCCCAACATATAAAGAGAATGAAACGCAAACACATACAGCATCCACCGCCATTGTCAGCAGCAGCGGAAGCCACGCACAGACTTGTCCTGTCATCCACATGCCAGCACTACCCATTTGAAAGGAACCATTTTCTCAGTCAGTATATTTTGTCCCTTGGGGAAAACTCAGAAATGTAACCATTTTAGGAATATCTTTGTCAAGGCCAAAGAAAACAAAGAGGCGTATTGGGACAATAATGAAAACCATATTTTAAAAAACGAGAAAGTAGATGGCAAATGAGACTGTGGGAAACGCAGCCTTTAACAAAGCCGTGACAGAAGCAGCTGTATCATGATATGGAGCAAGGTGTTCTTCCCCTCAACTCTATGGTTTGACCTTGTTCTCTCCTCTTCTCCTTATCATTTCTCTACTTATGGGAATCTCTTCGGTGAGGGACCTAAAGCCATGAGTAAAAGAAAACACGATCTAATGATAACCAATAAAGGAACCTTGGCTGATTCCATCAAAAGGCGAGAGCTTTGACTCATTACAGAACATGAGGTTGAGAGAGACCTGACAGGTTATCTATGCCAGCTTCTTAATTTTATAGAAGAGGAAACTGAGGTTCATTCATTCATTCATCCATTTATCTATCCATGCGTTTGACAAATAGATACTGCCCCAATCTAGGCCCTGGCGAACAAGAGAGATAATGCCCTTGACCTACTGATTCCCGTACTTTGGTCGCGTGACAGGCAATACACATAAATAACTAATCGCTGAGTTTAGGCTGTGGTGAGTGCTGGGAAGAAAATATATCAGGATGAGAATGACTAAGGGCTAACTCTAGGTTGGGTAGTCAGGGAAGGCTTTCCTGAAACGGCGGCATTTGTGCTGAGACCTGAATGATGAGAGGAATCCAGCCACAGAACATTCCAGCCACAGGAAGCAGCAGACACAAAGCTGCAAGGCAGGAATGAGCTCAGCAAACTTGAGGAAGAGAAAAAAGGCCTGGTGTTTGGAGCTAGGTGGACAAGAAGGGCAGGGAGAGGGTGTAGTCAGAGCAGTTGGCCGGGGCAGGATCCCAAAAGCCTTGTTGGCTGTGGTCATGAGTTTAGATTAAGGGAATCTAATCAGCAGAGTAGAGTAAGCAAGGGAGTAGCACTGTGCTTCCCTAAGCAGAATCACATGGTGTAGAACGTTTATTCAAGGATTATTTGTTGAGTGTCTTTTTCACGCCCACTGCGGTTCTTCGAGCTATGTGCTGAGGAGTTGTAGAAAAAAAATCTTGTACACCCCCCCACTTTTTAGAAGCCCACAATTTCGCAAGAATATAAAACTCATAAGTGAAACAACTGATGTTGCACTTGTGGAACAAATCAAAACACAAGACATGATATGACCCAATGGGAAGGAGTACTGGGTTAAGAATTAGAAGACTTGACTTGATCTGCTTCTCAGAGTCTTGGCTTTGTCTTCCAGAAAAAGAGGAATAATAACGCCTGTCTTGTCAATCTTATCAGGGTGTTGTGGTAGACCCAAAGAGATAATGTTTGTAAAAATGCTTTGGGAAGACATTTTCAGAACCAACAACTGTCACATAAATGTGGCAAGATGGCACAGTATAGGCAGCTGGGGTTGGATAAGGGATCAGGTTATGGAGACTCATATCCAGATTAAGAATTTACTTTATTTCGAGGGCAGAAGAGAGCTCATTAGAGGTTTTAGGAGAAGGAAAAACCATGATGAATAGTTGTTTCTTTCATTCATTCATGAAGGCATGGAATACTGAGTAGAGAGGAAGGAGAAAAGGAAAAGATTATTCTCAAGGTTTTGAATTTTAATGCCTGCGAGAAGGATGGTGCTATTGCTTGAAATCCTGTGGCTGTGAAGGGGCCACTGCTCATGGTAGATAATGAACTAGGGTCTGAAAACACTGATAACCAGGAGATGGTGCACCCTTCCTGTGGGGCTGCGATGTGGGGACTTGGGGACCCAGGGCAAGAGGCTCAGATTTGAACATCATTTGCACTGCAGGTAGTTAAACCATGAAGTAGGCCTTGTGAATAAGAAGTCGGTGGAAAAAGCACTGAGAATGAGGACTGAGTTTGTACCCAGAATCAAAGCAGAAAAGAAGTAAACAGAATGACAGGCAGGGAAGCAGGACAAGAAAAGCACGGTCCCCCCGCCCCGAGCTCCCCCCAAATGCTCTGCTTGCTTTTCCTTCCTTGTGAACTCAACCTTGATCTCTGGACCCAGCTCGCATTCTCCAGGACATTTTATTTGGCTTGGTTTGTTGGTGAGAGGATCCCAGCCATGTGCCTCTGACACCCAGTGCATCTTCCAATAGCATGCCGTGCCTGTTTGTAACTACTGGGTTCTTTTCTGCCTTCCCTATTGGATTATAAATTTCTTCTGAAGGCAGGGATGGTGCTAACCCCCATGCCTAGCACAGACTTGGGTCCATCAATAGATGTTTGACGTATGATGGCATCCAGAACTGAGAAAGAAGGTGGCTTTGAGAAGAAAGGATGGTGGACAGAAATAACCCACAGTGTAGTATAAAATATTAAGCATTGATGGGAATATTTGATTCGAGATTTGGGGTGACTAGAGACCTTTCAGGCAGAATCAGCAGTATAGAATTGGAGTGGCCTGACAAAGACGTCACTGTGCGGGGTGGGAGGAGTTGGAGAAGGGAACGGTGATAATCAGTTGGAGGTGAAGGGCTCATTTGCACCCAAAATTTAGTAGGGAAATAAAAGAGATACGGAAGAGAGGAGAAACAGAGTGTTGTCCATTTTTAAATTCTTGTTTTTGAGATGAGGAAAACCAGGGGTCATGGGTAAGCCCCCTCAAAATGTAGTTAACTATTATGCCTACATAATGCTAGACATTCAGACATTTTTGACATTGTGCTGTCCACATTTACCTGGAAAATCCCCCTCAGGCACAAATTAGAACTGAATGTGGTAGAATCCTATTCCCTCATGAGCTATGACTAAATGCTCTGCCAATAGTCAGTCTAAGGATTATTTTAACCTAGATGGCAACGGCAAGTTTTAATTTATTATTTATGAGCCTTTACAGCTGTATTTCTACGAGAATGAATTGCTGGTTCATTTATCAGGTGTGAAGGAGGGGATGTTAACAGGTAGGCCTAAAAACTTGGGAGAAGGGATAGCCTATTTAAATCATTGCTGGTGAAGGTGTGGAGAGGTTCCTGACAGGACAGTGAGGTAAGGTGGAGGGAATGCCAAAAGTTGATTGATGTCCCTCCTTTGGGTCAGAAAGTGTAAATTTCTCTCACAGAGATTTTGAAGTTGACAGCATTTGCCCCTCCAAAACTTTATTGGCATGTATGTTAAAATAGCTTTCCGTTTCTTCCCGTCAAAATCTGCCAATGCCTCAGGTATACCTGTGCTCAGATTTCCAGACAGATTAACTCCTCCTAGGACCTGGTAGCGGGACCATGTCCCTAATTCTCCCAGGAGAGTCAGTTGCTTCCTTCTCTGTTTCTTCAGTACTGGTGTTGCGTGTACTCTTTGGATCATAATTTATTTTGGACACAGTATCTTTTCTGCTAGACTGAGCTCTTCTAGGTCAGGGGTCATGTTTTATCCTTGGCATCCAGCACAATCCAGCCAGAGCAGGCTTTTAATAAAGAGTCTGTTAAACGAATGAAAGAAATGGCAGGGACTCAGCCTGATACAAACTTGCATTATTCTGAAACACACAGATGGTTGTCAATTTTGTTTTTAAGACCACCTGTGTCGAAACACAGGCGACAATGGTGGAGTGAGGTTTGGCGGGGAGGAGGTAAAGAAGCCAAGCAATGGTGCTGCTGGGGAGTTTCAGAAGGAGCCACCAGGAGGCCGGTGAGGGAGTGGGGTGAAGGAGACTGAGGGGACTGGCCAGGGTTTTTTGGACCCCTAGGTGGTGTGCCAGGGAGGAATTTGCATGGAGTGGGGATGGGGAAGGCTCTTTCCGAAGCTCTAGTTTAAGAAAATGAGCTGCATGGGAAAACAGACAAGAAAAAACTCATCTCATTCAGAACCAAACCCTGATTTTCAGAAACCCACCAAAAGATGTATTAGAAACTTCTGAAAAGCAGAAATTGCTTTTAGAAGTTTCTGGGCAGCAGAGGCTGATCAGATATACTTGCATGTGACAATAACTTCATCGTTCAAAAGGTGTTTTGTTTTTTTTTCCCCTCAGCTCTTTGGTTAAAACTATGGTCTCTCTTCTGTCCTATACTGGAGGACTCTGCCCTGAAAATATAATAACTTTCTGTGTTACTGGAATATAATATTTCATTTATTCTTAAGAGTTTGCTTCTCAAAAATTCAAAAATATTAAAACCAGCTAAATTGTTTAAAGGTTGGCAATATAATATTCCCTTTATATGAAAATATAATACGTTTAAACATAAATTCAATTAACCCACTGAATGGTTTATTTGAACAACAATGAAACCTAATGATTTTGTGAGCAAATCAACTTACAATTGATATATTTCGTGTTTCATAAACTAATGAGTACTTTTACATTTCTAAAGGCTTAAAAAAGTCTTTCAAACCTTAAATATAAGGTTTACATATATTTTCTCCCCAATTCATTAAATTCATTAAATGGTGATTTCTTGAAATTTTCAGGAGATTTGTTGTCACTAATGGGCGTGAATTAAGAAAGGCTGACACATAATTTGGGTGTGGCTTAGTGAAAGAAAGCAGTAAGAATTTCCCAGCCTTGTTAAGGTTATTTGCATCCGACAGTAAGATCAGGAATTTGGCGAAAATCCCGTGACCTAGGAAATCTTTCCTACAATGGCTTCTCTGAAGACCTGGGTGTATTTCTGTGTTTAGATGACATGTAGTTAAGTGACTGTCCCAGCTTCCTGTGGCTACTCAGAGGCCACAGAGCAGAAGAAGCACTGGACTTGAGTCCTGGCTTTGTCACCTAGACCCTGGAGGACACTGAGCAGATGATTTAACCTTTTCATGTCAATTTTCTCATCTCCAACACGGAGCAGCTAATACTTGCCCTACTCACTTCACAAGTACGAACTCATAAATGTTACCGAATGCTACAACTGAAAGTGAACATATAAAAACACAAACTCTTCACTTTCTGGGTCAGGGGTTAAGTGATTTTGGACTAAAGAAAGAAAAATGGAACTTCTCAGCACTCATACTCACAAAGGTGTATGGCTTCTCACCAACGAGGGATCTAGGTACGGTATTTCCCGGATTTTGAGTCTCTTTCTTTGTAGAGCATCTTCTGGGTTTTGTTTCAGGGAATACACTTTGGGAAATGTAAGGGAACTCCTAAAAATAATGGAGGACACTTTGAGAGAAACTAATTTCTGAAAAACAGGCTGGTGATGAATTCAGTCATGACTTATTTGATGCGAATAGATGAGGACTGGGTTGTCTGCATTATAAGATAAGAATGTTTTTAGTATTTTAAAAAGAAGCATTTAGCCATATCTGATGGCAACCATCTCCTCCGAATTTTGTGGGAACACAATGGAAAGTATCAGAAGAGCCTACTGTACCATTTAGTCTTTTAAACTAATGGGTAGCATTTTAATGTTTAAAAAAATGCCATTTTTATGGTTTCAATGCCATACTCATGGTTACCCTTTCTCTCTTTTTATATGATGGTGTCTCCTACCACAGAGGAACATCTCTGTTCCTTTAACAGTTTTTTTACCTGCCGTCATATGGTGACTAAGCTTGTGAATGGTGGCGATCGTGTCTATAAACACTGGACGGAGTCCCCTCTTAAAACTCACTGATCCCAGAGGTGCAGAGGAATAATTCAGTCTTCTATAAGAAATCCATTTAAGAGAAGGTTGTTGGCAGTTTCTGTCTTTATATCTAAAACATTTGGAAACCAGGACTCTAGAGAAATGTTGAATTTGAAAAATTGAGTTTATCTTTCATTGTTTCAGCTAAAAGGTTGGGTGGTGGTAGTCGAAGAACCCACCTTTGGAACTGGGAAGGGGCTCTTTAATTTTATTCTTTAGAGCACTGTTTCTTAACTTTTATTTTTAAAGATGTATCCCTTTTTGATTCTGTTGAAAGCCGTGCACGTTCTCCATAGAAAAAATGCGTAGAATTAGTAGAATCTGGTAATTCATAAAAGCCCTGTTTGTGTTTCCTCTTTGCTTAAAACTGGAGCCCTTTGCACTTAGAAATATTCTTTGTGTTTCAAAGCTCACCTGACTTGTGTTTTATTATTCCAAAGAGAAAATTAGAGTTTAACACTGGGAAAATAGTTTGTGGGAATACTGGGGTCCTTCCCAAGTTACTCCCGTTAACTGTAAATTGGGGTTAACTACTTCATACATTTTCTGGTTTGGACTAGATGCTTGTTTTTGGGTAAAGATAACTTCTTTCCTTTTCATGAGAAAAGGAAGTTTGCCATTGAAAGAAATAACTCTGAAGAAACTTTGGTTGAGGATTCATTTGATTTTGTATTTGCAATAATAACCTTATATATTCCAAAAGAGAAGCTTTGGATTCACCTGTCAGAACAAGGTTGAAATGCTAAACAGTGACTATGTAGGTTTGAAATCATACCATTCAGTTGTTTCTGAAAAGGCATATATTAACCACTGCTTTCAAAGTGTCTGCCAACAAACGGCAGGAGAAGCTATAATTTACAGGACCAGAAAATGTTTTAGAAATAATCAAAGCATCACAGGCAAGGAGGAGAAATTTTAGAGATGTCCTTGAGCCAGCATAAACGTTTCATCCCTCAAGTTAGGGCCTCAGGGCCACAAGACCATGTTAAATCTTATAGTTCCTGGCACACACCTGGTGTACGTACTTTCTCAAAATGAGATCTACTTATGAAAAATGGAAATTTTAAGATAAATGTCCAGTGTCTGGTAATGGACATGGTTTTTCAGGTGCTACATGGAACCAAGGAAGCATCAGTATTTTACAATATGTTACTACCTACCCAAACTTGGCAAATTTGAGATAAAACAGCATGCCATAGCACAAAGTGGGAAACCAGCGTAAGAACTCGGTATGCTAGGTATGAACTGAGCAACATTGCATTAGTACTTAATAAAATATTTGTGTGTTGGAGAGACTGAAGAACCCAAGACACATAAAAATGAACTTGGGACTCTGAAGTTAAGTCTAGTTTCAGATACACACACTATAGACCCAGAAGTAAAACACAGACCAAGACATTTCCTATAGTTTGGCTTAATTCTGGGAAAAGTGAAATGTAGAGGCGATTTATAATTCTTCTTAGGCTTCTCAGGGAACAAACTCCCTTTCTGTGTGAAGAATTCCCCACCTTATGAATCTTTAGAGGGAAAGAGAGAACATGTTCCACCATGGGCGTAGAAGATGCCAGATGAGGGCTCTGCCACTTCCCGGAGAGCCAGGGGTGGACACATGAGCTGCTTTGCTGATTTAGATTCAGTGAGTGGTGACACAGATGAGGGGACTGCTTGGACTCCATTCTGGTGTGGATGGTGGACAGGCTTCATTCAGTAGGACTCAACTCATTGGAACTAGGATTCCATCCTGGCACGAGTGGGGTGTCCAGCTCTATACCCCCTGCGGCCTGCATTGGGAATGCCAACTGTGTAAGTGGCTGTGCAAGGCCAGGCCTGTGCCCCAAAGCAGCGGGGCTCTCACAAGACAGTGATGAAGTATGTTGGGCCACTGTTCCTAGTTGTAGCCTCAAGTCTAGGTCTTGACTTTCTAGAGAGTAGCCTTTTGAGAATTCCTTTTCTGCCTAAATTAGTCAGAGCTGTTTCTGTTGTTACTAAGGACTCTGGCAAATACAACTCATATTTGATTATGTCATATTTTAAGTTCCCTGCCGAGAAGCCATAAAGCCAGGCTTTTTCAGTGCTTAATACTTAGCATAATTGTCTATCACACAGAGAAGACATTGGAAAACATCGCAAACTTGATTGTAGTGCTTAAGATAACATATCTCTGACTTACAATTTTGACATTATCTCATGTTGTGTGCCAACATCACATTTCTATTTTGAAGAATATTAGGCAAGTACAAAAAGTTATACTCACTTCCAAGAAAAAGATACACACCTACCAATCAGCAAAAGCCTGGACCAGTTAATGGGGAAAAAAATTGCTCCAAGGTCTTTCTAAGCCAGGGTCCTCAATACTGGATGGCCACTAGAAACCTCTGGGATAGCTTTAAAAAATCCTCATGCCCAGACCCCACCCCACATCAGCTAAACTGGAATTCCTGGTGTGAGGGACTAGGCATCAGAATTTAAAGTTCTTCGTATGATCATGGATCATTATCACAGCTAGGACTGTGATCCGCTCTACACAAAACCTTTTCCCTGGCCCTAGGCTCTGGGTGTGGTGTCAATATCATGTGTACAGAGAAGGACTATTGACTTCTCTGTAACATATATTCCCTGAAATAGCACTGACCCTTTTGACTTCCATATCATATTGCCCTGATATCAGATTCAGTGAAATTGGGCACTATCCTGGACATGTCTCCTTTTACCTTGGCTGCTTTCTAGGTTTCTAGGTCTGCTGAATGCCTTGCTATGGATGCTTATCTGCATATAACAAAATTCAATTCATTTTTAAAACTATATTCCATGGGGTCATTTTCCATATACATATGTCTGCCTTACCATTAGAATTTTTCTCTTTAAGCAGTTTAGATAATTGCATGCTATATGTGTTTTTTTTTAAAGGCACGAGAGAATATATTACTGTGTTTAATTTTAGACATCTATTCGTTCTGTGTGCTAATAGAGTAGTCTTTAAAATGCGTCACTCTATCTTTTACAATGATTGGCTTTAGTTGGTTTTCCACTTCAGAGTTTATGTTTGGATTAAAAATTAAATATGCTTTAATTCTTCTCATTATACCCCTTTGCACACATCCAATTAAATTTTACTAATTAGCTCTCTACCATCATTAATGTTTAAATGTTGTGTGTTTAGGCAAAGTCACTATTAACTTCCAACTATTCATATTTGCCAATTATCTGCATTCAGATTTTATTTCACTAAGGTGTGAATATATATATAGATATATCATTAGATTGGATATTGGACTGTCTCTACTGTAACTGTAGTGTAACTTGATGTTGAAGCTATGCTTATAAGATTTATCATTCCACTAGAAATTTTAGAGGGATAAAGATAATGTATCTTAATCCTTGCATAATGAAAAATAAAAATCTCTTCATAGTCACCATTTAACAAAATCAGAAATTTTGACTCAAATGACTCATTTTTTCTATATCCATATACAGCACTAGAAGCTCAAGAGAAACTTTATTCTTCACTCGTGTGTAGAGTTTCACAAAATCTACGTAAAATTTATCTTCCAGATGTGTAAAACCCAAGGAGTCAAATTCTCTTTCCAACATGGCATACTTCTACATGGGATGGCTTTCCTCACTCCTGCTTCAATGTTTCAATAAAGCAACAGAATTTACTCGTGGTGGGAGCTCTTCAGTAATACTTGGGATGCCAGAAATGAAAATAGCTTATATTTTTCAGAAAAAAATAAGATGTAAGAGAATGCTTAGTTGGTATTGTGGTGTGTCTTTTTTTTTTCATAGAAAAAGAAAAGCTCTTCAAAAAGCTCTTCAAGTTCAGGTTTAGTTTTGGTGTCAGTATACATATACGTGATAAATGTATCCTGTTCTTTGAGTAATTGATGGGCAGTCAATTCACATTACATTGTCATGTGACCATTGAAGTTGCAAGGAGATGATAAGCTTCTTGAGGATTCAGACTGTCTTCTCTTCTGCATTTCCTCATCCGTAAAATAACCTCTTATGGTCAAGATGATGACTAATTCTTACCCATCTCCACAATACAAGTTCTTGACCTTGCCCTCCAAAACCTAGCACCAAATTGAACTGTCAATAAATATTTAAAAACCTAGCGATGAGAATGATGTTACTGTATGTCACTGATTCAAAGATGGACTTTTTGTTTCACATTTATCATCTCTGAAATCAGGATGCATCTTACAATCGATGATGTGTCAAAGTTCAATTGGCAGTGGGTTTCTTATTGGTTTATTGCCCCGTTAGTGGCATAGACACTCATGATGCATCTTACAATAAAAGGGGACTTAGATTGAATGAAACAGGGCATTTATTCCCACTTCTATCCGAAAAGAATGTGAAGCAGTTTTTCAAAATACATAAAATAAGGCAAAATGAATAGATGTAATACGAAAAAAAGTAAACAGCTGAGGTAAATTATAAAAATAAAACAAAAAAAATTACAAAGTCTTGTCAATTTTCAGCTGTGAGCCCCAGATTTAGTTCTGTTTTTCTTGGTATCCAAAGAAAATGAGAAATAAGAAGGATACTTTCTTCCTAGCACAAGCTTAAAGTTGTGGTCTGTATAATATTCTTGAAAACGCAATAAATACTCTCTGCAGAACCCAATTTCCTATATCAAGATTTTTTAGGATCTCAGAAACATTCCTTCCCTCTTTCCCATGACCTGGCAACATTTTTCTTCCCCTTATTAATTTCTTATCCTGACTACACTATGTCTCATTTGTCACTTCCTATTAATTTCAGCTTATCAAAAACCCAATACTTAGTGTTTTGCAGTAACAAAGCGGTAATTGGAATCGCATGTGCTAGGAGAGCAAACACGTCCCTGACTTTATGGTCTTTTTCTCAACCTCAAATTGATAAGATTAGGATGATGCTATTTTAGGCCTAGAACTCAAACAAATGGTTAATGTTTAGAAATACCTTGACGTGTTGCATTTGTTGTAGAGATTATCGCAGCAGTAAGTCTATTTAAAATTTGTGGTTATTTTCGTTTTTTTCCCCCTCCCATCACAGACGATATCGATATACGTGCCTAGATTCTGGTGTTTATCATCACCTTGACAATGTCTGTTCACAGGCTGTGGAGAAAAATGTCCATCTGAATAAAAGGGACAGTGTCACGGGCTTGACTGTATGGCTCAGTTTTATGATGGAGCAACTGGATTGTCGTAGTGTTGCCTCAGTGAGGCAATCCTTTACTTGCTTAGTTGAAAAAGAAATTTTCCGTTTTCCGTGCTCACTATAATTGAATGGTGGACTAATTTTATTATTTTGCTCATAGGATTTTTATTTGCATTGAAATATTTTAACCACCACATCAAGTAATTTTAGATATTTCGAGATGCCGAATGGTATTTAATAAAACCCAATACAAGATTATTGCAACATTTTAAAATCATTTACTTCTATTTCCACGAGGCTTTTTCTGTAGTCAGGATACAATCTGACTGTGGACAACTGTTTCATTCATCTTGATAATAAAGAAATTGAAGCTGTTTTGCTATAGGACAATTGGTTCTTGTAACAGAAGCCTGTGTCCGTTGAAGTACATCTGTGATACAGCCTCGGCTTCTGCTGAACATAAGGTTATCTCTGAGTTGTTTTAGCTGAACATGGAAAGGGATGTCCATGACAATTCAAGGCCAGCGGGCCATGTGATTCTATAATTACTTTCGCCACTTTGCTTTTGTGGAGTCATTCATTACGAGAGCGGGCTTATCTTGTCTTACCTCCATGTCGTTAGCAATGTTTTAGTGTATTAGTGACCAAATGCAGGTTTAACGGTTGGTGATTAGAGTGGGCCCCCTGCCAGCAGAACAAGAGGGATGGGAAACCAGGCGATTGTTTAGTGAACTTCTATTGCCTAAAACAATAGTATTGGAATCCTGATCAATGAACTTCTATTCTAATGAGTAAGATACAAGGAAGGGAAAGTGTCCTATACAAAAACAAAGCCGGCAGGATGGTTAACAAAGTATAAATCATTGATATTTTCCAAGTTAAAATCAACTGATGATTTAACATTACCCTGACTTCTCGTTCTAAAAGTTACAAATCTGACTAGTTTCAGCTTTCAAAGCGGAAGAGAAAGAAAAAAGAGCCTGAACCAAAACTCAGTGCTAAGATGTGATGATTTAATGTGAAAGAGCCTCCGTTCTGAGCTCAACTGTTCTGGATCAGTGGTGCATTTGCGTGAGCTTAGCGTTTTATCCAGTTACCTTCCTTCGTTTCCCACACCCCGTCCCCCCAGCTCCATTCCCCACCCCCGCTGAGCACTTATTTCTCAGTTTGGTCTAATTTTCCCTGGTGAAGGTCAAAGTGATGGTGATATGCTGGGGACAAGGTTGAATTTGAATATTTCTGTTACAAAAATAAGGGAAGCTTCATTTTCTTTTAAAACACAATTTGTCTTTTTCTGTATAGCAATTGGATTTTCAATCAAATGTGAATGATATTGTTTATTTCAGTAAGGGCTTAAAAAACCCTTGAGTTAGAATACCTCCTCAACTAAATTAAGCATCTTTAGACTCATTTGTTTTTAATGCGATGGATTGTTTTTACTTACGGGTTGGACTGTAAAATATGTAATTAGGTAATTTCATGGTAACATATTTACAACTCCTTAAAAGATTTATGAAATGTGAGGCCTTTGGTTTCACAATAAATTATAGGAGAAATAATCAAAATTTTAAATTTAATCATAGGTCAAGAAAATAAACATAAGCATTCCATGACAACATTAATAAGTGTTTAAATTGCATGAATATAAAGTTTGGAGTGTTAGACATGGAAATGTGAGCTTTACCAACCAGCTTAAACAAAATGAACAAGTTGCCATTACAAGGAAAACCAATTCTTCGGTGTTTGGGGCTTTTTGTCTCCATTGGCATCTATGAAATCAGATGTTTTCAGGTCACTGGTAAAAAATGGAAGCATTAAATTGGGGGGAAAGAATCGAGTTAGTTCAAATTGAGTCTTAATAAACTTGAAAAGATATGTTAACCCTTTTAATCCATCCCCAACTAAGGGTTGCATGTTTTACGGCATGACGAGATTTAAAAGCATTTTAAGTTGATGAAGTCATTCCAGTCCATTTAGGAGTATATATCTAACCAGAAAAAGTTGATTTAGAATTAGATTTTACAAGCTTTTTTTTTTTTTGGTAGGAGAAATAAAGCACTTAAATCTTACACGAAAGAGGTAGAATCAAATAAGAAACGGTATTAAAACTTTCTGGCTAGAAGAAATGGCTAGATTTTGCCTTTTTTTTTTTTTTTGTTATGTCCCACAAATAATCATGAGGTTCACATAAGAATTTTGACCCTTGTATAATCTAAAATGGAAAAGAATTGATTCAAACTAGTCTCCTGCTGAAAGCAAGTTGCCCTAGATAAAGGACAAAATCTTGGGGATTTTGTGCATGTAAAAACTCTTAAAGTAAAATCATGTGTTGCATTAAATTAAATGTATGTTATTTTGACCATTTTTTATATTGGTGAATTTACTGAAAGGTTTATCGTTAAGTATAATAAATGCAATAAATGTTACATCATTTTTCATAGAAGGCATTTCAGAGAAAGTTGAGTCCAAATAGTGTAATAATAAATCAAAATGAACAAAGAACACCAAATAAATCTTACATATATAATCTAGATCCAGACTGATGTGTAAAAAGAAAATTATAGAGACAGTGCAATGGGACCATGTAAATCATTTTTAAAGAATCAAGTTCACAGCTGGCTGTCTGGACTCGGGCCATACTTTATTATCTGAGAATGTTCTCTTCTTCTTTCACTAAATTTTGCAAATATATTGCATTTTATTTGTTAGTCCTAATACTGAAAGGCCATCCAAGCCTTGAAATCACCCACATTCTGTCTTACAAATAATATCATGTGAGTGGGCAAAAGTCTCTGCCAGCAGGCCCCAAACCATGTGTAAAGGAGAAAGCAGCTAATTAATAAACAGTGCGTAATTCAAAGGGAGGGTCATGTGTATTAAGGGAAAGTAATTCATATAGGAGACCCAGCTCTATGGATTTCGGTGATACTTTTAAATGTACGCACCTGAGTTTAAACGGTAAATAAAACATCTAGAATTATTTAGCTAGAAGTCTATTTTTATTACTCAAAAATGAGCAGGACTCCCTTTCCTTCCTTTCCAAAATTTGTCTGTGGTGCTACAGACATAGTTACAGATTGAACAGAATGCAAAAAAAAAAAAAAAAAAAAAAAAAAAAAAAAAAAAAAAAAAAAAAAAAGGCAAATGAACAGCGACTTGGACTGAGTTAAAGTGACCGAAAAGGTGAAAAGATAATAAGAGTAACCTGTTTTGTAGCTAATAATATCAAGTGCAATATTGAGAAAACCAAGTAGAAGAGCTTTTGTTTCCTTATTTAAAAAACATTCGGGAAACATACATGTGTTACTAAGAAAATGGAATAATGAACAAACGGCTATTCAGTTTTATTTATTGTATCAAATTGTATTGGAAATTATAACTCACGAATACGATTATGTTTAAAAATGTATCACAGACGTAACAATCTTGAATTTATAACCAAACAAATTCAGTCCTGAATTATAGCCAAATGTTTGTGTTTAACTTTGAGTAGTTTTTCCAAACCAAACCGAATTTAACAAGGATGATTATCCGTATCGTTGTTCTAACATCATAACGTCCCCAGGGAGGAGAGTTTACTTCATTATAGGGAAATTATATGGAGGATGTGAAGCACCTGTTAGTGGAGGCTGTAAATCTTACTTACTCTTTGTTTTAGAAGACAGGTACAAGTATACTAATAGTTCTCAAACTCGAGCATGTATCAGAATCACTGCCAGGGCTTGTTAATATACAAGATCCATCTTTGGAGTTCTGATTCAGAAGTTCTAGGATTGGGCTGAGAATTTGCATTTTTAACAAGCTCCCTGTGATGCTGGTCTGGGGAACACCGATTTATTCTAACTCCTTCACCCTGCCCCCTCAAAAATGAGCTGTATTTTTTGGTTATCTATTTATTTATTTATTTAAGTCAGATGATTATGGTTTGAATCTGTCTCTTATGAACCCAGGTCAAGGGTTGGGACTCGATTTAGGACTTCAGTTGGCATAATGATATATTGATGTAATCAGGCTTTGCCTGTGGAAAGGGCTCCACAGAATGTGAATAACTATATGGTAATTGTATGTGGCTTTCCTAATTCCTGGGAAGATAATGTCCTATGGGAGATGGTCCATTAAAATATTTGTAGCATGAAATATTTCGTAATAATTCAGTGGATATTTATTGTGCTCACGCTACGTCTCTTAAGTATTTTCTAAGCGTTGCTCAACAAATCCTCACAATCGTAGATAAAGTAAGTCGTGAACCTCATAAAGGTGACATAACTCGTGGTTAGTAAATGGCAGGGCTGGGGCTTCTATTTTCTAATATTGTCTCCATCTTCTTCTGTTTTGAGAAATTAGGCAGATGTGTCTTGGGAAGTTAGTTAAAATCAATCAAGAAGAACTTTTATTAAAGGGAGTGTTTATGGGGTGCCTGGGTGGCTCAGTCGTTAGGGGTCTGCCTTCGGCTCAGGACGTGGTCCCGGGGTCCTGGGATCGAGCCCCACGTCAGGCTCCTCCACTAGGAGCCTGCTTCTTCCTCTCCCACTCCCTCTGCTTGTGTTCCCTCTCTCTCGCTGGCTGTCTCTCTGTCAAATAAATAAATAAATAAAATCTTTAAAAAATAAATAAATAAAGGGAGTGTTTATGCATCTGCGCTGACTTCTAACCCTCTTTACTAGAGCGGTAGTGTTCAAACTAGGGGCCAGCACTGGGTGAGTCACATGAGGGACTGGGATGTAGAAAAGATATATTAACATTTACATTAATTTATATAGAAAAATGAAATCAAACCACCAATTATCTAAGATAAGGACTCCCCTTACCCCACAGCTGGTGATCACGCGACTCCGGGGTGGCTGGAGGGACATGTGGGGGACCCCGACTCCTGTGTTGGTCTTTAGATGCACTGCTTTTTATGTGTCAAGTGTATTAATGAATGGTATCTTGTTTTGTTTAAACCCTCACTTAATAAGTAGTTTAACAAGATTTCTGTAAAGGAATTAGTTTTGATCTAGTACTAAAAATGCACAAGTAACTCACAAGAAAACTGCAGAGCTGATCCTTCCTTCCCGCCAGATGGACTCCCCTTCAGTTGCTTCACACAGTAAAATTGATGTTGAGCTAATCATACTCCAACAAGAAGTTTAGCCAAAAATATTCAAAATTATCGGGAAGGCTTGTCATATGGATTTACATCTAGTATTTTAAAACCATGAACCTTGCCCTAAGCTGATATTATGTCTTGAGATATTAGCTATTGACAGCGATATATACCATATATTATATAATTTATGATAAGTAAATACGTATATATTGTGGGTGTGTGCACAAGAATTTTTCTTTTTTTCTGAAAGCAGTATAGGACTAAAAAAAACCCTTGGGACCATTGACTGCAACAGTGAATTTTTGCAGCTAGCGAGCAAAAATTTTCAAATGTCTGATGTTTCTGGATCTCTATTGATTTTGCTATCTGACAGCAAGCATACAGCTTTTTGGTGTGACTGAAGTCACCCTAAGGTTGGTTCTGTATGTTAGCCTCCTCCTCTGTAAAATGGGAATCTGCATAGGGCTAGTGCAAAGATTGAATACCTTAATGCATGGAACATGCTTAGCACAATGCTAGCCACATGGTAAAGATGTAATGAATTTTAGTTCCCACATCTCCTCTGTTACATCATTAGAAGAAGAACAAGTTGTATTATCTCAGTAGGAACTTGGTAGACAGGTTAGTGGTTTCCATGCTCCAATACTCTTGGGACATCCAGATAGGATCGGGAACAAGCCCTTTAATGACTGAGAGTGCTCTGAGTTACCTTGATCAGAGAATTTGTTTGCACTCTAATTCTCTGTTTTTACTTATAAAAGAAACTCCTGAGATTCTCAACATATCCTAACATCCTAGTATGTAAGAGAAAAATAGAATATGGAGAACTCATTTAAAGTTATACTATACTTTAAAAGAAATTGCTTCTAAGGGCTTAGAAAGATCTGAAGGGTTATGATTAAATTTCAAAATGGCTAGTACATTTCTATTATGGAAAGGCCTTTTGACACGAATCTAATAGCCGTCCTTCTTTCAATCAGTTTTAGATTCGCATAATCTGAAAAAGATCAGGTTCTCGCAGAGTGGGAGAGTCCAACACGTTGCTATCATCTTTGCAACCAACCTGGTGCAAGGCATCTTTGCAGTTATCAGCCAGACTTAGCTCCATCTGCTCACTTCCTTTTTCTCCTCCCCAGCTTTATTGAGATATAGTTGACGTATAACATTGTGCAAATTAAAGGTGTATGGTGTAATGGTTTGATGCACGTATATATTGTGAAATGCTTAACACATAAGGTTAGTTTAAATATCCTTCATCTCACATGATTACCTTTTTTTGTTATTATTATTATGGTGAGAACATTTAAGATCTACTTTCCTAGCGGCTTTCAAGTATACAATATATATAATACAGTATTGTTAACTGTGATCACCATATCGTCCGTTAGATCCTTGGAACTAATCTTACTGAGAGTTTGTACCCTTTGACCAACATCTTCCCATTTCCCCCACCCCCGGTAACCATTAATTTATACTCTGTTTCTATGACTTTGACATTTATAAATTCCACATGTAAGTGAGATCATACAGTATTTGTGTTTCTCTGTCTGACTTACTTCACATAGTTTAATGCCCTCAAGGTCCATCCATGTCGCCACAAATGGGAGGATATCCTTCTTTTTTATGGCTGAATAATATTTCACTGTGTGTGTGTGTGTGTGTGTGTGTGTGTGTGTGTGTATTATGTTTTCTTTATCCATTCATCTGTCAATGAATACTTAGGTTGTTTCCATGTCTTGGCTATTGTGAAGAAAGCTGAATGATCATGGGAGTAGAGACATTTCTCTAAGATAGTGATTTATTTCCTTTGGATATATACCTGAAGTTAGGATGGCTGGATCATATGATAGTCCTATTTAAAAAATTTTAAGGAATCTCCGTACTTTCATAGTGGCTGAGCCAAGTGCTGACTCTTGAGTGGTTTCGACACCTCTGTCAGCGCTGTGCCATATTTTGTCAGAGCTTTTGGAATTTTTATGTTTCAAAGCTTGATTGCTTTTATTTCTCATTTGAACTGACTTAAAAAAAAAAACTAGGAAAGCTGTACTTTATTTGCTGTTTAACCTAATACATGTATTTTTCCCTGTCTTTTACATTTGCCTCCAAACAACCCAAAATATTTTGCCTCTGAACAACCTTAAATATTTACAAACGTAAGAACTATTGAGAAAATAACTTTGGCACATGTCACTGTTTGCCTTAAGTGAGCCCTTCCTCTCTGTAATGGATCAAATGCAGGCAATTGTTAACATTTAACATTGGATTGCACTTCAGTGAGTTTACATCCGAACAGCATAAACCATCTTGTGCCCTACTTAATAGTGTACTGCTGCTTTCTAACAATTTCTCAAATAGTCATATTTTCTTCTATAGCCATGCATACAACTTCTGTGCTGGGATTGACTTTTTTTTTTTAACTTCATTGTAAATAGCAAGATAAGCAACCTGTGGACTGAATTCCATGTAAGTGTGCATACTTTAAGCAAGGTTAAAGAACTCCTTAATGTTGATATTTCTTTAGCTTGGCAGTAAAACAAAATCAATGCTAATTTAATAGGAGCTCACAAACCAAGTTTTGCTTTCATTGCCCTTTTAAAAAGAGTAAAGGGCTGTAGTTATAAACAGAATTAGTAATTGCTTGGTTGATATGCCTGTTGAATAGCAGATGATTTTTATTCAATCTATTCCTTTTAAAATCCATTACCTTAATTTTAGATAGATTACTCGATAACAAGGCCGTTGATCAAAATGGTTGCATTAAACCTGTTTATAATTTTGCAAAATGATTTTTAATTCTCCCTAAATACCCTTCCTCCTGGCAGAGGAAAAAAATTGCTTGTGGGTTATTCAAAATTGGCTCTGTTTTTCTTAGATGATCTTTAATTACACTTTAAAGCGGGATTTCTTTATGGGGAATTGAAATTCTGCTTGTTAGAAAATTACAGAGGGTATTTGGGGATCTGCTATTAGCTGCAGGAACAAATAGAGAGATTAGTAAGACAAATGATCAGTAGCCTAAAAAAATTACCTATGGGAGACAATTATTAGCCCAGGGAAGATCTGGCTGTGGTCATGAAGGTTGCCTAAATGATGAGTTTATCAAACCTGTTTTAGAAGCTGCTGAGAAGAGAACAGGAGGCTTATATTAGCCACTAGGAATCAGTGGAGGGGTCATCTTGGAGATTAATAAATTTACGGTGGTGTGTTTTCAGACCACAGTCCATACCAGCAGTGATGGAGGCTAGAGTTAGACGTAAAGGAAGAGGAAGTAGGAGCCCATGAGCCCAGGCCCACTGAGGAGAAAAGGAGGGAGGTTTTATGGTGATATTTTGGAGCAAGCAGGTAGGATGGAAGGTACACAGAAAGGGCAAAATAAGTGGAATGCTTTGTCTCTTTTAAGGAATCCAGAGGTGATCAGAATTTGGGGTAACCATCTTGTCACTAGAAATCTTTCTGTGAGTCTCCCATGTCACAGTGGCTTAGAACTGAAAGTTGAGAGAAATCAGAGCTGATATGCCAAGCATGTTGGCTAGCAATTTTACTGAGACAAAATGAACATTTCATAAACTGATTCTTTAGCTTTCTTTACAGATGTAGTATTTCTAACATGAAATGTGAATAATCTCTGGGCATATACATAGAGCTAGAGAAAAAGGAACTGGGGGTAAGTTAAGGGGATAAAGCCATTGAGAAAAAGGCAAGGAATCCTAGAGTAATTAAGTACACAGCCCTGTCTTGTGCCTGACATTTTGACCTTCTGTAACATTTCACTCTAGTGCAGTTAAGCACAAAGATCACTCAGAGACAGGTTTTATGTCAGGCAACCTACCCATCCCTCTGTATGACCATTTGAAAACTTAACACCTTAGTAAGAGATCAGCACATAGTAGGTGTTCAATAAAAATGTGTTGACTCGATGGATGAATAAGTATGTTCATAGGTCATTTTGTCAGACAAAGATAGGTATCATTTATAAATTATTTATAAATGGGTTGATTTTGAGGAGGTATTGTGTTGAATTTCTTAATTTATTTTTTAATTTTTCTTTTTTTATTATTATTGTGTTGAATTTTTTATCCACAGGTTTTTGGTTTTTGGGGGTTTTTTTTTGTCTTAAACTAGAAATGGGTATGCCTCTTATTACACCAGAGTTTTTCTCCCAAAATTTACAATTTTTTTTTTAGTCATTGTTTAGGTATTTTGGAAAAGTCTGCATAGATCCAAGTCAATTTAACTGCTTTTTAAGCAACTCCTCATTAAGGCACCTCATTAGGCATGGGAGGATGTAGAGAAAATAAAACTTGTTCTGTTCTCTTAAAAAATACACTAGTAATATTTGTATTCTAACTTTTAATTGGAATCATAGCAAATGATAACAGATAAGGCTATGGGTGAGTATGGTGAAAGAGATAGACATCATATCAGCTATAATCAGGTCAAATGAATCAATAGTTTTGATCAAAATAATGGTCGATGATGCTTGAGGTCATCACTGTCCTTCTGGGTGTTGTCTAAGGAGACTTGTCTCTGGAAGTGAGGTCATAACCATGTAGGTCATGGAAGGCTTGTTTTTCATGGGCCAAACAGCATCAAGTTGTCTGCCGAAAGTTTCGTAGGAATAAATGATAACATTACAAAAAAGTGGAAGAGGCAATTCATTGAACCTCTTTGTTGTTTATTGATGTTTGCCTTGTGGACGGGTACTATGTTTTATATGTGTTTATTTCTGTCTTCTTTAAATCAGAGTCATGGGAAAATTAATATTTGTTGAATAAACATATGAAAGGCTATGAACAACTTTTTCTACATGTTTTTAAGTTTGTAACAAGAACATTAACAAGGGCAAGAAAGCTTTTGCGGGTGGCCCCTGTCTATGTCCAAAAAGTGCTGCAGAGGACAGAGGGGCAACACTGAGGCCACTTCTGAATGGTACCCATTAATGTTCACATTCCCCAGATCCCAGGTTGTCCTGGGGCAGAGTGCCCCTTTGCTTCAAGGTGAAACGGTTCTGCCTTCATGAATTTTGAATAAAATGCAGTATTTGAAGGAGGAGCTTATGACCTCTTGGTTAAGCCATAGTGTCAATATCCATTAACTTTTTTTAAACAAAGAACTGGCATATTGGGATTGACCATTTCTGTCTTCTTTTTTCATCCGCCTGATTGGGTAAACTTAGATCAGAGACAGATACTCTGCTTACTTACCATATCCACACGTGTGTGTATGCACACACACATACACACACACAATCACACCAATACACGTAGAAGAGACAGAGCAAGTAACGGGGGTGGTGATGGTGGTGGTAGAAAGCTGTTCAAGTTTTTTTGGGAAACTTCTTGTGTCTGAAAAATTGCAGCGTCCATATATTTGACCAAGGCCATAATGGTACTGTAGTCCCTAATTACCAGCTTTATCATTTTATTTTTGAATGGACTTAATTTCTGAATTGGTCAACTGGATAAGCCATTCCAGAATGGGAATAGTCTTAGAACCATAATAAGCAACTTGAGCCTCAGGAACTCTAGTCTGAATTGCTATGGGACATTTTCTTTTATATTTCTGTGCAGGAGAGCAGCACAACTTTAGTTTACACTGTAGCTGGAATTGTTCTTTAAAAATATGACAGCTATGCACCTACAAATACCTTATTTTAAAGAACCTTGAGATTTAGTTCTATTATTGTTCACTTATTCTGTACTATAAAAAATTGGACAAATCTAGTGGTAGCAAAATATAATGCTGACAGCAGGCCTGAGACATGGAATTTCTGGCACTGTGTGGTTATTTTATGATACCCTCAAAGTCTAGTTAAAGGTTCACACTTGAATAACATTCTATTCACAGTAACCCGGAAACAGTCTTAGTTTGGTAATTTAATGACCTTCCAGCAGAACACCGTCAGATTAACCATGCACATTTCCAAAGTTTGGCAGAAGTTAGAGCTTTGATGAATCTTCTAAAAATATTGAGTCTATCTCCCTGTGAGACCACTATGCATTTATTGTTTCCTTTTAAAAAAAAAATCCCACTAGAAATACACCATCTCCAGAAGTCTTTGAGAGTTTTCCCAGTTTAAATGGTAGTGGCAGAAGGGAAAACAAGATACCATGTTTACCATTGGTGATTTCCAAATTGTTTTGTCTTCCAGATGGTTTAGAGGAATTAAATTACTACAATGAATACCATTTTGAAAATGTTTCTTTTGGTATCCAAAGGCATCAAATTAAAATCTTCATTTTGTGGAATTTTAACATAACCCACATTTTGATGGTGCAGGCTGAGGGGGGTGGGCATCACAAAGGGTTTTCACTTATTGTTATCTCCAAACTCCACAATGGTAACTGACCGCCTGTGCTGTTTTAGGGGAGATAATGTTTCCCAGCTGTCTCGTTACCACTTCTTCCTTGTTTCTCTTATTTGGGACACCACTTGCTTTCAGTGTAACCAAGCAGTTAAATCTGCGTTGACTCTATCACTGGATGAAAAAGAGTAGACTGAGTTGATAGTATGTAGCATCTCTATCAATTAGAAATCAACTCTGAGCTTCAAGGTGACTGTCATCAAGGCCTAGAGGAAGAGAACAGCCCCTAAGCCAGCTGCAGAGAGGTGTAAGGAGGCCTAAGTCCTTTCCTGAAATGTAAACGCTCTCACATATTAGTTTTAACTTGGCTAATTAATTATTTATTATTAATGTAGAAATGGACTTATAGCAAAGGCAGATGAGTGCATAGATTCCGATACTGGCCTGCTTTACTCAGTGTAGTATCAGGAAAAGGGACAAGTGCCCACCAGATCCCCATACTACAAAGGAGCTTTCACATGCACCCATAAGGGCAGCCCTCCCAATACTCATACTGGCTTTTAAATTATGTCTTCTTAAGATTCTCACAGGTTTAATAAAACCTTCATCAAATTTTGGTGTTGCAGCAGCCCCAAACAATCAAATTTTAAGGACTTGTGAGGCCTCACCTGGATTTGCACAGCCCCAGAGCCAGACGGAGTTTTTATTAAATCTGATCTCACACTGTTGGAGATGCTTGTGGAGTCAAGTGAATGAGCAAGTGGAATCATTCCACAGTGGGGCAGATCCAATCGGCAACCCCCCTTGCAGGCATCCCTTCAGCATTGCTTTCCTGTTGTATGTTGCAGTGTTTACATAGAGTTTTCACAGAAGGATTCATTTAGGATTAACCTAATTGAATAAACACAAAGCTGCATAATTTATGGACCAAAATAGTTTTTCCTGGTTGGGTTGCTGACTAGCATTTCCTTTCTCCCTAATGGAATATTGCAAAGCCCCATATTGTTATAATCAGAACTTCATCTTTGAGTCAATCCAGTTCATTTGCATGATATGATTTTATTATAAGCCAGATGTATAAATAATTGCTCATGAAGAGAGGCTTTTCTTCAAGCGCAGTAATGGATATATATCCATATATCTGTATATATTATATACATATAATATATACGTATATTCTTTTTCTCCCCCCTAATGGAAATGGCTAAGTCCAGTAGCATAACATATCATTATGGGAATTATACTGAATTCTTGTTACTGTTTCCAGAAAAAGATAACTTAGGAAAATAATAAATATTGTGGCTTAGCTTTTGCTAATGAGATAGGATGGATAGGATAGGATAGGATAGGATAGGATAGGATAGGATAGGATAGGATAGGATAGGATAGGATAGGATAGGATAGGATAGGATAAATAAAAAAGCACATGCTGGGAAGATGTGGTAATTCACTTAAGATCCAAGAAAATTAGCCATCATAGTACTTCCCCATTTAAAAATGCACAACGATTCCCCATTGCCTGTTAGATCAAGTTTGGGCTTCTTGTGTTTCCAGAGCTTGCATAATCTGGCTCCATCCTAACTGCCCAGCCTGATTGACCTTGCTCATTACTACATGCCCTCCATCAGGGACTGACGAGCAGTGATAATCACTCCCCATGGGCCCCACATATGGCCTCATGCCTCATTTGCTGAAAACACATGATGGCCTTTGCACCTGCTTGTCCATCCACATTGAATGCCCACCTCTTGTGCCTGCCAGTTTAAAGCTTAGCCATCTTTACGGGTGCTTCTCAAGACCCATCATCTCAGCAATAAGAATCAAATGCTGACTATTCTTCCCATGGTAAACTTTTGCTTTTGTGGGTAAGCTGATAAATGGCCTTTCAGATATGCCTGTATTCTAATCTCCAGAACCTGTAAATGTAATCTTATTTGGTAAAAGGTCTTTGCAGATGTAATTAAATGAAGGATTTTGAGAGGAGGAGATTATCCAGGATTATATAGGTGGGACAAGGCCATCGCCAACGTCCTTACAAGAGAAAGGGAGAGGGAGATTTTGAGATACACAGAGGAGAGTGAGGCAATGTGATCATGGAGGCAGAGACAGGACTGACCTAGCCACAAGCTGAGGAATGCAGACCACCAGAAACTGGAAAAGGCAAAAAACAAAGTCTCCCTAGAGCCTCCATAGGCAATGTTGCCTGCTGACATTTCGACTTTGGACTCCTGGCCTCCAGAACAGGGAGAGAACACATTTCTGTTGTTCTGTTGTTATAAGCCATCAACTTTGGGGTAATTTGTCACAGTAACCACAGGAGACTAATACACCTTCTTTAGAAAGTACCACGCATTTACTCTGCTTGGTAGAGGTAAGTGCCAAATGGTGCCCTAATGCTTCCCATGTGGCTGCTCTCTTCCCAAATAGATTACAGATTCCTGGGAGGCTCTCAGAGGTAACTGGCACAGATTTGGTCATGGAACATCACTGAATTCTTTGTAATAATTTATTTGTTATTTTTAATGTACTGGGAGAGACAAAATGCTGTATCTCAGTGACATTGGTGATTTATTGGTGATTGATGTTCTTGCTTCAGGTATATAGTTCACTTCTATAATGAGACTGCGGATCTAATAAAATGTTTTCTCTTAAGCTTGCTGTTGCAAAAGAGTGTAATAAATGTAGGTCTTTGATATGCCTTTGTTATCTAGTTCGATCTCCTCCTCATGTGCAAGTCTTCTCTAAGGTGACTTTCTGGTTCCAGGATTGCTGCCCCGTGTGCAGTCCATTCTCATCTGTTGCGGAATGTCAGCATTATGGCTTCCTCCTGCTCAGATACCTCCTGTGCCCAGAGGAAAGGGGCCAAGAGGCTTATGAGGTTGCAGTGTTGTATCTCAGTTTAGAACGCTGGGCTTAGGCAACTCGAATAGTGTTAGCGAAGTTAGCAGGTATAGGAAACATGCAGGGCCACACCTCATGGGGTAGTACTTGCATTTCCTCTGATGTCCAGGGCTCTCTGGAACAGTGCTCATAGTGACCCAACATTCTTTCATGAAACATGGGTGGATGGGGAACAGAGCTCAACATCCTACATTGATAGTCTTCTGACAACCTTTCAAAATGATTCATTTATAAGAAAGCTGAGTTTTCAAGTTCAAGGTTTTGGGCCCCATTTTTATTTGGCCACTCACTGTAACTTTTATTTTGTCACAAATGTAACTCTAATGGTAGAAAGTATAGGCTGGTTCTATCATTTAGAACTTTAGAACATTCTCTGAGGTGCATAAATATTTAGGAATCTAAATTGCAGAGGGAAATTTCATCTAAAGATTTATCTACAGGAGATCTAAACTAGAAAGGTTGGTTCACCACAAGACTAATCTCTTGAGACAGAGATGAAAACATTTGATCAAATTAACTTACAACTGCAAGTTAAGGATGTTAAATAGTAACCCACAAGGTTAGTCTACAGGGAACTTTAATAATGTTTCCAATCAGGAGACTACTAGTATTAAAATAACTTGTGACTTCCCATCTGTAGGAGGACAGTTTAAATACTGTAAAAAAATAATCACATCCCCTTACCTTGCTATTTATACTGCCCCCACGTGGGTCCTCTTGGTAAGCCAGTGTGGGTTCTGGGGTGTTCCTAGCATGGCTTCCATGAGAGGAATCAGGTAAACAAAATCCCCTTGATAATGAGACAGTTTTTCTGGGCTTACCGACACCACAAACTTACATATTTAGAACTAGGAAAGTCTTCTTATTGTAACACTTCTGTTAATTTCCCTTAGAATGAAGAAAGTCCTTGTAGGGGGAGGTCTTCAGCTGTAAAATGATTTTAGTCCCTTTCTGAGTGGTGGCCCAACTGGATTAACTCTTCAGGTATAGTTAAGGTAGAATGGACACAAAGAAGAGTCAACCTAGTTTACAAAAAGCAATAATTTATGACAACCAAACTCATCCAACTGGCTTCTGAGTGTTTTCTCAAATCTCTAAATTAACTTTCTTCTCAGCAAACTACAGGTCTGAGTCTCTCAATCCGTTGTTCTGTAAGAGGAAGAGGGAGGCTATAGGCGTAATAATTTTTACCACTAATCAGGACCATATTCAGTATAACTCAATTGAAAAAATTTAATAATTTTAGACATTTTTGTAGCATTTATTGGCTTATCATTGGTCTTGATTCATATATAGGAACTGTCACTTAGGCATGCCATCCAATCTTGATCTAGCCTTTAAAAGTTGTTTTTTTTTTAAATAGCATTTGTCAACACACCACATCAAAAATCACAGTGGGCAAAACAAATTCCATTCTTAAGTAGCACAGGGAAGGGCTTCCTGTGTTTATAGTCATTTCTAATGATTTTCTGTGGTTCTAAGATGAATTGGATGCTCACTACCAAATGCAATATATACTTTACATTCTGCAGATTCCAGAATGTCACTTAGACTTAACATTGCCTTAGGACTCAGGGATGACTTCACAGAGGAGGTGATACTTGAAGAATGGCTTTGCCAGACAGATGAAGGGTCAGAGAGAATTCTGGTAGCAGAAAAAGCACAAATATATGGAGAAAGCCTAGCACCTTTGAGCACTTTAAGTGGTGCCTTTAGCTACACCCATTGTAATCCTGAACTGTAGTCCCAAGCTTAGCCTTGGAAGGTCTTAGCCTGCAGTTTTAGCTCTTTAAATAAGTGTTACAGTCACTTGCTTTTTAGTTCAGAGAATTGCTTTGATCTCTGCTGATCATTTTATGTCCTAAACCTGACTTCACTTCTTTTATTGATTAATTGATTGACTGATTGACTTTTGAGAGGGGGAAGAGCAGAGAAAGAGGGAAAGAGAGAATCTCAAGCAGGCTCCGTGCCCAGCACAGAGCCTGACATGAGGCTCTATCTCATGACCCTGAGATCATGACCTGAGCCCAAATCAAGAGTCAGAAACTTAACTGACTGAGCCATGCAAGCACCCTAGCCTGACTTCACTTCTATGTGGGTTCCCTGAATTTTGTTCCTTTGCCTTCAGACAAGCTCATTTCTCCCACCCACCCTGAGGGACAACAGCCAGCATGGAGGTCTGCCAGGATTTTGATCTAGCCTTCCCTTCAAAGAATCTCTGGTTGTATTGAGTTCCTGTTGGGGGCTGTCTGCAGATAAGTGACATCAGCCTTGTAAGGCTCTGGCCAGGACCTCATACCTTGTGTGACTGGGATGGAGATCCAGTACCCAGGAAGTAAAACTGATGGAAAAGTCAGAATCCTGAGATCCTGTCTTGCTAGGTTAAAGTATTTGGAGTCTATCCACAGTGATGGTGAGCAACTGGATGAATCTAAGCAACATAGTGAGAATCTAAGCAACAACATCCATTTTAGAAAGATGACATTGGTGGTTCGGCTGTGTCAATACTTAAGTGTGTTTCAATGCTCAAGTGAGAATTGAGAAACAAAGGTAATGGCAGAGAGAAAGGGAAAAAAAAGAAATAAAAAAGATCTTAAAAAAACATTAATAAAATTGTTGATTTGGATGTTAAAAGTGAGGAAATGGGAAAGGGAGCAAGGCTAAGGGAAATTGGAGGGTAATGGCACCATGCTGTAGCTGGGAACCTAGGAGGATCATCAAGTTTTAGAGGAGCTAATGAGATGATAATGGACTTAGTCATACACATCTTGAGTTGAAGACTCCTATAAAGAATCCTGGTAGAGCAGCCCAGGAGGCAGCTGAACGTTTGAGGAGAGAAGACTAAAGGTATAGGTCTATGAGTTGTCATTGGCAACCATATATTGTGGTGGAATGTTATTCAGTCCTTAATTTATAAAGACTAAGTAGCAACATTAGAACATGAAAAGAGTAGGATATAAAATTGTTTCTATTTTGTGATTTCAACTATGTAAAATTTTATTTGTAAATGGATAAAAGTAAGAAGGGGAAATGGAAAAATTAAACATAACAGATTTGTTAAGATGGTGGGCTCTTTTAAAATTTATTTATTTAAAAAATTTTTTTTAAAGATTTTATTTATTTATTTGACAGAGGGGGCGGGGAGAGAGCACAAGCAGGGGGAGTGGCAGGCAGAAGGAGAGGGAGAAGCAGCCTTCCCCGCTGAGCAGGGAGCCCAATGCGGGGCTTGATCCCAGGACCGTGGGACCATGACCTGAGCTGAAGGCAGACGCTTAACTGACTGAGCCACCCAGGTTCCCCTAAAATTTAATTATTTATATCCTGCCTCTTTCCAAAAAGAATTTGTGATGTCATCAAACTATTAATTTCATTTTAAAAATTACTTGTTATAACATTGTATATTAAAATTAATATGAGATATGAGAAAGAACTTTGTAAACGTCCATATGAATAATTATCATAATATGAACACCACTTATTTTTGCTTTATTTTAAAGGAGCAATATTTTCATAATCAGTTTCTAGTATTTTCTTCTAAATATTTGTGTTAGAATATGGCTTCTCTATATTATTTTGAAGATCACGACAAGTCAGGGAATTTCCTGAAAGCTCAAAATATAAATAAAGCACAACTTAAAAAAAATGCTGGATGAAATTTGCTCAGATTATAAGATCTATTTATTGAACAATCTTTATATGCCAGGCATTATGCTGATGATACATAAAAAGAATAAAACATACTCCCTACCTTCAGGTATCTTAAAATTTAGTGCAGAAGATGAAGAGTAAACAGGCAATGATTCTATAGTTAACAAGTGGGATTCTAAGACCTTACCCATAATTCCAAGGGAACACATCAGAGGGACACTTGGGGGCTTTCCCAGGAGAAATGGTGTCCGCATTGAGTCTTGAGCAAATAGAGAAATTGGGTAAAAGGGCAAGGGAAAGTACTTTCCAAAAAGGGGAGAGCATCATGTGCAAACACTCAAAAATAAGAAAGCATGACAAGTTAGAGGAACTTGCAGAAGTTCATTCTGATGAAGAAGGGAAGTGAGGCTAAAGGCAAAGAATAGGTTCTGAATGGTCTTATTTGCTAGGCTCAGGATTTTGGACTTGGCTCTGTAAGAAGTGGAGGGTCACTGGAAGACCTTAGCAAAGAGAGTAACATGGTCAGAAAGATGATTCTGGATGTAATGTGGTGAATGAATTGGGAGGGATTAGGAGGGGAATCACAAGACCTGTAGCTGTTGCTATGATGCAGAAAGAGAAATTAGAGCCTGGATTAGTTAGGCAGGACTGGAGACAAGGGCGTGGAGATTAGACATACTCATTAAGAGGAATCAGCACTATTTGGTGACAGAATGTAGAAGGTGAGGGAAAGAGAAGAGTCAGGGATGACCTCTGGGTTTCTGGCTTGGGAAGGGGGGTCTCCTCTCCCCTGAGTTGGGAAAAACAGGTGGAGAAGCAGACATGGGTGGGATGACGGTAAATTTAATTTTGGTAATGTGTGTTGAAGGAGTCTGTGGGATGGCCATGTGATGGAAGTGTCTCATGGGTGGTGATATATACCAATCTGAACTTGGATGAGAGATAGGGGCTAAGATTTCTCAAATGGGGGGGGTAAAATTGGAATTGGAAGTTGAAGGACAAGTCAGTGGTGCTCTGTATCTGGTATGCATAAGACGCAGATATAAATTTAGATGTATCAATGAGTGAATGAAGGAATGGAGTCATGAATTCTTTGGAATTGGAGAGAACTTCAGGGACCATGTAATCTACAAGATGACGGATGCATAGGTGTGGATACGGAAGTTATAAAGAGAGGTTTACCCAATTATACAAGTTGAATTCAGAAACCTAAGCTTTGTGAATGTATGCCCAGTTCTCTTTCTACCTTATATTGCTACTGGATGTGGATCGAAAGGAGAACCAAATGAGAAAACACATGAGAGAAGAAACTGGCTTGGTTAGAGCAAGAAGCAGGAGTTTGCCACCACGCAATGGTGAACGAGACCACCATCCCTGACCCTCATATACCACTCCTCTCCTAAAAGGCAGTCATTCAAATTTTCATGGCTTGGGCACCATCTCAGAGCCCATATTTCTCCCCTTTTCCTTAAGTTAGGGGTCATTTTGCCTTTACCTGAAAATTATGAAGGTCTGCTTTGTTCTGGCAGAAGTTTTTATCACCTGTACAAGTCAAAAGCCATAACTTTCATTGCTCTGTGACCCAGGAAAAGCTTCAGATTTTCAAAAAGAAAGATGCAGTTGTGTTATAGCTTTTTCACTGCTGTGATGTTTCAGGGCAACCTCACTGTAATGTCATTTCCATGCTTCTGAATTGTTTTATCGTAGATGAAATGAAATGAAGCTGTTAATGACAAGCCAAATGGGAAATGCATCTGGCAGCTCTGTGTGATACACATCGGGCTACCCTTTACTCCGTGAGATCGACACCTTGCTTTTACTTTGCCCAGCTCTTCAAAGGGAAATGGTCAATAGCATTAGCAGATCAGGTCGGGAGGACATAAGTCGGCTTTGTAGTGCAACTTGGTGTTTCTTTGTTGTTGGACACATTTGTGTGAAGTGCCTCGACCTGTTCAAATATCAGAGGAGGAAAGTTTGGATTTGGATAGTACTGACTCTCCCAGGTTGGTGGGCAGTTTGCGGGATAGGTCATGTATTCAAGAAAACTGGCCATTTCTTAAGGTTGGCCTTGCCGAGGCCTGGGTAAAAGTTAGGAAGACAGATCTCATTAGGCTGGAAGGTGTTTTATATTATCAGGGCAAGACTTTCCTACGAAGTTTGTCCTTTGCCCGGGGGAAGATGAGTTTTCTAAATGACTTAACTAACTTCTTTTTTGGCATACTTTTGCAATTGGTTCATTTCCAGGTACCAGAAAGAATGTAAATATGGAATGAATCAACTTTTTCCACATTTTTCTCTAGCAGTTCTTTTATGAAGAACAGATTTCCATAGAGGAAATTAAAAAATACATAAAACTGAGAAACTGTGGTGTTGTTGAGAACGGCCTCATTTTCCCTGTCACTTTGTAACTGGCAGTGTATTCAAATGGCATTAATATAAAGTACGGAGTTTGTTTCAATTAGCTTCATTTTTCCTTGAGATGAGGAATTATCATAAATCCCTGAAATAACAGTTGACTCACAGAGATGCTTGTGTCATTGCACTGGGAATTTTTTATGGCTTCCCCCCCCACTACATCTAGTTATAAAAATGATTAAACTCTGATTTAATGCATTTGATATGGGCCTTTTGCCTAAATTAGGGATGGGGAGAGAAGGGCAATGGTATAACTCATTTCTCAAAGACAAACAAATTATTCTTTTTGCAGTAAATTTGGGTAGAATGATTTTTTCCATTTGAGAGCATTTTTCTACACGAAACACAAGAATTTTCATTAGCATTTGGTTCACATTTTTTCTTGGATGCCATTCTTTTGAATGATTTGAAAATATTCTTCTGGTGCATCTGTAAACATCTGAAAATTAGATATTTGGTAAAAGACAATTGATCCAGACAGCTCAAAAAGCCAGAACTTTATGCAAAGCGGTATCTGGATTGCCATCTAAATGAAAACCGCATGTCAAACAGATGTCATAAATATGAATTCAGACAAATGCCCATTGATAGTTTTTCCGTAGTGCGTCTTAGATGGTTCAGCGAGTTACAGATCTCACGAAGCGCAGCCTGTTTGGTATGCTGAAGGCAAGTTAAAGTTCTTTTCCTTTCTATTGTGACACTACAAGTCTAACCTTTATTGTCAGGGTCTCAGCTGAATTTTCTAACAGCAGATGAGTGGGAATTCATGGAAATAGCATGTGTTTCACCAGTTTCCTTTATTTCTCCCTCAGGACAAGCAGCTGTCAGGTCAGCCCCCCATCGCAGAGTTGAAGCCATCAAGAGCAGGGATATATTTGCCTTGTTCTGAGGGCAGGCTTTCTGCCGACTCGGGAGATCACATAAATACCTTCAGGCCAGCATATCTGAGTCATCAGTGAGTGACCTCCCTGACAGGCTGAAACCACAAAATGCGACTTATGGAGCCGTCGGAGCAGACTGCCCAGCTCTGGGTTCCGCTGCAGCAATAAACAGGAAGGGATGAATTCATTCATGTTCACACTCCCATTTTTCTACATGGTAGGAAACTAATTCCAGAGAGTAATAGTAGCGTAAAAATGCAGCCACATAACTTTTATAACCTCGTTTCCTCGAGTGCTTTACAATGAAATCCAGAGTTTTTGATAGAACTTGCTCTATATCCTCAGTTCTTAATGATTACAGCTAGTCATGGTTTCGGAGAGGAAACCGGACTTTTAAAAATATGAATTGGATGTCTTTTCATTAGCAGACCTCGCGTGGCCAGGCAAGGAGGGCCAATGTTGCTATCAACCTGCCTCTCTTCTCTGGGTCCTGGGAAGTGGACTTCCTGGGATGAGGAGGGAGGAATGCTGATCTTTCGTTTCGGGCGTATGTCATTCTTCTGTGGGGACTGAGAACTTATTTCCTTTATGTCTTTTAAGAGTGTTGGTCCTCCCGTTTTTCTTCTCAATATCTTACATCTATTCGTTGCTAGATCATTCGCCTAGATCATTGCACTTACATCTTCAATCAACCTTATGAGATTGATATTAATATTATTGGACTTGGGGTGAAACCAAAGCTGAGGGGGTAGAGCCAGAAGGAGTAAATGACCAATTTGAATCTTGACCATCTGACCAGAGAACCCATGTTCTTATTCTCATTCACCAAGTCATGAAAAATGTGTGAACCAGCAGAGGGGGATACTAATTTGCCTTCATTCCACAGGGTTATTAAGTACCTGTATTTGTTATGTATATTTACTTAGCACATTATCATTTAAGTTTTTGGTGCTTTATTTATTTATCCGACAAGTATTTATTAAAAACCTTCTATGTGTCAACATTCCTTGACATGCTGGGACTATAACTGTGAGTAAAACAAATCTAGTCCCTCTTTTTGGGAATTCACAGGCCGGTGGGAGACAACTCCCATCTACAGTGCCAGAGAGGAGCCCTGGGGATGGGATCCCTAACCTGGCCGGGGAAGTAGGCGTAGGGCCTTTCAGGATGTTTAGGAGTCTGCTGTGTGTTCAGGGTGGCAAATAGCATTTTAAATGAGAGAGGACTCATTTGGAAACTATGAGGAGGTTGGGTAGGGATGAAGTGTGAGGGCTTCCAGAAGCCACCTACCTGTGTCCCCTAGTTTAGAACCTCCCTGTACCACCCTCCCACAACACACATACTTTGCCCCCAATGCCCACTTACCTAGTGGATCCTTCCATAGCCTTCATTTCTTGGTATAGATGCTGCTTCATCTGAGAAAACGTCCCTACGTCTCCCAATACTAGCCAGATGTTCACCCATAACAATCAATGCCTCTCACTATTCTAACACTGATGACATCATTATTCTCATTGCTTCTTTACCTAGCTGTCTGCTGCTTCAGACTGTAGGCCTTTTGGAGCCTAGCACATAGAATGTACTAAATAAATACTAGTTGGATGAACGGATATGGGAAGGAGATACAGATAAGGGATAAGCAGGAACTCCATGCAGGATGGAGTATGGCAAACAGGTGCTCTTCCTAGGTATACCCGCGGCTAACCAACAGACATTCCCAGCCCCTCCTCTCTCTTTTTTTTTTTAAAAAGATTTTATTTATTTATTTGACACAGAGAGAGACAGCCAGCAAGAGAGAGAACTCAAGCAAGGGGAGTGGGAGAGGAAGAAGCAGGCTACCAGGGGAGGAGCCTGATGTGGGGCTCGATCCCAGAATGCTGGGATCACGCCCTGAGCCGAAAGCAGCCGCTTAATGACTGCGCCACCCAGGCGCCCCAACCAACCCCTTCTCTTTTGCCACCTCTATTCAGAGGCTCCAAAATTGAAATATTCACTTTCACTGCCTCCCTTGCAGCAAGGGGTAGCTATACAACAGGGTTCTGGTTAATGAGTTCTAAGTAGAGGGCTGCTGGAAGGGCTCTCAGAGTGTTTGCCTTCCTGATAAAGGGAGGATTGTCTTAGCATGGCCCGATACCGCTCTGAGTGAAGAAGTGAGGGCTGGGGTGGGTAGAGCAGCTTCCTCGGAGCTATGGAGGGATGGCCAAGAGAATCACAGAGACTTTGGCTTTGATATCACTGAGCTGCTGAGCCAGTGCCAGAAACCTTTGGACTTCTCCTTGTGTGAGAAAAATGACTCTCTGCTTCAGTTGTCTGTTACTCGCAGCCAAATGCGTTCCTAATTGCAATGCTATCAAATGATAATAGTAGCTATATTTATTGAACACTTACTAATTATATCACGGTTTCAAATACTTTCTCTATGCTCATCTCAACTAATCCTTGCAACAACTCACAAAAGGTACTATTATTATTATCAACGCCATTTTCTAGATGAGAAATAGATACGTTCACCCATTTAAGATCATTAGCCAATGAGAGCCAGAGCTAAAATTTGAACCCAGGACATCCCACCTTATATCTGTGCCCCTGACCACTGTACATAATGCCGGGTCAAGGAGGTTGAACTCTATTCTGAGGTTGGTGAGGTGGTCTGGTAGGAGGAATAAGGGCCTCCCCCAGATGTCCATATCCTAATTCTCAGAACCTGTGCCATATATGGCACAGGGAAATGAATGCTGCAGATGGAATTAAGGTTTCTAATCAGCTGCCCTTAAGATGGCCTTAATGTAATCATAAAGGTTCTTAGAAGGGGAAGAAGGGAGCAGTAGAGAAGGTCAGAGTGAGTCAGAGAACTTAATCTGCTAGCAGTAGCTGAAGATGAAGGAAGGGGCTACTAGCCAAGGAAGGCAGATGGCATCTAGAAGGTGGAAAATGCAGGGAAATGAATTCATCCTGGAGCTTCCATAAGGGAATAGAGCTTTGCCAATTTCTGGATTTTAGCCCTGTGAGACCTGTGTCAGACTTGTAACCTATAGAAATGTAAGATAGGATTCTTTCATGTCACTAGATTTCTGGTCATTTGTACTCATACAGGTAGCATCAAAGGATTTTCCTCAGAGTCTAGGCACAATCAGATCTCCTGTCTTTGTGAGATCCCTGTGTTAACTATGTAGAGTCTGGGTCATTAGAGGTTAAGGCTCAAGGCAGAGAGCTCAGTTAGGAGGCATTGCAAAGGCAACAGCAGTAGAGGGTCCGAGCTTACCCAAAGGCAGTGGACGCGGTTCTGTTTGCTTGTTTTTCAAAGTGTTTGTGGAATAAATGTTGTCAAGTTGAAGAGAAATCAGAGATGACGACATTTTTAAAATTTCAGGTAAAGAGTGGATACTTGTTGGAACTGGGTGTCAGAAGAAGTAGGAGAAGGGATGGGTGTTGGCCTTTGGGATGGGAGCAGTGTGTTGATAGGGAGAGTATCGCACAGTTTCTGGTGGTATCTGGGAACAAAACTGGTTGTGGTGTGATGGTGGAGAGGACAACATGGTGGAGATGGAAAGCAAGTGAGGTATGGTTCAAAAGAGTCCCTCTGCAGAATGGAGGAAGGGGCAGTCCAGGTGGGATTAAAACTTTACCCGGTTATGGTAACACGTTTTAAGGTTGTGTTATATTTGGAGTCAGAGCCTTGGAGTCAGAACAGGGATGGGCATATGAAGGAGTGGGGATTTGGAAGAGAGAAGGGAGTGAGAATCTTTACTCCCCTTTTTAGGGGGACAATGATTTTTACTTGGGACAGAAGGAAAAACCATCTCACTTTGAGGCTGATTTCATGAATTCCCAATAAGCACATCCTTCCTACCATTTTCTACAAAACCTCCCTCATTCAGTTCAGTAATACCTCTTCCTAGTATTGCAAACTAGATCTTTCTTTCAAATCGGGGTCATTGTCTCCTGTTAAGGGAGATGTCTCAAAAAGAGGGCACAGCAAATTGTGCCAGCCTTTGTACAAATGAGTCAGTTCCTTTCCTAGGAAAAATGTAACTGGAGTAGGAATGAAGGGGAGGACCACAGTGAGTTGGGCGGGAGGAGGGGCTCCATCTGGGGGGTAGAGGAGTGAATTGCTAGAGGCCTGAAAGTAAATGCTTTCTCAGCCACTTATGACCACCTTCCTGGTTCCCAAAGGGGTGCTTCAGTCTGGATGGGTATAAGGAGACAGCAAGACCCTTTTCTCCATGGGGTACCTGGATATTCTGTGCTCTGTCAAGGTTTGCTTATGCTTCGAAGTGTGTCTATGACCAATCTTTTGGGAGGCAAAGGTGAGAAACCACAGGAGAGGTACAGGGAAGGCACATACACTCCCTCCGGGTCTGGAAGAAGATGTCCCTCACACCTCTGACAAAGGAAAGAAGGGATGAGCAGAACTAGTGCTATCTTATGTCAGCAAAGTTAGGGGGATGCGAAGATACAGCGTTCAATCCAAAAGGTTCCTTGAGGGCTGGTAAACCTCTTTGAGAGGAATATCCTACAAAGAATGCACAGCTTGCTAGGTTTAGAGTTCTGTTTATTATCAAAGGAAACCTTTCTCATCTTTGAAAAAATTTTTAAAAAGAGAGCCTGTAATCCCCAGGGCCTCAGATTTATGTTTTCCAAATGTGGACCTCTATATCTCCATGTGCTCAATATCTTTTTAATGGACTACAAATATTTAAAATGTGTAAATACACCGTGGGAGGATGAGTATTTTAAGTGTGTAGGGATGTGGCTGGATTAGGAGAACTAGGATGTCATTATGAAAGAGGGAAGCAGGAGATGAGATGTCCCAGCAGTCTGAATTGCTGGACTGGAGCACACTTGTAGGGCAGGCAAACTGGAAACATTCTTGCATTTTAACTTTTAGACCAGTCACCTGGACAAAAGCATGCAGCATCTTTCTTATTGGAGGTATACTGTCTTTGGACTTTATCCTTTATCCGGGGAGAGAGAGATTGTATCACCCTTCATGCCGTACTGGCCTACCTTCCAGTGGAAGTGGGGTCAAGTGTGTCTTGGAAATGTTCACCTGGTAAAGCTGAATTACCCTTCTCTGCTTCCACCCCAATCCTTCCCAATGGGAATGAACAGGTTCAAAGCCAAATACTGACATGATCAGAAAAGACTGCTCATTCTAAATACAGTGATGTGTTTCCAGTCGGAATAATCTCTGGAGTCTTCTCTGTGGTTTTCCTTAATGTTCTATTTTCCAGACATACCTCTGCCAGAGATCTTCTGTTTCCCCAGGTGCAGAATGGGATGAGGATATCCTGCATGATGTTTTGGTGAAGATTAAATGAGATATTAATGTAGGTGAATCACTTGCATATGGAGAGCCCTCAATAAATGTCAAATCCCTTCCTCATCATATCATCAGTTGATAGTGAATTATTTCCTACTTCCCCTAATGCTTATTAATGTTTCCATGCATTTACGTACATATTAGAGAATTTAGAACTGGAATGGAGGCCCATGGGTCTCAGCTGTCAGTGTTTTGTTTGCTTACTTTTGGTCATTGTGTCCTTGTTGGTAAGTAGCAGGATGGCACATGGTGAGAATATGGATCCTGGAATCAGACCGACTGGATTTGAATCCAAGTTCCACCCTTTTAACTGCACCATTCCAGGGAAGTCTCTTAACTTCTTTGTGCCTCAGTTTCCTTTTACAATATAGGGGGGAATGATAATAACAGTACCTGCCTCGTGGGGCTGTTCAGAAGATTAAATGAGTTCATATATGTGAAGGATGCGGATCGGGGCCTGATAATCGAGTAAGGCACCTAAATTGTGATTGCTGTTACTGGTTTTTGGTGACTACATATAAGGCATTTATGATAGTGTTCAATACATGTTAGCTATTGTTTTTATTATTATATGGCCTATAAAATGTGGTCAGAGATCTCTGATCCAGGAAACTAAATTCCAGTTTCTTGAAAATTGAGACTCAGAATGATTTCTAGGACCAGAACTGGGAATCATTAGCATTAGTTAAGGTGGCAACAAAATTCAGCCTGTAGAAGGGGATGGCCTGGCTGGCAGGGACTTCAAGACCTTATCCAGAGCTCCCCGTGAATAGCAGAGGATTATCTGTTTCTTAAATACCATAGACTGCACTTGCAAACTTACGATCAATGGACCCAACTGTGCCCATAGGCACGAACCAAATGAATTGGTTGCCAATTTTGAAAATGTTATGATTTCACATAAAACTCTGGGCTTCCCACCTTACAGACAATTACAGGGTCTACAACTCTGGTCTTGCTCTCCTAAATGGCGACATCTGCTTCATCTGTGTAGAACTGCCCATTTTATATTGCTCATTCACTTTTCATTTTTCCGCAAACCTTACTATTCCATATTGTATTACACCTGGCCCATTTCACTCATCAATGTTATTGAATAATCTCAGTAGGTCTCTAAATTTGCAACTCCTACTGTAAACCGATAAGAGGAAAGCGCTCCTGAGATGCAGGGCAGATGGTACATTTCTACCATAATGTGGAAAGAGATACTGTTCATCTGGTCTTGATTTATGACATGTTCTCTCATACCACATATGGGCCACTTTATATAAACTATTATCAGTGCCTCTAAGTGGAGTTAATTCCTACATCTCAGGTGTGCTATGTGTGCTTACTGATGTCCATCAGTGGCAGTTACTACCAGAAAATGTTCATCATAGATAGAAAAAAAATCAAGAAGTGGTACCAAAGAGAGTAGCCTGGATTAGCATCATATTTCCACATTTCCACAAAATACGTTTGAACACAAATATTCTTGGTAATTGTGGTTTTGTTACCTAATTCTTCTGGAAACCACAGTTTTCTTGAATACCAGAAAATGAAACAAAGACATTTGGAATCCAACTGTGGGGACATCTCTAGATGTTTGAGGACTTGGGTACCAAGTTCCCATTTCTGGAGTTAGAAGCAGGAAGGGTAAGGAAGTAGCTTGGTTGGTCTTTGGTAGATCCAGGAGGATGGGGGATATATATTAAATCATATGTGTATCTGTGTTACTACCACCAACCCATCACTCTGGTCCTGGCACCTTCTTTTGAAACAAGTCATTGAATAGAAGTGTATCTTCAATGTACAGTTGTACTGAAAGAAATGTTCTATCGTTTAGATTAATCAGAAACGCACAGGTATGTGTCAAGTGTGCCTAGGTAAGAGATGTATTTTTCAGAAGTAGGTGATGTTCAATCATCAGAATGAAAATGTTTCTCCTCCACTTGCCAGCAAGGGAGAGGGTTCAGAAACTGTTGCCTCAAGGCTTTCTGGACCAAGTGGAAGACCATCACTGTGAGAGTACACAGTCGGCATTGCATCACGCAATGCAAATTGCAAGACATGCTTTTTTATCAGCAGAGCTCTATGTTAATGTAGCTGTCACATTAAATATTTGCTGCTGTGACTCAGTTAATGACTGTCATAAAAGTGTGGCAGTATCTGGCATTTTAAGTGTTTGTGGTGCCTAATGTACAGCTTGCTATTGTAAATAGGCCACACATTTAGAACTAATTACATGCAAGCTATGATAGCAGGTTTCCATTTTACAACTATCTGAGCTGTGATCAGCACTTGTAATCACAAAGCAAGGAAAAAATAGGCAGTGACAGCAATACCTTCATGTTGAAAGCAAATTCTTGTCCTGAAGTGTTATGAAGTATTAAGTATTTTTCAGTAGAAAGTGAATACAATTAGTCAGAAGCAAATATAATTATAAAATAGCCTGGGTCTGGTTTATATACTATGTTTACATTCATACACATTTTTTTCTTTAAAGATTTAGCCAGTCCAGTTAACCCAAATTGTATCATTCTTAAGGCAAGGTATACATTTTTTTTTTTAACTTTCAAGCATCAAGGAAAGGAAAGTTGCCTTCTGAGTCTCTATGACGCATTGTTTTCTGTTTGTGATTTTTGGTTGAAGCGGAGTTACAAACTGGAAAAAACATAAAGGAGGTCGATCAACTTTGGTTCCTCCTGGCTTAGCAATGCCTCTTATTCGGGCTGCAGTCCTGAGCATTTTCCAAAGCTATCCTCCATGTCTGAAATAAGAAATCAGAGGTTTCTGGAAAGTAGTTATAGACCAGGGAGTCTTAATCTGGAATCAGCGGACTCTCTGGGATCCATGGATGGGGTAGGGGGCTAGAGGAAAGTTTAACACCCAAAATGCATGCAAAATTTTACAGGTATGTGCTTTTTTTCCCCTGGAGAGATTTTCCAGAGCTTTCTTCAGAGCCTGAGAAGGAATATTAAGTATCAACAATTGTTACAGCTTGCTTAGACCACATGAAATAATGAAGACGTGGTTCTTGAGAGACCGACCACCTGGTGTCTGCAGTCTTGAGGATCTTCAGACAAAGGGACTTGTGATGATTGGTCAGGACTCTTTCAGTAACTGCTGCTAATTTTTAGGAGGCCTCAGAAAAACCTGACTGCTGAGGTCCTCCTGAGAGTGTTGGAATGGGTCCCATTTTCCTCTTCTCCAGTGCAGAGCTGGGACCCCAGCAGGGGTATGAGAGAGAAGGCAGAGAGGAGGGAGGCAGCCATGACAGTGAGGTCGCAGCCCCTATAGCAGCAGCTCACCAATCCCTCTTTGGTCCAGTGTCCAGCCTGGGAAATCAGTGCTTCCCTGGCTCTGTGGGAAATCTCTTTCCAATCCAGTGGAGATTGTGTAATTTACTACCCTGGCCCACTTCTGGGGCTCAGGCGGATAGAAACTGGGGCTTGGGATTGAGGGGAAAGATTGTGGTCCCAGAATCAGGCCAGGAGCTCTGAGGCAGGCTGCTGCCTGGCTGACCAAGGATGGTGACAAAGGCTAGGCAACCTGTAGAGGATTGAGTGAAGACCCCAAATCTCTTACATGGCCTAGAATTTACATTCCTTTCTTTTCCTATGTCTTCTCCTTTCCCCTTGCTTCTTCCTGTGCAGACTCCAGAGCTCAATGCAAATACTCCTCCATATCTGTTAATTCCCTGCTCTCCCTTTTCTGCTCTCTGTTTCCTATTTCTTTTGAAACCTGTTCCTTCTTTCTCTCCTTTCCCTCCCTTTCCTATTTTTGTTCCATCTTATTAATATCTGGAGCTTGGCCTGTCCTTACCTTTTGGTTCTCCTTATCTTTTTGTCACCAAATGCAGTTGTTGTTGTTGTTGTTGTTTCTAAAGCATTCTCTCTTTCTCTGTCCCTTCCACTCTTCCTTCTTCCTCTCTTTTTGTGTTTTTCATTCATGAGAGGGAGCAGGTGGAACAGATGACCTTGGGGGTCTTTGCTCTTTTAAAATGATCTGAAAATTTTGAGCACAGACATCCTTATTTTATTAGCATGAAGTCTAAAATATCCCATGGATGACAAGAGAATGGTTTTTTGGTCTATGGGAATCCCACCTGGGATAGAGCAGACAGCCCACCTTGCAAAACAGAGTTCAGCTACCCTCTGCCCTGGCTCAGCTCTAGCCACAGCTCTGGCTCAGGGTGATTCTGGATGGCACGTGGACTCCCTGGAACCATCACTGGGAACCCAGTGGTAGACTTTATTGCTTGGTTGGCTTTATGAAAGTCCAAGAGTAACATTCTTCATGAACCTGAACTCTTCCACCTGCATTTCTCCTGAAAACTAAGTTGTATCTTAGAGAGATTTGTGGTAGACTTAAAGCTCTCCGGCTCAGTCTCATTCGTAATTAGATTTCTAGCTACACTCAAGCCCATCTCCCCATCTAACTCCCTCTATCTTTGACTTTGTTCCTAGAAAGGGTCTCACAATTTCATCTTTAGTGCCTTTGCAGCTGCTCTTCTTCTCCATCCCACGTTATTGAAACCCTCTCCCTCTTCACTGCCGCCTGCTCCATGAGGCTTTCCTAAGTCCTTAGTCAGGATGAATGTCTACCTTAGGCTCTATGTTCTCATTGACCCTTACCTGTGTTTCTGTACATATTTGTCACAGCTTCTTGAATTATAATCAGGTAGGTACCTCAGGAAACAGAAAAATGTGAGGGGAGGGACAACATCTTTTTTATCTTCACTGTGCCTAGGACCATACTTTAGTAAATGATCATTGAACTGACTTGCAGAGTGGCCAATGAAGACATTTATCAATTCTCCTCTGCTTATTTTTCCTGCATGTCTAATAAAGATTCTCTTTGATAAGTTTAGTGATGTTCACAACAATCACTAGTATATCTGTTTTATCTGATGGGTTTCGATCCTCCCATTAACCCTTTAAGGAAGTGGATCGTCTCCATTGCACAGAGGAGGCTGGACGCTCATCATGAAGGCAGCGGTCCTATCTTTGTCACTGTTCTCCAAAGTCCCTGTCCTTTCTACTTTATTCTGAGGTTTCTCAGCGGAAGGGAAAGCCCAGGAGGCATATTTGGATGGTCTCCACTTTCCGGCCACCATTGTGCTATCTGTGCTTCTCAGCCATGCTGCCTACGATGTCCTCCTAGGAGGACAAGGGTTGGGGCACCTTGCTGGTTTCTTTTCTGGGGGAGCAGACACCAGTCCCTCTGTACAAGGCTCGGGGGCTGGGTGTCTGGTGCTCTCTGGCTGAGACAGCAGCATGACCGTGCACTTGGAAAGATCACAGCCCTTGTTTGCATACAGCTCCCGCTCTCAGCCTGCTCTGGGGCAGAAGCCTGCTTTGATCCCTGTGCAGGCCTGGGAGGTTATGGCCCTAATTAATTCATGCATAACAATTTGAATTTCCTTTCATTTGGTAAAAAGCGTAATCATTTCAAAACTTTCATAATGCTGGAATTCTTAAAACTCTGATTGAATCTTATTTTTGTAAGTCTGGTTAGGGTGATCTATGGATAGCGCTGAAACGAAAAAGATAATAGAAAAATGTTTCCTTTAAATTACTGAAAACTATTTCTGTTAGAAGAGAAGTTCTTGTCAACAGGCAAGATTTCAGAAAAAAAAAAAACAACTTATAATAAGCAGTGGAATGTCAACAAACTCTTCACCAGAATCTGTTTTTTTTCTTTTACGTGAACGCACCAGCTTACTAATCCACCCCATTCAGTGGGAATGTCATATAAATTGAAGAAAAATAAAGAGTATGAAGGAGACCATGGATATGAAAGCACCTGGTAAACAGCAACGTGCTTTATAAATGTGACATATTATTATAGCTCGACTTCTGCAGTTCCCTTCCCCATGGTTAGAAAGTATTAGAGGTCCCCTGACTCCTGTCAGATGCCTTTTTAATGATCTTTAAGCCTTATTCCTAAAGGCAGGACAGTGATAATGGCAGGAAAAGTGCTTAATAATTTGTTTATGGTAAAATGCTATCCTAATTAGTAGATCTCATTAATTTCAATAAGGCATCACCCAGCATTTTCTCTCACTCCCTGCAGTTAATCAGCTAGGAAGTCTTCCTGCCTTTGCTGAGATCTCTCTCTTACCTGTTTGCTTTGTCCCCATGGCCACCACTCGAGTTTGTGACCTCTCATGCCACACCTGGGCAGCAGCAATAACTCCTATGCCCTCCTACATTCCACCCTTCCCAGAGTCAGAGGGATCCTTTGGACACAAGCCATGTTGGTCACCCTCTAGCTTCAAACTCAGCAGTGGGTTCTGGACAAGGCTCAGCCCTGGGTGCTCTCAACCTCTTCCTGTACCACGCTCGTCCTCCCCACTGATCTTACTTTTACATCCCTCAAATACGCAATGCTTCTTTCTGCCTCAGGCTTGGCCTCTGCTATTCCCTCTGCCTGGAATGCTGTTCTCCCAGATCTGTGTGTGGGCCAGCTGCTCACCTGTCAGTTCTCAGCTCCTCCATTCCTTCCTCAGGGAGGCCTCCCTGACCATCCACCCGACGGTGACTGCCCGCTGCCACCAGCCTCCCTTACCTGATTCTTTCACCTCTAACCTTCCAACATTGTCTTATTTATGTAATTGTTTATTTATTAGTCATCTCTTTCTGCTCAAATATATGTTTCACAGGGGCAGGGACTATCTCTATATTGTTCTCTGCTATTTCTCCATAGCCTAGAATAGAACTGGCACAGAAAGCCCTCCCATTTATTTATTGGACAAATGAGTGTTAACTAAAGGCAGAAACTATAGGGTGAGGGGAAAAAAAGAAAAAAAAGAATGTTCCAATAAGGTGATTTGGTTTATGTTGACAGTATGCTAAAACAACTAGTAAAATTCAATTCAATGGAAAAGAATAGTTAAAATGACTGTTTTCATGAATTATTGATTAATTCAGTTATAGAAGTAACTCATTGATAAAATTACAGTAGGTATTATAGAATTCGACAGCTATCCATGTCTTTTGGTTAAATTAGCCATAACTGCTTATGATGCATATGATTCTTGGGATGCTTCTCATTCAAATTTAATAAATGAAAAACTATAGGATTCAGATCATCTATTTTTCCAGAAAATAAGTATTTCTGGGAAAAGTCCTAATGCCCAATCTGAAAAGTTTGGGATGAGGATTTTATTCTTTTCATACGTCTTATTCATTTATTTTAGCATGTATCACCTCGTGATACAGTGTGTTCACTCTACAAATAATTTTTGTGAGCTTCCTGTGCGCCAGGCCCTCACCTTGGCAGTGGAGAGCCCATTTGGAACCAGACACATAACATCCCTGCTCTGGTAAAGGTTGGCTAATGAGTTCCCCTCTGTAGGAATTTAGGATGAACACATCTGCCATGTGCTGCCACTTCCATGGAGTTTCAAGGAAGACAGACAGTGACAGTAGGATGGTCTGGAGGTTGTAAGAAAAGTCCATGTCCTTATGAAGACCCAGTAGGAGAGTATCTGTGAAAGAGAAAGACAGACAGACTAGGTCAAATGTTCTTAAAATGAACTTTATGGTTAGGTCATGACCACAGTCATGCTCCCAATAGAAGCCTGCCAAGTAGTCTGAGTTAAGAGAGAAATTTGGGGCAAATTTAGAGTCTTTTCAAACTCCCTGGGCTCCATGTCTAAAACCACATTTGGGCCTTTTCCATATTGGTATCTAGTCACTGCTAAAGGAATGCCTAGTTGAAAGTTAAATGAGTTTATGGAGTTTGGGTTAGATGGAAAATAACTGGAACTAAACTGTATTTTGTTGAATTTCAAAATGGCTTAGGAATCATTGGACCATATTTTCCTCAAAATTAACATCAGTAAAACAGATTAAGCAAAATAAAATCCTCCTGGGAAAAAAAAAAAAAAAAATTGTAAACTGAGATTTGCTCAAACCAAACTTCTAGTTCTTCCATCCTTGGTTGACAAAGACATAAACTTGGGAGTGTGGGCAGGTTTCTAAGCCTTTAAGATTATTATGAAATCAGAGTTCCAAGTTTTGCAAATGTTTAAAGAAGAGGCTTTTTTCTTGACATTTCTAATTTCTGCTAAGTATTGAAATATACCACCCATACAATAATTACAGGTCATAGGATTTCAGAGCTGGAAAGAACCCTGGAGACAATTTAGTCTAGTCTATGTATTTCTACAGAGGTGAAGACAGACTCAGGGAGGCAAATGGACTTACTCAAGGGTACGCGCGAGCCTGTGACAGAGCTGGGGCCCAAGGTCCTTTCATCTTATGGAAATGCCTGTATTGGACAGGTCCAAACTCACTCTCCTATTTATGAAGCTCTGTAAAGTCCCCGGAATTTTGGTGTGCTAAAATGTGAGATTTTGATGGTTGGATAACGTATGGGTTAATCTTACGATCACAGTCTTGCTTTTTCCTCGGAGATGTGGCTGTTCAGAGGTAATGGGCACTGAAGAAGCTTGTGAGAAACAGAATGTAAAGATTTAGGGAGGTGGAATGGGACAGAATCAGTGTGGCATGAACACACTGTGGTTGCGAACCCATTCCTTTACTCTGCTGTTCCCTCACGCTGTGATGCCTGCTGTATTCATGGTTGAGTTTTGAAGCCCACGTTTTCCCCACTGCCTAATGGGAAGCAGTCCACAGCCTAGAAGCAGAGGTGGCCTCATGAATGAAACACCTTTGTGACCTTCTCTTTTTGTTAGAAGGGTGTGTGCATTTAGGACCCCTTAGTTTCTGATTTCATTGCATGCTCCTGACAGCAAAGACCTATTTAAACTAAACTGTTAAGAAAGGAAAGCAGGGAAAGAGTGCTTTCGGTTGCAATGGGACTGCCCCAAGCCTCTGTGATGGGGTTGGGGTGTTAGTCATCAGCTTTCTTTGAATGCCAAAATCATGTCACACAAATAGAAAGAAGGATCCTGTATTCCTTTAATACAGAGTGGCACTTCTTTCTCTCTCTCTTTTTTTTTAAATATAGGACAGGTTCAGCTATAGATTCCTGTAAACTGTGCCCTCCCAACCCCCTTATATGACAACTGTGTCCAGACAGGGATGGGTATGGATATAAATGAGAATTTAAAATATACCAAGTGAGGAGAAACTTTGGCAGGGAAGAGTGGGAAAGTTGCCTGAGCAGTGATGGTCTGACTCTGCCCTTCGAAAATACTTAGGAGTCACCTAGATGCAACCAAAATTTTGTTTTGCTTTTGCTTTTTTAAACTGTCTTAACTGTTTGAGGAAGATAGCTATCTTGCTCCAAACACCCTTAGCACACACACAGATTACAACTGTATTTCCTGAGGCTGTGAACTCCTCGGTTTTTACAAGCCAAGAAGAAATTCAGCTCGTTGGTAGTTGGAAGACAGATCTGTAGGGAGTAAGTAGCATGAGTAATGAGTGGGCCATATCCTTTTCCAAGATGTTCCCAGCTACTTTTGGACCTAGGCCTGGGAAAAAAATATTATGTGACTTTCCCTTGGAGACACTGTTAAAATGTATTTTATTAATTACTGTCCACTTAAATTTGAGTCAATACCAGGGAAATCAGTATTGTTCTTAAATCATACCAATGCATAATGATGATAATAAAACGATACTTTAATATGTATATGTTTATTGCCAAAAGTGCTTATATCTATTGGCTTATACATTGCCTTATATATACCTTCCAGAATACTCCATTAATCAACTTTTTTATGATAACATGGAAATTCACCATTTTTCTAATATTCAGATGATGATAAAAACATGAATATTCAAAGTACTTATTAAGTACCAATTACTTATGATACCAACAACACCGAGCTCATTTGACTTAAGTGAAGAACCACAAAAGAAGTTTCTATTTCGATGCAGTTTTTCTTTCTGACATCTTTCACTTCATGTTTAAAAAGAGAATGGGCAAAACCATTTGGGTATCAGAGTTCAGCTGGATGATACACATTCCACTTGTGGAATTGGTCAAGATCAGAGAATGTCTTCATTTCTTGTTACTTAGAAACTAAGTTGTTAATATAGTTATTCTCTCTGGCATTTAGGTCATGAATTTTTCACAGACCCACATCAAGGAGAAAAGAGGACTTTTCTATGTTAGATTTACAGAATGATTTCAGATGTTTTGAGTGGATAGCTGCAGAACAGAATGGAAACAGTGCAAGTCCTGTTGCCTTCCAGAATCCACTGGGCTCTGTTATTGTTAGTTATCTATTGGCGTATCATTCTATGGTCCTTAGCCAGTGTGGTTTAGCTTTATTATTCCTCTTAAGATCTTGTTAACGTTTAGTTGACCTGGTTTATATTTCAGAGGACTCAGTAGGATCTCTTATCAGTATCTCCTATCTAAAGTAGGAAGAAAAAGTTGGTAGGAATGATCTTTTTTGAAAAGGGAATTGTTTCATGTAAACATTCTACATAGAAATACATGTACCTAGCCATCCTCACTTTCTGTGGAGAGCATCAGAATTATCTTAGGAAGCTTGCCTCATGGGATCACCATGGCACCTACACATCATTTTGATGAGTAATGCTACAGCCTCTGAAAACCCGAGAAGTTGAGCAACTGTCCATTCTCTCTTTACTCAAAAACTGTGGACAGAGCACCTGGTGGATTGTGGGGAGACGATATAGGGTGGGGTAAAGGATGACTTCTGCTCCTCACTGATTTCCCTGATCTGCACAGAAGTCTTGTCCTTGAGGAAACCAACATTGTGTTGCACCCCAGATGCATCCAGGGACTCACTTACCTCTAATTTTTCCAGAGAGTCTCTTCTCTGGGGTTAATTTTAGCTGTGTTCGGAGATATATTTGAAAGTCAATATTACTTAAATTTTTTGTATTGAGTGAAGACAGCTGGGGAGGTGGTGAGTAGAGCAGAATGTGCCTGCATCAGCCAACATCACTGCCTTGCAGAGCTGCAAAGAGACCCGCTCCAGATTTTCTACTTTTACTTGAGATTCAGTTTACTCACCCAGGCTGTGTGTATAGCAGGGCCCTCAGATGGCTCTTCTTCCCCCACCTCATCCCACCTGAAGAGAAGGAGCACCAAAGAATTGGCCGTGATGGCCAGGCATTCCCTTAAAGCTACCTTGCTTCTTTGTACACACTCAGAAAATGGGCAGTACCCAATAGTCTGCCTCTTCCTTCATCTGATGGGCCTTTTCTTTGGGTGAAATAATCTTCCTATAGTTCTTACCAGTGCCACTTGTATGAATATTATTAGAGTGTATTCATATGTGGTTGTCTTATTTGGCTTGAAGGTAAGGCCTCATTCTGAGTAGGGAGCAACATGTTCTCTGACAGCGATGGTCAGCTCAGGTTTTAGTCCCAGGGAAGAGGCCTAACCTGAGACTGGACACCAGAGCACTGGACAATACTCTCCTTTAGTTTGTTATCTTGGGTTTCGTTTCTCAGGAGCTGAGATGTTTTGGAATGTATTCTGGGATGGTGGGTACAAAGATGGTGTCCAACACAAGGTGCCAGACCCAGGGCTGGGGTGGGATGGGTCTGGAACCCAGGAGATCTGGTTACATGTTTCTGTCTCAGCCTCTTTCCCTTAATTGTTTAAAACTCTTAGTATTTTCTTAAATGTCCTGGCCTGGTCTCAGCTCGACTTTCAGGGGAAGGTTTGGGCTATCCCTGGTATGGAGTGTGAAAAGGGGCAGTGTCCTTTAGATTGGGACTATGGTGGCAGCAGGAATTAGGGAGAAATAGCCAAGAGGGAAAACGGGGGTGGCAGTGAACCTAAAAGTCAGTGTCAGGGCCTTGACAATGCCTCACTGCTGAAGAGGATTCTCTCCTCAGGGCCAGCTTTAGAGGATCTAGACAGTGTTTTCTTAAGGAAGGAGGTGGCTTCCTAATAGCCTCTTGGGTACTTTGTTTCTGGAGTATGTTTTTGTTTTGTTGTTGTTGTTGATTGTCTGGCTGGTTTATTTGTTTCAAAAATACCTAAAGAGAGTTGAACATCAATTGCTGCCTCGACTAACAGAAAGGCTGGAAGCACCCTGTTTGAAGACAATGTCTGTATTTAATCTCTAGAGAGAAAGTGAACCCTTGGCTCTATACGACCATCATAAGAAGGGTTTGTTTGTTTTTTTCTTAAAAACAAAATTAAGGAAACGTGTGTTATATTGTTTGGAGACCAGGCAGATCATAGATATCTATCAAATGTCATCTGAAATGATGAAGTTTTAGGTCAAAAGAACAGATAATGGAGCTTTTTCTCAGCATCTGTAAATATGACATCAATCATAAGACCACTCCTGTCCAACCCAGCAGTATGTGCAAAGTTGTCCATGATGGCTAATGTTTAGGCTGACCAAAACGATTCCCTAACATGCCTCTAGGTCTGTGGTTTGAACTGAATCCACCACTTAAGTGAACCTAAAGTAATTCAGCTGCACAGCACCACCTGTAGGAAAACTATGCGTGGGTGTTGTGCACAACACCCTGACATCGGGTAGATTTCACTTTAAGAAACCCGATCATTTATTTTCTTTAATTTCTGAATTGAATGAGTATAACATGTACAAAACTGTTTTTTGGGTTTTTTTAGAACTTAATGATAATAATGCTTTCTAGGCATAGCACTGTGACTCATAGTTTGGGGGCTGAATATGTCTCAAATACTCTTCTTAACTGACCAGCAAAAAACAAAACAAAACAAAACATATTACTAACACAGGTATTTACATTCACTGGCTTCTTTCTCTTTTTAAATTAAATTGGTTTTTTTTCTCGAGCCATTTCCTACAGTTTCAGCGAGACATGCGATTTGGCATTTTTATGAGGCCAGAAACTCTACAGAGATGGGACCAGATTTCTGCATTGCTCCCGGATGTAGGTCTTACACCGGGCATAGTTCTTTGCACATAGCAAGTCCTCAGCAGATATTTGTTGAATGACTGGATATACATCGTCTCTTCATCTGCCCCTCTTTTAGGGTATGCTGAAATGGTTTCAGTTCCAATGCCCCTTCTTTGTAGAGCCTGACTTCTTAATACAGAATAACCAAGTACTGGTTATCTCTTTCATAGAAACCGGGTATCCCACCACCCCAAAGTCCTTTTTACATTGATTTGTTTGTAGTTCATTTATTTTACATACGTCTCATCCGTTTGACGGGAAGGTCAAAGAGGATGAGGCTCAGGCTGCTTTGCTCTCCACTCCAGCACAGTGCCCAACGGAGAGTGGGGTTCGATAAATAGTCGATGATTGAATGTATGAGTGACTATTGTCTACCCACTTGCACATCTGCAGTGACAGTCATATGTTGGCCCTCTTTTACCCTTGAGTCGTAAAGACAAATTAAGAATACCACAGAGAATGCCTGTAAGCACATCTTAGCTCAGCACTGATAGAGACTGAGTAGCTAAAAAGGGTAACTTTACCCTATAGTCAGGTTTGCTCCAGGGTTGTCTGGTTTGGGATGGAGAACATGTCCATTTCAATGTATCATAATATGGCCTTAGACAGGCCCTAGATGCAATTCTGTCTCTAAGAACAAACTGTGTGATCTTGAGCAAATTACACAACCTTTTTGAACTTCTATTCCTAATATGTCCATGTGGAACACAAATAGTACTGACTTCCTGTGGTTATTTAGAGGATTAAACAAGATAAAGTATGTTGAGTATGTAGTTCAGTGCCTGGCACAGAATAGGGAATAAGTACTCAATAAAAGTTGTTATTAAATTAATAATAACATTTGAAGTCCATCAGTGGGCTAGCAGTGTCCCAGGACTCAATTTTGTTGTAATTAAATGTATTAAACAGTATCTTAGGCTCAACTTCAGTGAAAGGAATTATTGCTTTGCTTGTAATGGCTATAAAATTCTGCTTAGCTAAATAATGGAATCAGATGAATTCCCCACAGTCAAGGCTAGATTTAGTAAGATCTGGAAGGTTATGGCACAAGACACACAGTCATTGCAGATTAAAACATCTCTGCACCCCAAATTTTACGTTATTTAATAGCATGTTGAATGATCTCTTAAAATTTCTCTGACAACAAGAAAATTCAACCACATAAGATAAGAGTTTAAAAGAAATCTATATCCATAACCTCACCAAAGTGTGATATAAGCAATATCCTGGGGTAAAAATAATTATGTGACTATCCTTTTAAAAACCTTTTGTTTAAGTATTACCAATGCATTAGATTTTTTTAGAAAATAAATATAGTCTTTGAATATAAATGTTGAAAAATATTTAGTCTTATTGACATGACATAATTTTTATATATATCTCTGTATATATAACAATTTAGATAATTTGCAGTGACAGGTAAGGGCTAAATTACAGGAACCAGAAACCTAATTATTTCAAATTGAATAATCTTGCTAACCAGAGTCACTCATTTCAAGGGAACAAAGGCAATGGCTTTTTAAAATTTCTTACTTATCTTAATAGTTCTGTTATAATTTCCCATTAAATTATATCAGAGTTCTTATACATCACAAAGGCTGCAGAAGCTGGACTTTTATTTTTTTTATCAAATGCAAGAAAATGCATACACTCTGCCTAATCCCTGTGTATATGCGGGGATCAGTGCAGGCTGTTATTCCACAGCAGTCAGTCTACAATCTTCTCATCACTCTTCAATTTGGACAAAAAAAAAAAATACTATTCAGAAAAAAAATCTCACATTTCAGACGTTACGGTAGATGTGGGTGGTATATCGTAGAATAGTTTTTCTCCATGTTACTCATGCCCTCGAATTTTTGACAGGATAAAGACTTTAGTAAGCCACTAATCTCTTGTGTTTGTCATCTCTTTCTTTTTAAGGGCTTGACAGGGTGTGTGTTTAAGAGGAGAGGGTTTAGGCTCTGGAATTCTAGCTCTCAGCTTCTGAGGCATGTTGGAGAAACCACCTCACCATGCTTTTCCTTTATGTCTCTGGAACATCAAATAAGCAGGCTGTCTTCAGGGATGGCAGAGGGTAGTGATACCAACAGCTGTCTTTATTATTACCAGATTTGCTGCTACCCACACCCTATGAAAAGGGCTATGAACTTAAGACATGGGTGAGAGTGCTTGTGAAATAATTGCTTTTTTAGATTAGGAAGACCTTGACTTAACTTGTATTTTAATTCTATTCAAGGTAATGCCAGGCAGATACTACCCTTAAAGATTATATATTAATGCGCTTTCTGAAACATTTTAATGTTAGGTAGGTTTACGCTTGCACGCGTCTCTTGCATAATCAACCTCTCTCCTTCTCTCTTCTTCTCTTTCTCTCTGTCTCCTTGTCTCTCTCTCTCTCTCTCTCTCTCTCACATGCACACACAGTTTTCCGTTGGCATACCCATCTAAAAAACAAAACAAAGAAACAAAAAAGAACAACATAATGCTTATCAGATACTTCTCCATTTCTCATCCCAGAAAAACTCATGGAAAGAATTGTCTATAGTTTGTGTCTCCACTTTCTCACCACTCTTTCCCTTCCAAACCCACATCATCCTAGCTTTCATCCCTATCACTCCATTAAACTGGCCCTTATCACGGTCACCTGTAACTGACTGAAGTCACTGGCCAATTCCCCAATCTCATCTTACCCTGTCAAGAGCAGTTGACCTTGCTGAACACACTCTTCCTTCTCAACGCACCTTTCTCTTCTGTCTTCTGTGGCATCATTCTCCTGGTTTTCCCTACCTCAAGAGTAGCCCCATCTCATCTCTATTCCTGGTTGCTCCTTTTCTACTAGACATGTAGGAGGGCCCAGGGCCCCAGTGACAGCAAACTCCTCCAGCTTCACTTTCTCTGGTTCCATGACATTAATACCTCCATATACTGATGCATCTCAAATGTCAATCCAGCTCTCACTATTTATCCAACTGTCTACTCAACATCTCCATCTAGATGTCTAAGGGGCACAAAGAGGAAGGGGAGATAAGGACCAAATTGCAGTCCTCTCTTTACAGATAAGAGAGAGGTTAGTTACCTTATTTCTTGAAACCAAGAGAAGAGTGAACTCAAGTGAATTCTTGAGATGCAGCCAATTGAACTATATTCTCAATTTTGGACACATCCCAGGGCCAAGAACAATTTATAGTTGCAAATATAGGTGACCCCTGAACAAAGTGGGGGTTAGGGGTGCTGACCTCCTGCATAGTCAAAAATCCACTTTTAAGTCCCCCAAACCTTTAAGTCCCCAAAACATTTTTTTAAAGATTTTATTTATTTATTTGACACAGAGGGAAGCAGCGAGAGAGGGAACATAAGCGGGGGAGTGGGAGAGGGAGAAGCAGGCTTCCCGCTGAGCAGGAAGCCCAATGCGGGGCTTGATCCCAGAACGCTGGGACCATGACCTGAGCCAAAGGCAGATGCTTAACGACTGAGCCACCCAGGCGCCCCAACCCAAAACATTTTTATACCAGTCAGGATCATAACCTACGATTGACTGGAAGCCTTACTGACAACATAAACAGTCCATTAACACATATTTTCTATGTTATATGTATTATATACTGTATTCTTACAATAAAGTAAGCTAAAGAAAAGAAAATGCTATTAAGAAAATTATAAGGAAGAGAAAATACATTTATTAAACTGTACTCTATTTATTAAAAAAAAAATCTGTGTAAAGGTGGAAGTGCACAGTCCAACCTGTGTTGTTCAAGGGTCCACTGCGTATACTTGTACTGAAACACCACTCAACTCCTAGATAATCTTGCATGCCCCGGACACCTCTGAGCACCTTGTCCTAAAACTGACAACTTACTCCTGGACTCACAGCCTTCCCCAGTCTCACCCCCCACCCTCACTGATGAACCTTCACATACTTCTCAGACTAACATTCGATGGTTCAACTCTTCAAATTCTCTCTGTGTGCCTGTAGTAACCGTTAATCCCACTCTTCCAATGGTCCCAGCTTCACACTGCTCAACACAATTTTCCCCTCACTCTTATTCATGAGACAAAAATAGTGAATATTGATATCATCCTAAAGGACTCCTCTCAAATGATCCATTTTTATACCAGTCAGGAATTTTAAACACATGTGAGAATCAAATGCTAAACTTATAGAGAAAGATCTAATTCTTTATTCCTTTTCTTATATCCAGTGATTGTTTCTGTCATCACAATTATTTTAAAAGCATCTGGGATTTAGTGCTTTGAAGGAACTCACTCTGCCAGCTTCATAGTATTCCAAATGGTACTGATTCACAGTTTCCCACATTCTCCGCTCCATCTCATGACCACCCAAAAAGAATATTCAGTCTGTAAAATGGTAGGGAGAGTCCTTTCTACCGCTCCTCATATTTCAGTCTTGTTCATGGAAGAAAATTCCACTTCTGTCCCAACCGTCCACAACTCACTTTCCTTCAGTGGAACAGCAATGCCTGATCTGACTGGTAAGAGTCTAACATTCACTGGGCCGCCACCAGTGGGAGGTGTCATTATGCTCTCAATGGCTACATGCCCCTCCTACCCCTGGTGGTAGGAGCTTCTTGGTGGCAGCATGCTTAGGCAGGGCCATGGTCATGTTTTTAGCCCTTTGTCCCCAGTTTCTGAAGAGCTGTAAGCCCATTCTCAATTAGGAAAGGAAGACATAAGATGCTCCAAGTTGGCCTCAAGCCTAAGCTGTATTCTTGGATATGAGCTTCTCAGGGAGCCCCCGCTTCTCGAGAGTTAGCAGTACTTGCCCAAATTAATAAAACAGCACTTCCTGTTTCACGTGGCTATCAATCCTTGGGCAGCTCTTCTGCCAGAAGGGACCCCCAGGGAGGAAAGCAAGTGAAGGGCCCTAAACTCCTAACATGATGACTGCAACAATTTAGAAATTAAAAGCAGAATTTCAGTTGCATCAGTTTTCCGTTACCGTTATACCAAATTACCGCAAACTGAGCAGGTTTGAACAATACCTGCTTACTGTCTCGTGGTCCTGTAGGTGGCAAGTCTGGGCACAGCACGGTTCAGCTGCTTCTCTGCTTACGATTCTGCAAGGCTGGAGTCAAAGCATCAGCAGAGCTGCTTTTGTTTGTGGATGCTCTGGAGAGGAACGTGCTTCCAAGTTCATTCGCATTGTTGGCAGAATTCAGTGCTGTAAGGTTGTAGGACTGAGATCCCTGTTTCCCTGCTGGTTGTCATCCCGTGGTTGTTCTCAGCTTTGGGAGTCTGCCCGCACTCTTCTCTCTTGGTCCCCTGCCTCCATCTTCAAAGCCAACAGCAGCAGGGAGTAACCTTCTCAGCCTCACATTTCCTGCATCTGTCTGCCTTCCCCTTCTCTTAGAGGTGATTGAATTGGGCCCACACGAATGACCCGGGAAACTCATCCTATTTTAGGTTCAGCTAATTAGTAACCTTAATTCCATATGCAATGCCCTTTCACAGCCATGGCCTAAATGAGTGTTTGGCTGAGCAATCAGGGGATGGAAACAACTCTCAGCTCCTCTCACACTCTCAATTCTGACTAAATTTTCATGTTTCCCCAAATGTTTAGGCATCAAATTTTACTCACTGAAACCCTTCTGTCCCAGAGGCCCCCGCTCTCCAGCACTGCCTGTGTATCATTGGATAGGTCCCTAAACCTCTCCGAGCCTCACTTTCCTCAAAGATAAGAGAGATTTCCTATACTACAGAATTGTTCCAAGTATTAAAGGAAAATGTATTGAGTGAATAGGTTTCAAAAACCGTAAAATGAAATGTGAATGTTTGTTGTATTACTTTATGTTCTAAGAAACATATTATAAAAATAATATTTTAAAAAACAGAATGGAAAGTTGTTTAAAAGCAAACAAAGAAAGTTTTCTAAAAGAAACCAAAGAACAATAACTGTTCATTCTAAACCAGCATATATGTCTTGATATGATGATTTGTAAACCTAATTGGAACTGACGTCAGAAAACATGGGCTACAGACCACTCATGTGCTGGATGACCTTGGTCATGTCATTTAGTTTCTCTAGGTTTTTTTTTTTTTCTCATCTGTGAAATTAATGTGTTTCAGCTCTGAGATTCTATGCTTCTATTTTATGCTCTCTCTTCAATATGCACTAAGAATCAGAGTTGCAAGAAGCAATCTATTTATAGTGAGCTCTTCACAAGATGACTGTAAAATGCCGGAGACAAGCTCATAACACTAGGACTAGAAATCTCTTCTAGGATAACCTGAAATATGTCTGTAAATCCCCGCAGGTTTTCAGTCCTTTATCATTATAATCAAGCATGTCTTCAGCGCCCAATGCCAGAATATTCAGCTAATGAACAGTTTCAGTTCAGAAATTCGTATTGTTTGATTGACTAGATCCTATTGTGTTTCAGAAAAATACTAAATGTAATGCACTAATAAAAAAGCGGAATCACGTTTCTAAAGGAAAAATCAAGCATTAACATAACATCTAATTCAACATTTGTGAAATTCTGGATTTCTCCAATTTTTCAAAATCTGTACATTAAGTTGTAATGTAAATTGTAAAATCTGCCTTTTTTTTCTTCATAAGAATTCTACTTTTTATTTCAGGCTAAACCATGAAGATTGAGCTGTGTGTCTTCAGTGATGGTCTCGAGAGTCCCGAATGAATGCATTCGGTTGTCCTGAGTGCTGGTTCTATCCTACATCCCGAATCTGGAATAAAGATTTTTTTTAAATGAATTTTAGTTTTGAACTTTAAAAAGGAACCGTTTCCCTCAAACTCCCTTTGGGTGGGTTTTCAATTCTATCAGGGCATTGGTGCAGGATTTTAGGGGAACGAGGGCGTGAATTTTCAAGTCCCTTTTCATTTGATAGGCACCTTGGAGAGCCCCGCTCCCTGCGGGAGCCCGGCGGGAAGCAGGAAAATGACAGGGTCGGCCGAGTGTGAGCACACGTCCTTGTCACATTTGAGTTAGTGCTTCTTAAGGGAAAAAAAAATGAGTTATTTTGACCACACTGTGGTGGTCAACCAGCCTTCACTTAAAGAAAATAATTTTCTTTGCCATGGTAATCTCCTAGGTTGTTGTAGCTGGCTGGGGCTGAAGTTCCGCAAGATGAATGTGGTGTGCAGTGCGTGGAGCTCTAATCAGTTGCACGTGTGTGATGGCTTTGGCCCCCACGGCCCTGCCTCTGCGGCGGGTGTGAACTGAGACGAGGGCCCGACCGCGGTGCTGAGCGACGCGGGAGCATGGGTGGGGCCGCACACCGTACCTGCAGTCTCTCCGCCAGAAGTTGGCTGTCTTCCCCTGGGGCGTTAGAAACAGCGAGGAGAAAGCAAAGAAGACAAGAGAGAAGTTGGGACTGTAAAAAGAAAGAGAGAGGGGGAAGGATGGAAAGGTAGCAAAATAGATTTGTTCTTGGAGTTGCAAGAAAAGAAGAAAGGAAAAAGGAGATGGGTAGTATGATAGGGCACTTGTTGATTCATTTATTATTCATTCAACAAACCAAATACCTGCTTCGTGCTCCCTATTTGTGTGCATTATTGGCGATCCAAAGTGAAAAAAACAGACACCACCCCTGCCCTTGAGGAGCGGATGGTTTGTAGGAAAAGCCAGTCTCAGAAGTGATTCAAGTCCTACTTAGATGCCTAGCTTTGTTCAGAAAGATAGGAACTCCGCTGACCAGCTAAATCCTCGAAATCCTCCCAGAACCGACTCCTGTAAGCGGTGAGTGCCCCTCCCTGAGCATAAGGTGCTCCTGTTAGGCCCGCCTCACTCAGTTCCTTAACTGCAGAAGCTACGTGTTTGAAGAAGCACTTTCCAATTTTCAGTTTGCAATACTGTTGGTAAGTCACAGTTTATGGAGTTTTCTAGTAGACAGATTTGTTTGTGTTGGGGGAAGAACAATTGTAGAGTGACATATGCGTGGTCCTTGAGTGGGGCTGGAAGACCCCTGCAGCATAGTCAAAGTACTTAGTACCTGACAGAAGAATAGGTGAGAACAAAGCAGGACAAAATTGGGAAACAAGCTTTGGTGACTTTCTGTTTGCTCTTCTCTGGTCTGCTTCAAACTCTTAGCCTACTGAGGGCCATTTTGTGCTGCCCACCCAGATCAGAAATCCTTTCCACGAGTCCAGCTTTATTTGTCCTGTATCTCAGTTCTGGATCTTGCTTGGCAACAGGAACCATCAAATAAAACTTATTCATCCTGAACTGCCCCTAGCAGATACCGGGCCAGGAGTAAGTGGTCCCTCTACCAGCCAACCGTTAATGCCCGTGTGGCTCAAATGAGTTAGTGACAGGGGATTTCAGACACTCAGCGAGGGCCAGGGTAAGGTCAGGGCCTTTGGACTCTACTCAATTCTTTGCTTATTCTGAAAATGCATAAATCTACTGGGGAAGGTTCTGATGTCTCTGTGACCGATGGGGAAGAAGGTGGAAGCATCTGGGGGCAGTTCTGGCAAAGCTGCTCATTCTTCGCACATGAAGAATCACTACTCAGATCTTTCCAGTAGAAATTCTAACAGCTTAGAACCAAATTCTGACTTGAATTAAAACATGTCTTTCATTCTAAGACTGGGTAAGCACACCTCATATGTAATCGTTTTTGTCAGATCCCTCCGCATCAAAAAGTGTGGCTTTTTAGGCCGATCCCTGGATGAAAAGTGCTTTGAGTTTGAGACCCATCCCCCACCCCTTTCACCATTTTGCCCTTAGCAGCCCCGAGAGCCACTGAATGGGGCAAAACATCTGCAGCCTTGTCCCTGGGCTCCCAGCGATGGACTCAAAGGAGGGGGCTGAAAGAGTCCCAAGTTTATTTTTCTAATCATTGTTTAAGAAATAAAGCTTTGCTTACTTATGGTGTAGTTTTTAGTCTTTTTTTCAAGTAAAAAGATAGGAAATTGAAATTTGAAAAACTGTGTGGCAGTTATGTTTATAAATCTATTTATCTACATGCCTATGCTAAATTTTATACGTTTAAAGATTATTTTAATCGCCATTTATGGGGTATTTTACCATTCCCAAAGTCCTTCATATACATTTTCTCATTTGATCCACATAGGAGCTCTGTGGAGGGGATCACTGCCTTTCCCCCACCCCCCAGGAGGAAGGAAGAAAAGGTCCACCTACCTGCTTCTGGATTGCACTAGTCTCTTTTATAAATATCTGATTCATATGTATATTCATAAAATTCTTACTGTGAAGTAGGTATTGTTTATGTTTATGTCATTGCAAGTGAGACTCACCCTGTTTTTAAACAGAAAAACCAGGTTTGTTGGGCCTCGAAGCCCTGTGCTCTTGCTCGTACTCCTCCAACCCCCCCCCCCAAAAGGGCTGGCATTGTTTATTCTGGCCCTGGTGGCTATTTCCTCTCCAAGCACCACTAACCTCTGTCTGCAGAAACAGCTGGCTTTGTTCCCAGTCATGTTAGATGCTCAGCCTGCTTGGGAGGTATGCAGGCCAATATGGCAGGTTGTCTCACTTAATAAGGAACTGGGTGGATGCTTCTCTTACAGCACCCCAGCCTCTGAAATTCTGTGGTGGGGACAAGGAAAGGTGCTGTTCGATGCCTCACTTACCAAAGGCAGACATTGCTGCTTTTACCCATATGCAATCAATTATTGCTTATTGCCTGCCCATCCCCTCCATCACATTTCTCGCAAGTCACTTCACTCTGCCCCAGCACCTGGGAAGCACAGGCCAGGAAACTGTGGATTTCCTTGTTACTCCTTGATGTCATTCTCTCTGCTTCATCCCACTTAGTAAAATGTAGATTTTGTGCTCGCCACCACACGCATGCATCTCCTTCCCTTCAAAACCTTTTCTAAATGTAGAAATGTTGGCTCCAGTCAGGATAGAAGGCAGGGGATGTAAAGGGGGAAAAAAAAAAATCAATGTCAGCCTCTGGCTATCATTTAAACAAAATAGAATCAACTTCTGTGGACATCTGCTATTCTCATGCTAAATTATGGTGTTAAAAGACTTGAAATTGAAGAATGTTAATTACAAAATCTGTTTTATAAGTGATACTTTTGTGATTCTAATTTTTTTTTAAAGATTTTGTTTATTTATTTATTTGACAGAGAAAGAGAGAGAGACAGCCAGCGAGAGAGGGAACACAAGCAGGGGGAGTGGGAGAGGAAGAAGCAGGCTCCCAGTGGAGGAGCCTGATGTGGGGCTCGATCCCAGGACTCTGGGATCACGCCCTGAGACCAAGGAAGACGCTTAACGACTGAGCCACCCAGGCGCCTCTGTGATTCTAATATTTTAAAAATACATTCATCCTTTATTTCATGTCCCATCCTATAAAACTAGGAATGGCCTAGACCTACTAAAAAATTCATTAAAAAAATGTACCTGGATTAAAATGCAATAACCCATTTCAAAGCCCACACAAATAAAGCCAGTTTGCCATAATTCTGGCTATTTTAAAACAAATTCTTGCAAACATAGTCAACTCCAGTCATCACTGAACATTTCAACATGGCGCCCGGAAGGAGCTTTCAAACCTGACAACCATTTCCTACTTGTCAAGATTAAGAAGGAAAGGTTTTCAAGAAAACAAGGTCTCCCCCTTTCAGATGTAGAAATAATAATAAAAATGACTCTATGGTCCAAAGGACTGGCTGGGAGACATATCCAAGAAGAGGCAGTGTGAAGAAGACCTAATAGGTCATGACAGCTCAGATATAGAAGTTATCTATCCACAGTAGGGATGGCCTCATTACCCACTTCTGGTTTAGTTTTACTGCAGCAGGTATGAGTGATGAGGCCACCCTTATCTCACAGAGATGAAGACCATATTCTCCATCACCGCCCATGACAACCTGTGCAACCAATTACGGCACAGATGGCATTTCCCAACAACACATGTGCATCTCTTGCTCTCTCTCTCTGACACACACACACACGCACACATGCGAATGAACTGCCTGTCTTTAAGTGACGTTCAAAGATGAATGTGACACTACTGACATTTTGAAAGAGAACTCCCCCTTCCCCAACACTATAGGCTCTTGAATGACTGTCAAAAAAGCCCACTCCCCTTTCTCTGTCGACCTGGTTTTCATACCAATTCAGCTCCCTATGCCAAAACATTTTAGAAATGGCAGTGGTACATATTAAAAGCCAAAAAGTGACACCACTTGTCTGTGCAGTGGAAAGCAAGGAGGCACCTTGTCTCTAAAGTTCCAGTGTATTGGATCATCCCTGTCCCATGAGTCATCGGTGTCACGAAGCTGACATAATGTACATTCTCAGGTCACCTCTTTTCTAGAGCGGGGCTCCTGGTGGGAGGCCTGGGGACATGAAGAGTCAGGCTTTGCCCTGCTTAAATCAACTGATCCTTCTATACTGTGCTTTCTCTTTTTGGTTTTAAATTATTTATTAAAAGACACAATGCCTGTTAGGGCAACCTCATCAGGATGGAGAACATGGATTCAGTGACTTGTGCATAAAATCTGTAGCTCAAATGAAAACTGTGGGGAAACTTCAAACAGTGACAGAAGAGAAGCTACTCGAAAGTGAGGTGTTCCCCTTTCTGATTTCAGGTCAGAAAAAGAGATGGCTTGTAAATATTTTGGTTTTATCCTCCAAACGTTCCCCCCCAAAGGTAAAATACTTTTAGAAACTCCCAACTTGGCTTTTCCTCGAAAAAATGCGGGGAAGCCTGCTTGGCGTTAGTTTCGTCCCTCCTTCAGGAGATGTATGAGGGTTGGTTGGGAGGTGAAGGAGGGCTCACTGCTCTCTTTTTCTTTGCTTTGATGGATTCCTCCCCTCATAAACCATAGCCCAGCTCATAATTATAATGCAAAACAGCATCCCCACAGCCTGCTTGGTGCATTTCAAATCTGAAGTTCCTTGAAGTTCTAAGGATTTTTAAATATTGATATTCATTAATTGCGTGGCTTTTGGTGACATAAATGCACATTACATACTTTCATGTGCTGGAAACAGCTAAAAATGCCATGTCACAAATGTTTACATGGCTGTTACGGAAAACGGTACCATGCTAATCTATGTCTGCTTCTTAAATTCTGTTAGCAGTTGTAAGACAGTCAGATACCACCCGTGGGATCTTGTGCCCTCATGAAACACAATTACAATGAGAATATCTCATTATCTCATTGGCTTTAGCTTACTGCTCTGTTACCATGGTTTCAAATACACAGAGGAGTCTGAAACTAAGAGTGCAGCTAACAAAGACCATATCCTTGTACAATGACATCAGATCATGTTAGACAGAATAGACTTAATTAAATACCCCCTGATGGAGGCCAAAATACAGAAGTTGGGTCTACTTTTTAAAAAAGGAAGCCAGCCATTTCAAAACATTCCGCTTAATTTACTTGGGAATTTTGTATTCTCTTCTAAGAGCAACTGCGCTAATAAAAACAAACAGCTCAGATCCCGTTTAATATTCCCACTGGTGATGAGAAGTTAAGGAAATGGTGAAGGAAAAAGACAACTGTCAGAAGGCAATGATGTCAAATGCGGTTTGTATTCTGGGTGTCTGGCGGCCCAGCCAACCAAACCTCAGACGAAGCAATTGGAACAGTTCTGGAAGGTGCAAACTCAGCCTCGCGGCTGTGGATGACGTGTCGGCGGAATTCAAAGCATGAATTCTGGCCCTCACAAGCGAAAGGTCTGGTGCGGCCAGACACACCGATGGCATTTCACCTTCTTCTCTGACACGTTGGGTGTCTAACTTTGCAGACCTGGAATTTTACTATTTTTCTTGATGGGAAGCAAGTTGACTTTATGAAAAGACAGCAACTTTGGACTCCGGGATTTCCGGCTGCTGAGTAGCCTGTTAATCCTGGATAGATTTCCAGCCCAGGGCTTACTCTGTAGTGAGGAAGGGGCCCCATGACTCTAGCCGACGTGGCTTTTGTTGAAGCAAATCTTTAAAATACACTTTAGTCCGAGAAATCATTTAGGCCTCGAGTTATGCTAGTGTATGACCATTTTTACCCAAAGACCTGAAACAGGGCTCAGATTTCTTTGTTGTGAAATTAATTTCCTTATAATAGACATCTCCCTTGTCAGTGTGAAGCTTATCCCTCCTCCGTCCAACACACACACACACACACACACACACACACATACACACACACGAATCATAGCAGTAAGAAAAAATTTAAATCGCTTATAGGCTCTGGAGACTATCGGGTGACATAATGTGACAATAATGACATCCCTAGTGGTGTTAATTGATTTTGTCCTGGTAGAGGGTAATTTGGCCTCCACAGTGACTGCCGAACCGTGGACTTACTGATTGGTCTGCCTAGGTAGTATTACCATTAATGAACAGAAAACACACTTTCCTCCTTAAAAGATACTGGTAATTATGGGGAAGGGAAGATGGAAAGCCATAGTTTCTTAATCATTTAAGGAGAGTTAATTCTGAGCTGTTTGCATTAAAGGGGATGTATGGTAAAAGGCTGTGAATTAGCAATTCAGAGTCTCACTCCATAAAATCCAGCTGCTTTTATGCTACCTTAGGAAGATCTGTGAAAAAGTCAAATGATTTGTAAAGTGCGCTTTCCCAGAAAAAAATAGCAATTGGCAGCCGCATGTGCTGTGTGATTAAAAGTGATACATCATCTGTCAAACTGGCTTACTTTATTGGTCTACATTCCTTTCTTTATGGCTTCTAATTGGTGTGATTTTAAAAATATTTTAAAAATGAATAACACATCTCATTCTAAATTGTGTATGCGGAATAAGATCCTGAGATAATTCTGATTTTCAGAAGAGTTGGAGAGATTTGGGAATCGTTCATGCTAAAATCAAATCAAATAATCAATTCTGTAAATGGAAATGATGTTACCCATATCAACTAAAGGCACTATTAGTCTCCATGTCACTAAGCTTGGGAACTTTGGAGGGAGGCATGTCAATTAATTTCTCACCCATTGAGTTCGGCCAGTTATCAAGTTCTAGCCATTCTCCCACGCCCGTTGATACTCTGCCCGTAGCCTCCTAGCTCTGCCCTAGCCGTGGCTTATGGTTGGTCTCCGTTCTGATGGGCCATCGTCTGTGCATACCAGCCATTCAATATTTTGTTTATCATTCCTGCATCCTACCTTTTACATGTCTCTGGAGTCTGCCCCATTTTCTCTGCTACTGTCTTAGGTCAGATTTTAGTTTGCTCTAACCTGACTCCAATAACAGTCTTTATTTTTTCAGGGTGATTAGGAGCTAGCTTTTTTTTTCCCCCCTCTGGGAATAGCCTTTCAATTAGTCCTTTTTACTCCAATCTCCCCCTACTGTAATCCATGATCCACACTCCAGCCATAGTTTCTTTTTATATTTATACAAACTCTTTTTTAAAATAGAAGTAGGGAGTCCATATAGAAAAGTGCACACATTGTAAGCCTACAGCTGTATGGTTTTAGAGCAGGGTCCCTGGAAACAGAACCTGAGGTGGGGATTTTTATGCATGTGATTTATTGAGGGAGCGCTCTTAACTGAACCCTGAAAGAGAAACAGTGAAGCAGGAGACGTGGGGGAAGATGTTGTAAAGAAATGTGAAGGACCTGAGATTAGACTCCACTTGCAAGCTAACAAATTAGCCGGCCAGTTTCGTGGAGGCTGGGTCAGAGATAAGAGGCTTTACTCTTGACGGCAACAGCACCAGCAAGAATATCAGCATTTGTACTGGTTTCCGGAGCCATAATTCCCACAAAGAGATACAAGAGGGCCAGGTAAGGCTTCACAAGTAGTGGATTATGTTACAGAAGAGGACTCTGACCTCCGAATTTTTTATAACGGCCAGTAACCTGTCTGAACTTTGCCCTGGAAGGAGGCATTATCTTTATTATACTGGACAGTAAACATACCGACCTTCTGCTCCAGGAAGATGCTATTTTTATCTTCCAAGGCTATTCACGGTATAGATATCCTTGCAAGGATCATGCCAAACAAAGGCGTTCAGTGCCTCAATTTTACAAGATGCAGAAATGTGAAAGACCCATAGGGAATTGTCTCCCAACAGAAGAATACAGGTTCTGCTCAAGTCTAGCCTTATTGCGATTCCGAGGGGAGCGCCTCAGGAAAGGGGCTGACCTTTGGCACTTCCTTATCATTCGACCCGTGGCTGCGGATCATCCTGATGGTAAGGTGTGACCTAGAAAGTATTTCCGAGGGAAGCCACTCCCTTTGGCCTAGGTTAATTCTCAGAACAAGGCTGCAGCTGTGAGCTACCATTAGCCGCCACTGGACATCAGCTGAGAAAAGCATAGATTAAGTAAAGCGGATCTGGATGAGGCATCAACGGTGCCTAGCACATTGATTAATTATCACAAAACAAATACACTCGTGTAATTACAACCCAAGATAAGAAATGGAGCATCACCAACTCTCAGAAGTCCCCTTTTGTGCCTCCTTCTGGTTATTATCTACTCACTCCTCCTTAAAATATAACCAGTACCCTGACTTCCAACACCATGGATTGGTGCCTGTTGTTGAACTTCTACAGACGAGATCATGCAGTATGTACTCCTTTATGTCTGGTGTTTCTCACTCAATGTTATTTTTGCAAGAGTCATATTGATGTGCCTAGCTTTAGCTCATTCATTTTCATTGCTGTGTAATATTCCATTTTGTGGATATACCACAATTTATCTATTGTTTCTTCTCTTAATGGGTATTCTTCTTTTAATAATTCATTCTGGGTTTTGTCTGTTGCAAATAAAACTCTATAATATTCCTGTACATGACTTTTATGTTCACATTTCTGTAGAATATATACTTTAGAATGGACTTGTCAATTCATAGGATATTCACATATTCAGCTTCCATGCCTGCTGCCAACCACTTTCCCAATATGGTTGTCCTAATTTTTACTCCTACCAGTTGAGTAGTAAAGTTTCACTTACCCACAGCATTACCAACTCTTCAGCTTTGTCAGTCTTTTACATTTTAGTTATTCGGGTGGGTATGTAGTTATTTTTATTGCAGTTTTTACTTTGTATTTCTCTGATGACTCACAAGGCTGAGCACTTTTTCATGTATTTGTTGGCCATTTGGATATATTTTCCTTAAGTGCTTATTTCAAATGTTTTGCTCATTTTTCTATATTGTCTTTAGCTTACTGCTTGGTAGGAATTTATTATATATTCTAGTTATAAGTTCTTTATCAAATATAGGTATGCAAATAGACAAATGTCTTCTCTCACTCTGTAGGTGCTTTTTCACACTTTTAGTGATGTCATTTGTTGAATAAAAGTTCTTAATTTTAATGTTATCCAACGTATTAATCATCTTAAAATGTTCAGTGCTTTTAATGTTCCATTTAAGAATTCTTATCTACCCCAGATCATAAAGTAATTGTGTTCTTATCTTTGAAAGTGGTATTGTCTTACATTACACATTTAGGACTACCATTCACCTGGAATTGATTTTTTAGTATGACATGATGCAGAACTCTGTTCATTTTTTCCCCATATGTGTATCAATGAACTCAGTACTGTTTTTGAAAAGACCATCCTTTCCCTCTTACACTTGTTGTCACCTTTATTATAAGTCCAATGACCATAAATGTATGATCAGGTTCTGGATGGATGCTATATTCTGTTCCATGGATCTGTTTATCTTACCTTCACATGTCTGGCCAATTTTTTGTAGCTTTGTAATGTCTTGATATTTAGTAATGTAAGGATTCTAATATTTTTCATCTTTGTCAAGGTTATTTTGACTATTCTTTGCCCTTTGTATTGTCAAACAAAATTTAAAATTAGCTTGCCAATTTCTAATGGTAACAAAATTGCTATAGGCAAAACTCACAAACATAACCAGAAATAAGTTTAATCTGACCAGCCTGTGGTCCAGTCAAGCTGATACATAAAATTAACCAATCATACATGGTATAGAGTTTTCCATCCTTTGGTTTTTTTATCATTCTGTATTCTTTTGTTTAACATCTGTCACTCATAATTCACATGTAGTTACATGCTTATTCAGTCTGAAAAAAATTGTCTTTTAATTGGAATAGTTAGTACATTTACATTTGATATAACTATTGATACAGTTGTATTTAAATCTACCATCCTTTCTTTTATCTATTTGTCATCTAGTCCTGCTCCTTTTTCTTTTGTCTTCTTTTTATTAATACCATTATTTTTGTTATTCTGTTTCTTCCTCATTGATTAGTTGTTCTTGCATTCCTTTACTATCCTATGAATGATTATCTTAAAATTGAAACATGTATTCCCAATTTATAAATTTTAACATAAATTAGTATTTTTTACATTTCTTGAAAAATGAAAGGATTTTAGAACAATGTTAATTCCATCAACCCATGCCATCTTTCATGTGGTTTCATGTTATTTTTTTTTTCCTGAAGAACTCTTCTTTTGTCTAAAGAATTTCCTTTACATATTTCTTTTAATATGGGACCTGGTGGTGATAAACTATATCAATATTTGTTTTTATTTTTTATTTATTTTTTTTAAAGATTTTTTATTTATTTATTAGAGATAGAGACAGCCAGCGAGAGAGGGAACACAAGCAGGGGGAGTGGGAGAGGAAGAAGCAGGCTCATAGCTGAGGAGCCTGACGTGGGGCTCGATCCCATAACGCCGGGATCACGCCCTGAGCCGAAGGCAGACGCTTAACCGCTGTGCCACCCAGGCGCCCCGTGTTTTTATTTTTATTTATTTTTTATGGAGGTATAATTGGCATACAATATTATATTAGTTTCATGTGTACAGCATAGTTATTCTACATTTGTACACATTATGAATTGATCAGCACAATAAGTGTAGTCACCATCCATCGCCGTGCAACATTATTACAATATTATTGACTATATTCCCTATGCTGTATTTTTCATCCTTGTGACTTAGTTATTTTATAACTGAAAGTTTGTTCCTCTTAATTTCCTTCACCTATTTTCCACATTCCCAAACCCACTTCTCTCTAGAAGCTACCAGTTTGTAATTTGTATTTATGAATCTATTTTTGGTTTTTTTGTGTGTTTGTTCATTTGTTTATTAGATTCCACATATAAGCAAAATCCTATGGTATTTATCTTTCTCTGTCTGACTTATTTCACTTAGTGTTATACTCTCTAGATACATCCATGCTGTTGCAAATGGCAAGATTTTATTCTTTTTTATGGCAGAGTAATATTTCATCATATATACATGTGTGTGTGTGTACACACACACACACACACACACCATTTCTTCTTTATCCATTCATCTATTTATGGACACTTGGGCTGTTTTCATAATTTGGCTATTGGAAATAATGCTGCAATATACATAGGGGTGCATTTATCTTTTCAAATTCATGTTTTTGTATTCTTTGGATAAATACCCAGTAGTGGAATTACTGAATCATATGGTAATTATATTTTTAAGTTTTTGAGCAATTCCTATATTGTTTTCCACAGTGGCCGTATCAGTTTGCATTCCCATCAGCAATAATTGATGAGCGTTCCTGTCATTCCACATCCTGCCCAGCATTTAGTGTCAGTGTTTCAGATTTTTGCCATTCTATAAGGTATGTAGTGGTATCTCATTGCTTTAATTTTTAATTTCCTAATGTTGTATGACGTTCAGCATCTTTTCATATGCTTATTTGCCATCTGAATATCCTCTTTGGTAAAGTGTCTCTGCAGATAATTTGTCCATTTTTAAATTCAATTGCTTATTTTCTTACTGTAGGGTTTTGAAAGTTCTTTGTATATTTACCAAATATTTATGTGTTTTTCAAATATCTTCTCCCTATTCTTTGTCTTTTCACTCTCTTAATAGTGTCTTTCATAGAATAAAGTTTTTAATTTTGATGAAGTCCAACTTCTTAATTTTTTTCTTTCATGAATCATGTTTTTGGTATTATATTTAAAAACTCATCACAAACCCAAGGTCAGCTAGGTTTTTTTTACCTTTTATCTTCTAGAAGTTCTATAGTTTTGTGTTTAAGTTTAGATCTATGATTCTACTCAGCTTTTAAAATTATCTGACTATACAGCTTACAAATACCTCAACAACCTTGATAAGAAAGGATTTTAGACTATTGTTTTCACTTCTCTGCAATCCCCTTCTCTCCAGAAGCTTGACCCCTCAAGTCTTGACTGTCTTGGTATCCCTCAACTCCAATTTTTGTTTCTTCAACCCTATAAATTGGCTGAAAGCTGCTGCTTAGTTTCTGTTTTTTAGCATCTGCTTTTTCTTCTCCACCCAAAATGTTTATGAACTGGAAGAACCTTGAGGGAAAAGGAAGTGTAAAAAATCATGTTCACCTTAATGAGTTTCTTTTTTCTTGACATCTTAGTTCTTCAAGTCCCCAGTGGTTTGGTAGCTCCACAATGTGTTCAAAGTAAATTTTAAAAATATTAAATTTATCTTTTCAGCTGTTCTTGACAAAAAGACTGATCTGCTATGAGTCAGTCTTCCAAAACTGAAAACAGTTAAAAACACAGTTCATATACAGCTTTTTTGCCTAAAAATCTTTGAAAGCTTCCCACTGCCCACAACCTGGCATACGTGGGTAGCATAGCCTACTGTTTTTACATTGTGGTTCATGCCTATGTTTCTGGGTCCAATCTCCACCTCATACATGCTACTGTCAAGCAATATCATAATTCACAATGTTTTCCCACCCTTTTGGGCCTTTGCCTGTGTTCTTCTTTCTATCTATACCAGCATTCTTCTGATGGTCCTCCAAATGGCTTAATTACTCAGCTATCTACCCCAAATCAAATGTCACCTTTTCTCAGGAATATTCCCTGTCCTCTCTCCCTAGGTAGAATGAATAGTTTCCCCCTCTATATTCTCACTGAATATTTTACAAACTCCAATCATGGTACTTTTCACATTTCATTTGATTAATTTTCTGTGTTTCTATTTCCTACTTTTTAGAGCTTTTCTATCATCAGTACATGGTAGGATATGGCCTATGATAGGAGCTCAATGGCTAACTGTTGAATGAATAAGTATTCGAACTATTAAATCTTCTGATTTATCTCACTACCATTTCTCACTTTCTTATGTTTTCTCTAAACATTTCTCAGCAATAAAGTTAGTTCGCTCACTTAATTTTTTTCATTTACTCATTCAACAAATATTTGCCAATCACCAATCATGTATCAGGCACTTTCCCAGGAAATACAGGAAACACAAGAATGAACAAGATAGAATCAGTTGTTGCCCACATGGAGCACCTAATCTAGAGATGTTAAGCATTTAAAAAAAAAAAAAAACATGTTTCTTACGTTGTTTGGAGGGAAGTAGTTTCAGCCAGAATGCTTCCTTCTTGACTTTCTTTCTTTACTCTGTGTCCTAGATCTGTTAAGCTAAATGTCATTATTTGCAGTATTTCACACTCTTATCTATTACTGCACCCTATGTATCATGGAAAACAGAAGGGCTCACATGCTGAGACTTCCCATCTCAAAGAGCAATTAAAATATTTTAGGTAGATCCTGTCAGTCAAGTTACAGAGAGTGTTTCATTAAACAATATAATTATTTTATCTTCATTTTAAGTGACAAGAATGTGAAATCTTTGATGTTAATGATATTGCCAATTGACAGGTTGTTAAAAATCTTTCATTTGACACCAAATAGCTATTTTGATGTTTGAACCTTTATTTTCAATGAATTGATTCATTTTGTGGGGTGAAGGCATGGAGGGTGTTGGATATCTGAACTCTGTAGTAAGTTCATGATATGTGGCAGCTGGAATAATATCTTGAACATATTATTTCAAATACATGATAGTTTTTTAATGGTGATATTGTAATTTTCTTTTTTCTATTTACTACATTTATTTGTATCCCTGGATATGAAATAGTCCATGGAAGTAAGGATTGTAGTCTAAAAGGAATTTCCTAATGTTAAATTTAAAGCTCCTAAAATTTAAATTGTGATTAAGAAGTCTTACACTTAATAATTCTTACATTGTTTTGTTTAAATTGACCCACAAATTAAAAAATGATCATGGTTTTTGTTTTTTTTTCAGATCTACATTTACCACATTTGTAACACTTGAAGCAAATAAAGCCTGGGAAATTTATAGTTTGGCTCTATGAACTCCACATTGTCTAAGCTTAAGTTCTCATTATTTGATAAAAATTATGCTTAGGATTTTAAACACTGTGTCAAAAAATGCTGAGAACTTTAAAAGATATATTTAGTGTGAGTAGAATAACATAAAGGACATCTTTTAACAGGTCAAGGAGAAGACAATTGATCCTAGAGTTTGTAGCATGTTTACTTACATTAAAACATTAAACAGCTGTCTAGGGGAGAAATAAAACAGTGTATCAAAATATTTGAGGAACAGAAAATAATGGGTGTTGAGAAAGGAAACAATTCTAGAAGGAGTAAGATGTCTCTAAAATGCATGAAGAAATAACACCTTTCTTCAGATTTTATACTAATCACCCAGGGTAAGTTAACATTTTGGCAGTACATTTCCCCATGATGACACAACAAAGAGGGGCAAGGAATGGGACCCAGTTATTACAGTGGAGGAGATGGGCCCAGAGTGATAGCGTATGTGTGGGGGGTGCAGTTCTGCATGCAGATGTAAGATAATGAGATCAGAGGGCAAGAAGAATACAACTTACACGGAGCACAGAGCAGTTCACTCCTCAGCTGTGAGACAGCAGCAAAGCCTCATTTGGCCACAGGGATACTCAGTACCAAAGAGCATGTGTAGGCCAGGGAAATTAACTGGCATGCATTGTTTAGAAGCAGCAGAGAAGATAATAGACTGTGACTTCTGGAATATTTACAGTTCATCTTGGGCTTTCCTTAAAATATAAACTTTCCTCTGCTTGAACCTGGTGAGGGATATAAAGAAAGCACAAAATTCCAGCAGGATATTAGTTGAGAAGACTCATTCTCTCTAATTACTGAAGGGAAAAAAACCCACAACTCAGGATCAACTTTCTGGGGGGGAAGAGGTATGTGGAAAAGTTTTAAAGTAGGGACCAGATACTTCACTGGGATAAAATTCAATGCCCTTATTAACTTTCCTCCCAGTTCAAACTAAGCTTTGTTCTGGGACATCAAGACCCAGAGCTCACGCTCACACTCATGTCAATATAGCTCATATTTCCTGGCTTTTCCAGTTCTAGGGCTCCAGGCCACCTCCTGATGGCCTTGCCCTTCCACGCCAAGCATCTCTGCTCCTGGCCCAAGGGTCTCCCTGTGAATCGACAAGCAGAGTCTGCGTACCTCTAGTCATGCTGCTTCTTCACCGAGATGCTTTCTCCCCATCCCTCTGGAAAGCTCCCCATCGTTCAGTATGGACCTCACTGCCCTGTTTCATGACCTGCCACTTCCCTGTGTCTCTGAGTCCTTTGGGCTCCTGTGTCCTGATTGCATTCTGCTGTATACACAGTCAGTTGTACACACCTCTGACTCTCCTCTGAGATTGTAAGTTCCTTGAGGGTCTGGACCATGATTTGTACATATTTGATTCACCCATAGTGCCTAGCTAACAACAACAACAACATTTATATGGCGCTGTAGAATACATAGCACTCTCATACCTATTCTTCATTTGTGCCTTACAATGATCTTGGGAGGGCAGTAAGATAGGCAGTGATTTCTGCGATTTGCAAAAGCTGAACTTGAGGTTCAAAAGATTAAGTAATTTATCTTCAGTCATGCAGCCAGGAACTGGAAGTTTCTAGACTTGAGTTCAAGTCTTTTGACTCTGCATTCTAATTTTTCCTTGCCCTATTCCACTTCAATAATGGGCTGTGAAACTTCAATAAATGCCTGTGAAACTGAAGTAAAGGAACCACTGGCCTAATGTCAAGAAGAAGAAGACAATAAGCTCCAAATAACTACTGATGTGCAAGCTCAAGCTGGTGAATGAGCCTGTGGAGAAGGGCCTTGCTTCATGGTTTGGGATTTGCAGCTGCCCAAAACCCATAACTGAATTTGACTTCGAATCAGTCAAAAAGGGTATTTTCAGCTTCAATTTACTTGGGGTTTGTGTGATCTCTGATTAAACACAACCAATCTCTGCTTTTTTCTATTCATCTTGTCAAATCACAGGTTTTCCTTTTCTCCCTGAGAGGAACACTTGAATCTCATCAAAGTAAATGGCAGGGGTTTTACTTAACACACATGGCAAACCAAACAGAGAGGGCAGGAGATCTCCAGGAGTGAATCCAGAGAAGCTTCTAACAAAGAGAACAATTTGTGCAGGTAAGACTAGGGGAAAAATCATCAGCAACACAGGCAGTATCAACTGAGAAAACACCTTGAAGGAGGTAAGCTGTGGCCTCTTGGTGCCTTGTGGCAGAATGAGGAGGACGCAGAAGTCAGGAAGAGGCGCCCACGATGCTCTTTCTGGGTGCAGGTGGGGCAAGACCCCTTCCCTGCTTGCGCTCCTTTGCATGGAATTGGTAAAGCTAGAGGGCGCCAGAGAGCATTCTTCTTAGGAGCCTATTCTGATCCCCTTTGATTGGAAACTGCCCTCAGACAAAAATAAGAGCACAACCTCTTTTGACGTTAAACATCTGACTTCTCCAGGATGTAGTTTCTAAGTTAGAATGTTATGTCTTTTATTTGCCACTATGAGTTTCTCTTGGGCTGATACCACATCAGTGAAGGCACAGTTGATGAAAATTTTTTTTGCTTACAATTGGTAACAAAGCAATTTAGAATATTTGCCTCATGGTTCTTTGACCTTGGCCTTAAATCTGGTTTAGACACCATATAGAAACATTTTAGTAGTACCAGATACAAAATTGCCAGGAAAGTTTTACCTTGTCTGAATATCATCAATTAATTCTCTTTTTTCTTTTGTGCCTATCATTTATTCAGTCCTGGGTACTATCATAAAAACCTTGGGACCCCAGGCCACCCCAGGCTGGGGTTAAGAGGGTGATATGAAGAATGGCAACCTTGCCTCTCACCTGTTCATGCAGGACCATCAGCTGTCCACAAAGTTCTGTTCAATGATTTCCAGGAGGGCTCAGCTCTGCTTGTGAATATTCAAGACCAGTATCACAGAGCATCTCTTCAGGACCTTATTTCATTGTGTACTGGTGTCCCTTGTTAGGTCTCCTGCTATATCTACCATGTAAATGACCATATCTTCTGGGCTCTGCCATTTATGCCCCCCACGAACCTTGGGCCCATGGCCCAAGTCACTGCTAGATATCTCTACAGGCGTTCTGAGGTTCCACCGCCCTTTGCAGCCACTCCATGGCTGGAGCACACAGTAGACAGGTCTGCGTGTCCTCCGGTGTTACATCCTGCTAGCGGGTCTCTATAGCTATGCTTCTTTGCACCTGCTGCTTTATGGTGGTTTTACTGAAAACAGTTATTTTCAATTATTACTTTGTAATGCCCAACAGCTCCTCCCCAGAGGACTAGACTGGGAACAAAAGCCAGTGACAAACACCACGTGCTCTCTTCCTCACCTCCTCCTGCCTGCAGCCCATCTATAGCTCTGTGATGAGGCCTGTCTTGCCTGCCTCATTCCTCTAACACAAGTTCCAAACATATTTAGGGAGATGTTAAGGATCATTTTCTTTGTAATTTGTTTCCTATTGCTCTAGTAACAGATTGCTCTAAGTTTAGTGGCTTCAAACAACACAAATTTATTGACTTACGTTCCAGAAGTCAGAAGTCTGAAATGGGTCTACTGGGTTAAAATCAAGGTGTTGGCAGTGTTGTGCTCTTCTGGAGGCTTTAGGGGATTTTCTTCTCTTCTCCCACTTCTAGAGGCTGCCCTCATTCCTCGACTCATGGTCCCCTTCCATCTTCAAAGCCAGCAATGGATTGTCGAGTCTCTCATGATGCTCTCTCTCTGGTTCTTTCTCTTCTGCCTCCCTTCTCTATTTATAAGGGCTTGTGTGATTACATTGGGCCCACCTGGATAATCCAAGATAAGTTCTCCATGTCAAGGTCAGCTGAATCCTTAATTCCACCTGCAAATTTAATTCCTCTTTACTGTATGATATAACTTATTCACAGGTTCCAAGGATTATGGACACGACATCATGAATCATTCTACTTAACCCCAGGCAGATAGAAAAGCACAGCTTAGTAGCTTAGTACTCACAAGGGCTATGTGCGTGTGCAGAGGGCAGAATGTGCTGGATGAGTGAACATGGGTCAGTGTGACTTGGGGTTTCTCTATAGATCTGCCCTTATCCCTGGAGCATTTATCAACCACCACTACACTAATTAAGGTGGCCACATTTTGTTCTTGCAAAGACAATCTGTTGCCACACACAACCTGCTTTTTCTTTCTTGGAATCTTCTATTCCCCCAAACCCCCTGTTGCCATAAATCTAATTGGCTACTATCCTGATCTTGGTGGACCTCTGTCAAGACCTCCAGACCCAAACTGTTACCCTCATTCACATATTAGATGCCAACAGGTAGGTCAGCATGTTTTAGGAATAATTACTGTGACCTGGAACTATCACATTAGTTACATCAAATGGTCCTTAACTTGACCTTGCACAGACCTTTCTCAGAAAGCAAGCAGAGCACAACTGGAACTTCTGTGATTTCTTTCCATTGATTTAAAGACCTACAGACCTCTGGGCCACTTACATGGACCTTGATCCACTCTCACCTCAACACAAGAGATCTTCATGGAAGAGGAGAACAAAGATGGTGCTTATGGAAACCATGACAAGTAGGTGGGGTCAGAGTTACAAGTCAGTAGAATTCTTCCCCCACAACCCCGGCCCCCAACTGGAGATCGAGGTTGTCAGTTTGCTTCAGCCCTAAGGACCATTGTTGAATCAGTGATATTTTATGAGATATTTGTGGTGCCTACATGTACAGGCCTTTCTACCCTTTGACCTACAGAAATACATTTTCTGGTTTGGTCGATGAGGTACGCTAACTGGCTTTCCCTTGCACCTTCCCTGAGATCTTTCATTTTGTTTCATTTATGTGCCTGTTTGGGTTTTGGTGTGCACACACACACACACCACGAATACCAGAGCTAGTCCTTGGTAGCATGTTAAAACAAGCTCCAACCAAGCAAAATACCGGCAAGTTTCCCCTGATTCCGAGATGGGCAGCTCATTTTCTGTGAAAGCACATGATATTCAGAGTAAGCATCTCTTGAGAATACCAGAAATCTTGCAGAAATTCCTATCTTAGCATAATTTGGATCTAATTTATATGGAAAATCTGAGAACTTTAACTTAAGATGGAAATGTAACCCATTTACAATATCTGTACACCCTCGATGAATAATAAGTTGTCACTCTCATGTGGTGCAAATGCGTCTCCCAAGTTTGAATTTTGAGAATTTCTCATTTTGCAAATCCCTTGAGAGAGAGTTTCTCAAGAGGGAAGTAAGAGACAGCAGAGGCAGCAAGTGGTCCTTGCACCCCGCAGCTAATTGGAGCATCAGTGATAGCCTAAGCAGCATCCTGCTGCCGCCTATTATTTAGAACATGCTTATCTCTAATTTGTAGCATTTCTCCCCTTCCTGATTATACAAGATGAGTTCATTCATTATTAATCTGGTTTGTCAGACTGCACAGCCCTCCAAGTGTCAGGCTTCCTTGTTTCCAGGCAGTGAATTTGTGTAAGAGCAATGAAATTTCAGAATGCACAGATCAGCAAGCTCTTGTCTGCACCTGATTAAAGTTAGATAGGCCAACTTAACAACCTTAAAATAATTCTACATGAAGCAGCAGGACACCTTTCTATATTTGTCCCTATTATTGGAAAGGAAATAGACTAAAAAAATCGTTACTTTCCTTCCAAACTGCACATGATTTGAAAGGGAAGTAAGGGAAACAAAACGATCCCTCTTTGTCTACACCAAGTAGCCTAGAAATGAAAAATAGCAAAGGAGACATAACTCCAACTTTGCTGTAAAGACGGTCAGTGTCATGTTAGCACACATCCGTACACACACACACATTCACATACACACCATGATCCTTGCTTTGTGGAGCTTGTAACTTAATGTGAACCAGATCATGATATCGTGTTGTCAGTGAAAAGAGTACTGGACTTGCCAGATGAAGATTTGGGTTGGTACGATGCTCGGGGAAGGAGCCTGAACAAGCAATCTGGTCATGGGTCATATGACCCGGCTTCAGGGCACAGCAGGAGAGAAGGAAAAAGTAATGCACAATGGGAAACAGATACAGACACCATGCATTTCAAAACAGTAATTATTATGTAAAAGACTAAGAAAGGGATTCTAGCTGATTTCCAAGTCATTTGAATGAGCGCTGGAATTATTTTTCTTTTGTAACCACCACGCGTTAGAGGAAGTGGGTAAATAAGATGACGGGATGATAAAATCTTAAACTAAATACAATGAACACATTTCCATCTATGCCTGTTGAGAATTTTTGGATAAAGGTGTCTCTTGATCTTCCTCTTCTTTGTACTCATCAGAAATCCAGCACTTTTCTCAACCAAAAAAATCTCTGGGCTGGTTTTTGCCCCTGGGATAGAGGTATCCGTGTATGTGGCAGGAAGACCATTCACAATTAGGACTTTGGGAGTAGCAGCCCTTCCCTGGAGAGTATTTGGAAAAGAGGAACAACAGTGTGTGAAGGCTATGGGGGGTTATTTGTATGGACTTGCCAGCCAGAAAAATTAAGTAGATACTAAGTAGAGCCTGAAGCTGGCACGGGGACAAAGAGGGCAGATTGCAACTGTTGGGGGTATGCTGGAAGTCTCATTTGCCTAAAGAGCGTAGCTGAGAAATCGTCCACACAGGTTACCAAAAATTTGATCCCCCAAATTTGGAGGAAATAACAAAAGTAGTTTCGACTTTATACCAGTGGCTCACAATGGGGAAAGGGGAAAATTTTGTCTTTCAAGAGACATTTAGCAGTATCTGAAGACATTTTTGATTGGCACAGCTGGGAAGAACAGCCTTGGTATAAGCAGAGAAGGAAAGAAAAAGTGGCAGGAGAAGAGCTAGCTAGTCTTTGCCACAACCTCATTGAACATCAGTGCTCTCATCTGTGTGATGGATATTATAGGAGTTACTTACTTGGTTATTGTACATATTAAATGAGATAATGTATGTAAAGTACTTATCATGGTGCCTGACTTAGTCATGCTTCAACAAACGATCACTATTACTATTAGCACTATTTTTTTAAAGATTTTTTTATTTATTTGAGAGAGAGGGAGAGTGGGGGAGGGGCAGAGGGAGAGGGAGAAGCAGGCTCCCCACTGAGCAGAGAGCCTGATGTGGGGCTGCATCCCAGGACCCCAGGCTCATGAACTAAGCCAAAGGCAAACTTTTAAACAACTGAGCCACCTAGGTGCCCCTATTATTACCATTATTGTGCTATTTTTAGGACTAGAGTCTCATTATCAAACCAAGGGAAAATGACTTGAGAATTTAGGGAGACATTTAAAAAGAAATTTCTGACAAATCCCAAACAAAGGATGCCAGTGGAAAACTAAGTGAGGGGGGTGGTGTGCAGAGTTCATTGTGGCAACAGGGGAAGCTCCTGATTGAATTCTATTTCATAGAATGTGCATGAAGCATAAAAGAACATATTACAAAGAAGTTTTTTTTAAAGGAGTATAAAACCAAGAGAACAATCTTAATGACTAAAGCCTGAAGTAATACTGTCCAATAGTAATGTAATGGGAATTCCACTTGTAATTTTAAATTTTGTAGTTAACTACATTTAAAAAGTAAAAAAAAAAAGGAAATTAAATTTAATAACATACTTTATTTAACCCAACATATCAAAAATATTATCATTCAACATGTAATCAATATGAAAAATTATTAACCAGATAGTTTGCATTCTTTTCATCATGAAGTCCCCAAAATTAAGTGTATATTTTAGACTTACAGCATACCTCAATTTGGACTGGTCATGTTTCAAGAGCTTAATAGCCACATATGGGTAGTGGCTACCATATTGGACAGCAAATATATAGAAGATGGCTGTGAAAATGTTAGCAATGCCAAAAATAAGTCTTCAAAGTTATGTCCAGAGTAAGGAGGGTAAGAAAGAAAATACAAACCTGCTGTTATATAAAGATAATTTAATGTTAGCACCCCTCACTACTTTAAAAAAAAAAAGATTTATTTATTTGAGAGGGAGAGAGAGAGAGCACAGCAGGGAAGGTCAGAGAGAGAGAGTCTAAAGCAGATTCCATGCCAAGCCTGACTCAGGGCTCAATCCCATGACCCCGAGATCATGACCTGAGCTGAAACCAAGAGTTGGAAGCTCAACTGACTGCACCACCCAGGCGCCCCTCAACTAGTTTTTAACGTCCATCCTCTCCTTCATGAAACTTAAACCCTAGTAGGTACAGTTAAACCTCACCTTAGTATAAGATATTTAAAGGCCAAAGTATATGATAAATATGAGGAGATCATTTGGAGGGATAATAATATATTAAAATATCTTTTACTGGACTAAATATGTTTTAGGGAACTGAGAGATTCTTGAATAGGTTGTAGGAATTGTGAGTGGCAATAGGGGTATGTAGAAACTAATGTTAAAAATAAGCAAGTAATGGGGTACCTGGGTGGCACAGTCAAACACTGACTTGTGGTTTCAGCTCAAGTCCTAAGCTCAGGATGGTGAGACTAAGCTCCGTGTTGGGTTCTGCGCTCAGCATGTAGACTGCTTGGGATTCTCTCTCTCTCTCTGCCCCTCCCCTGCTTGTACTCTCTCTCTCTAAAATAAATAAATCTTTAAAAAAAAAAAAAGCAAGCAGTCCTTCTAAAGGAGGAGGGCTGTGGGGTCCTGTACAATCTTGAAATACCCTTTTGTGAAAGCCAACCTACTCAAAGTTTGAATCAAATGAATTCCATGGTATCTTGTTCTAATAGCCTATGAATCTGTAAGATTATCCAGAGTTTTTGAGCATGGAGCATTGAGGCTTTTGAGCATTGAGGAAGAGAAGAGATGATCAGTAGGGTCCATCAATAGTTTATGAAAAACAAATAATACCAGCCTAACTTCATTTCCTCTTCTAAGAGGGTGTCTAGTCTTACACTGTCAGGTAAAGGCTAGGGTCATAGCACGTCTGGATTTGGGCAAGAAGTTTGAAATTTATGTTTAATGAACACCTACTCTTCATATGACATTAACTCAACAGATATTTATTGAGCATATACTATAGTTTAGACACTGTAGCTATGACAGTAGATAAGATATTTTTTAAGAAGCCGATTACACAAGGGGGCACCTGGGTGGCTCAGTCAGTTGAATGTCTGACTCTTGATTTCAGCTCAGGTCATGATCTCAGGGTTGTGGGTTCCAGCCCTGAGATGGGCTCCATGCTCAACAAGGAGTGCTTTTCTCTTTCTTCCCTTCCCTTGGCCCTTTCCCCTGTTTCCACCTGTGAATGCTCTCTCTCTAAAATAAATAAATAAATAAATCATAAAAAAAAAGGAAACTAACTACACAAACTTGATTGTGGAACAATATTGAAAATGCAAGGGACGTAGATTGGAGGGGTCATTTAACTCAGTCATGAGAATTTACAGGAGGATTTCTCTAGGAAACGACATCTATACAGACACCTAAAGGTGTTAGTCAGAAAAAATTCTGTGGTGTGAGATCAGGAAAGATATCTCAGGAAGAAGAAACAGTAGGTCTGAAGGCTGAGAAGTTAGGACAGAGCTCATGTGTAGAAAAGCAGTGCTTCTCAAAGCTTAATGTGCACAGGAATTGTCTGAGGGATCTTGTTAAAATGCAGATTCTTACTCTGAAAGTCAGGGGTGGGGTCTGGGATTCTGAATTTCCAACAAGCTCCGAGGTACTGCTGATGCTGCCGGGCCTGTGGACCGCACTCCGAGTCGCACCAGTGGAAAGCACACAAAGGGAGGGGGAGAGAGAGCACTGAAGAGCACGGGCATGGCTTGGACCACGAAGGACATTGTAGGTCATGTTGAAGGATTTAAACTAATATTTCAAGGGCATTCAGCAGAGACAAAACGTGATGAGCTTTGTGCTTTTGAAGGATCACTCTAACAGTAATGAGTTGAAATAAGCAAATCTGGGAGCAGTTCTGTTGAGAGTTGAGGGGATCTTATGTGAACTCCTGGAGAGAGGATGGTTACATTTAGGAGATGAGAAAGAATGATAGATTCAAGGAGGAATTTAGGAGGCAAGATTGATTGGACTTGACAAGGATGAACTTGGCATGGCCACTGGAGGGACAGAAGGGGTCGGGAACAAGATCCTGACAGCCAGGGGACACAGCTTGAACAGTAGGAAGGAGGTCAATTTACTGAACAGGGAAAACAGGACAAGGAAAGGGTATGGGTAGTCATATTGAAATGGAAGTTGAACAGAACAATTACATGGGGATGTCCAGTAAGCAGATGAATGTGCAGGCCTGGGACTCAGAAGAGAATATGAGTTAAAGATATCAATGAGAATCATTAGCATAAATGAGTAATAAAAGACGTAAGAGTGAATGAGATTCCCCAGAGGAGGAGAGAATTTAGAGGCTGTCCTCAAAAGCTGTAAGTGCTTTCATGTGTTTAAGAGTTATTTTTGTGTTTCCAGATGAAAGAATCTGGATGAATAAGAGGATATTACAAGGAGACTTTGATTCTTTATAAAGAGAGAAATTTCTCGTGGTATTACCTGACCCATTAAGGCGCAGTTTATCTTACAAGGTAGTGAGTTCCTCATTTATGGAGGTATTCAAATAGAGGATAAAAGTCCACTTCTTAGGAGTGTTGGAAAGAACATTCACACATCTGATAAGGGGTTGGATCAATGAAAACGGTATATGCACTCCCATGTTCATTGCAGTACTATAAACAATAGGCAAGGTATGTGAATAGCCTAAGGGTCTATAGATGGATGAATGAATAAAGAGATTGTGAGATATACATTCAGGAATATTATTCAGCCATAAGAAAAGAAATCTTGTCATTTGTGACAACAGAGATGTACCTTGAGGGCATGATGCTAAGTGGAACAAATTAGAGCAAGACAAATACTGTATGAGCTCTCTTATAGCGGAATCTAAAAAAGACAAAAATGAAAACAAAAACAAACCAAGCTCATAGATACAGAGAACAGATTGGTGGTTGCCAGAGGGAGGGGACAGAAGATGGGAGAAATGGGTGAAGGGGGTCAAAAAAGTATTTTAAAAAATCTCTCTAGATGATTCTATGTGCACCTGGGTTCTTAAACTTGGACTACATTGCCTCCCAAATCTGAATTTTTGAAGTAATCTTTTAAAAAAAATATCATCCTCAGGATCCTAATGTGTGTATTTGTGAAGAGTCAACCCCCTCCCCCGCCCCCGTGTCCTAGATTTCCAGCTTCCACTTTGGGGCGTGGATTTCTTTTGCAGGTGCCACCTAATGGGTAGCCAACCGTCTCACGTTTTCTCTATGCATATGAGATGCTGGGATGGGTCTTTCCAGAAGGGCTTGTTCAATGAGAAAGCCATGCTATTAACAAGCACAAGACTCAGTGGCCCAAAGGTCACCAGCTTTTCCTTAACTGAAGAAAAAGCAAACACGCATGTTCCTTATACAAACACTGATATTTAACATTTAACTCAACCCTCATGATTCATTAAGAAAAGGAAATTTAATAAAGTTGGGCAGATATAACTACAGGAAAAAACTACCCCCAATGAATCTGGCTGTTTCTAGAACTTTGAGTAAAAGAGAAATCAATTTTTTAAATAAATGCTAATACAGACAGTGACCATCGTTATAAATATTATTTTTTGTTTTTAGTCTTAGAGTGACTGTCTTTTATATCTTATACGACGGGGTTTCTTCGTTCCCCTGGAATACGTACCAAAAAATCTTCTTGTGTGTGAACTTTAAACTCTTGGGTCAGAAAGTGAATCGTGATAGCTAAGATCCCAGCTATTTCTGATTTCCAAAAACAAAAATTGATTTTTAGGAGACTCATTTCGTGGGTCAGAATTTGTGGGAAATGAAGTAGGCACAATAAATTGGCAGAAGAGGAGGCAGAAAATAATAGAAAACAGACATAAGGCCTGGAAAAGTCTGGCCGTCTGGGACCATTTAGTGAAGGGGCAGACAGTTCTACACACCTCGACAGGCCCTGGGGCATCTCTGGGGCAAAGGGCATAATCTATTTTATAAAGCTTTCCATCCAAATCAGTTTTAAAAGATGCCACTAAACAGTATTTATATCTAAAAGGCATGAAAGGTGCTTGTCGGGAGTGAACCAGGGGTGCTTGGGAGGAGAGAGACATTTAGGGATTAAAAAACCCAGAGATTATCAGAGGGAAATGGAAACAAGAAATGGTCCACGGTGTTATTTTCCAAAGTCACACAGCTCTGGGCACACTATTTTAAACAACCAGTTGTGGGAAAATTTAAAAAGTGCAATCACACACTGAAAAGTGGCAAAGTTTCAGTCTAACTTTCTGCCGAATGGGACCTAAGAAACGAGAGTGGCAGGTTTCTCACTGGCTTTCCCACGGCTTCCCTTTGGAATTATGGGCGGCAGCCCCACCACTTCCTCTTCCAGCCAAGTCTTCATTCTGCTGGGCCAAATAAATACCACTGAGGTCATTTTCTTTTTCCCCTCACTCTAATGCAGTTAGGGACAAGAGGGTGTGAGCTTGGAAGATGAAGGCCGACAGCTGAAGCCTGAAGGACTCTGTCAAGACAACGACAGTGATGCCGATCTACCAAAAAGCAGGTCAGAGACTTAATACAGAAATAGAAGCAATCCCCAAACTGACGGTTAAGGAAGTGACAGTGAACGGGACCATGGCAATAGTCCCATCTACAAGTGAGCTCAAGGACCATTTAAAATAATGCTTACTGGTTCCTCCATTATTAGATGGTTTTGTGCAAGTTGTGTCTTCCTAGTTAACCCAATATTCAAATATTCTAAACAATGCGATTAGGATCATCATAGTTCATTGTAGATAATTATTCTATTGTTTCTACCTGCAAAGGCACATCATACTTAGCAAAGTTCTTAATTGCCCTAAGAAAGTATATATGGTACTTTTTGTTTAATTCTGGTTCAGAAGTTCAAAAACCATGAGAGCAAAATTGGAAGGGATCTCAGGACCACATGAACAGGAATAAGGTTGAATGCTTGATGTACCATATACCCAATGTTCCTGCTTTCTTTCTATTTAATTTGCAGAAGGAACTGTTACAAACCAGTGTGTCAGGATTCTTTGTGACTCAGTTATGCTGTAGTTAGGATATTTTAGTGAATTTGGGGATTCACTACTAGAGTAAAAGGAGTGAGATCCTCTGTCTCATTCTCTATGCCTCCTTCCCTCCTTCCTTCCTCCCCTCCTTCCCACCTTCCTTCCCTCCTTCTTTTTATCCTTCCTTTCCTTCTTCCCGTCTTCTCTTTTCTCCATCAATTTTTTTGCACTTTTGTTAAACAATGTGTTCAATCTAGAAGCAAAAATGTAGGTCTCTGATTCAATATCCTGATATGACATGATCAGACCTGAGTTTAATGGGTGGTGGCAGTATAGAGGGTTAAGCTGTACCTAAGTTGGGCTAAGACAGTCAGACCTTAATGCTATGCCAAGGAGTGTGAACTCTCTCATCTAATGTCCAATAGCGAGTCAGATTTTTTATGCAATGCAAGTTATTATATTAGACTTAGATTTTATGACTTATACTGTTGGAAGAAACTTAGTATCATATAATTGGTGTTCAATTCATGCTTTGCTATATATGCTATCAAGAAGTACTATATACGAAGTAATAAAGCATTCTTTTTTGGTACAAGTTTTCCCACATACTGAAATGCTCCATGGGCTCAACTATGGTAAAGTTAGAAAAATCTGCAGCAATTGGATTTTGCTATCAATGATTTACTAAAAAAACTGCTATACATTTTCTCTAATGTTGAAAATAACTATTTCTCAGGGCATCATTAACTGGTTAGATATAGCTCTTTGGTTTTAGAGAAGCAGCAAAATTTAGTGGGAAGGGAATGGGCTTTGGACCCAGCCAGGCCAAGTTCTGAATTTTCTATTTCATCCTAAGTAAGTTACTCATGTTATCTGAGACTTGCTTTTTTTTTTTTCTTAACTGTGAAGTTGGGATCACAGAGTAATTTTGAGTATTATATAAATTTATTTATATAAAGCACTTAGCACAATGTTTGGCATATATACTAGTGATAATGATGATGGTGATGATGCTGATGATGGCAATGATGATGGTGATGATGGTGATGATAGTGATAAGGATGATGGTGATGATGGTGATGATAGTGTTAGTGATGATGGTGATGATGGTGATGATGGCGATGATGATGTTGATGATGGTGATAATGATGATGGTGATAATGATGATGGTGATGATGATGATGATGATGATGGTGATGATGGTGATGTTAGTGAGGATTATGGTGTATCTGCTGGAGGTAGTATGGTCTCAGTATTTAAGAGCACAGATTCAGGAGCCAGACTTTTTAGCTTCAAATTTTGGCTCTGCCACTTACTAGCTACATAATCTTGGGTAAGTGTGTTAATTATCTTTTGCTTCATAACAAATTATCCTGAAGCAAAGTGCTTGAAACAACATATATTATCTGTAGAAGGTTAGGAATCATATATTATCTGTAGAAGGTTAGGAATCAAGGAATGATCTAGTGGTATTCTCTCAAAAGACGGCAACCAAGGCCTTGACCCAAGGTCTGTGATCTCATCTGAAGCTTGACTGGGGGAGGATCACTTCCAAGTTCAGTCCTGTGGTTGCTGGCAAGGTTCCCTTCCTTGAGAGTTGTTGGATTGAGAGTCTAAATTCCTTGCTAGTTGTTGGCTGGAAGTTGCCCTCAGTTTCTTGCCCCATGGGCATTTCCAACACACCAGACATCAAAGCCAGCAGAAAGAGTCTGCTGGTAAGACAGATATCACAGACTTTTGTAATCTAGCCATGGAAGTGATGTCTTATCACTTTTTTTTTTTTCGTGGTATTCTGTTCATTTAAAGTGAGTCATTAGCTTCAGCCCACAACCAAAAGGAGAGAATTACAGAGTGTGACTACCATTTGGAGACCATCTTAGAAGTCTGCCTTGATAGTAAGTTATTTAACCTCTTTGTACCTTAGTTATTCCATCTATTAAATGGAATTAATAATCATAACTAATTAATTAATTGGACCGATGTAAAGATTAAACAAGTTAACATCTGTAAAGTACCTGAGCCTGTTACATAGTAAACACTCAATAAATGTTCAACATTATTTTTCTAAAATATTAGTTTACAGCTTTTTTTTACCTGTTACCAAAGCATTGGCCAAACCTGTTTAATAGCCCTTGTCACTCTGTGTCAAAAAGGGGTTATTGCATCACCAGTTTATATAGGGAAATGACAACAAAGTTCAGGGCAAAGTGTGAGAACACCAATGGAGCACTGTGGAATGAAGATCCAGTTCAAGTTCTGTTTTTCTCTTAACAAGATGTGTAGTGTGGGGGCACCCATGTGGCTCAGTCAGTTGAGTGACGAACTCTTTGTTTGGCTCAGGTTGTGACCTCGTGGATCATGGGATGGGCCCTGCCTGGGGTTCCACGCTCTACAGGGAGTATGCTTGAGATTCTCTCCCTCTGCCCCTCCCCCCACTCTTGCTTTTTCTCTCTCTTTCTCCCTCAAATAAATAAATAAATCTTTTTTAAAAAAAGAAAAGATGTGTAGTATGGACCGGTCACTTTATCTCTCTGGGTCACTGTGTCTTTATCTGTGAAAGGAGTGCTTCAGACCTTATCAGGAGTGATATTCATGATATTTACCAACTGCTTGGGGTCAGACACTGGCCAGTCAAAACGGAGGTTGCCATAGTATGATATGGTTTTGCTCATGTGGACTGGTTGCATGACAGTCTCAAGAAGCTAACTTTACAGTCCTTTCTAGCCCCAGACATCCGTGATCCCATAACCTATTTCCAAGTCACTTAACGATCTAGTGGTCTACATAGCCCTTTAGCTTTGTTTCTCTTACTTTTGTAACTTTTTTGCCAAAGCGGCTTATAAGCCAGGATACTAAAACAATCTAAATAAAAGGCCATTTAATGTGATATGATTACCCCGTTCTGTGGGTTTAAACAGTGTGAGCAAACGTATCTAAATATAATCACAGTATTTGGTTCAGGAGCTAATCCCATTAACTGTGTTTTTAAAACTCAACAAATGTTATTTCAGAGACTCATTACCAGAATGAAAATTTTAGTCTGTTTGTTTCTGGCAGACCTTCTGGATCCTCCTCGAGAAGCTCACAGATGCCTTCAAACAAAAATATCACCCCATGAGGTAGCAATGTCCTTGCTCGATGTCTGTAGTTTTCCAGACTCCCTGTGTGACCTGCCTCTTTCCTAATGCTTGCTAAGTACCTGATACTTTCCTACGCAGGAAGCTTATTGGAACTAATTAACGTTTAATGAGAGGAAACCAACTGATTAGAATGCTTTTCGTGGTACTTTAGCTAATAAATGTTGTATATACTTTTGACTACATCTAGGCAGCATGTGGCTTCCTCCTCCCAACTGCACCCCTTCTTTTTCACAGCTCTGCCATGCTCTAGGGCTTTCTGCAGTAACCTGGCTGAACAGTTTGCCTTAGTTAATTTGAGGAAAGTTTTGGACCAAATTATTGAGGTAAATATTTTGATTAAATTTTGCTTAGAGCAGTAAGTGCATGAAGCTTCTGAATCCAAATCAAGACCAAATCACTCCAACCATGGTTGGTAGAGAACAGCAAGAGTTTGATGAAAAGCAAAATCCGCCCAGCAGAGTCCCAGGCAGCTGAAAATGATTTTGCCTGTGTTTACAAAGGCAATTAGGGTTGCGCTAGTGCAGCTCTGGAGGCCCAAGGGGAGGGGTGGGAGGCGTGACTTCAGAGGCTCAAGCATTTCCCGTGGAATATCTGGATCTAGCTGTTCAGTATCTACTAGTGGTTTCTGAATTATGGGAGGTGCCCTGAGATGGGCCAGATTAAGGTCTCCTATATCGGTGGTGTCCAATTTTTTTGGTCAAGTGTTATTATCAGGAAAAGGTTGTTGAGAAGCAGTTCCAATGTATTTATAAACCATCACATGTGGTTCAGTAATTAGTCAATATCTCAGAGAACAGCGTATACTTGGATTGAGGTGCATCAACTGGTGACAGTGGATAAATCCACATTTTAAAGAGTCTTGATGATTTCTGTTATATTTAAGTAAATCCTCATGGTTTTTAAAAATTCTTTGCTTACATTCAATTTAGTTAACATATACTGTATTATCAGTTTCAGTGGTAAAATTTAGTGATTCATCAATTGCTTTTAACACCCAGTGCTCATTACATCAAGTGTCCTCCTTAATGCCCATCACCCAGTTACCCCATCCCCCCCACCCATCTCCCCTCCAGCAACCCTCAGTGTATTTCCTAGAGTTCAGTGTCTCTTATAGTTTGCAGTCCTCATGGTTTTCTCATGATGCGGCTGGGATCAGAGCAAATGTTAAGGGTACCATAAGTAGGACATGGGTCAATCAATTTCTTGTTTGGCTGTGTTTGCCTCATTACTATTATCATCATCATTCATATACTTTGGCAGGAATATTTGAAGCCATATGACTACTTTATTTTTTTGAAGCTTGGTTTTGTTAAAGCCAGGTAACAACTGAATTTGTTAAAACCACTGTGATAGTTAATTTTACATGTCAATTTGACTGGGCTAAGGAATGCACACATAGCTGATAAAACATCACTTGTGTGTCTGTGCTAGTGTTTCCAGAAAATATTAGCATTTGATATAATAGACTGAGTAAAGAGATTCCCTCTCACCAATTTGGGTAGGCATCAACCAATCTACGCAGGACCAGAATAGAACAAAAAGACAGAAGAAGAGTGAATTCCCTCCCTCTCTTCTTGAGCCAGGATGTCCATCTTACCCTGAAATTGGACATTGGAGCTCCCAGTTCTCAGGCTTTAAGACTCTGGGACTTACACCAGCAGCCCCTGGTTCTCAAGCCTTGCCCTCAGACTGGGAGCTACAGTATTGGTTGCCCTGGTTCTTGAGTTTTCAGACTCACACTGAACTATGCCACCAGCTTTCCTGGCTCTTGAGATTGCAGATGGTATGCTGTGGGACTTCCCAGCCTCCATATCCCCATGAGCCAATTCCTATGTTAAATCTCCTCTTCTGTATGTCTATGTGCTATTGGTTTTGTTTCTCTGGAGAATCCTGACCAATGCATCCAAATAACATAACACATAAATCCACTTAAACAGGACATGTAAATTGCAACGTGTTGCAAAACGACCAAGTGAAAGAATAAGGGCTCACACTGCTATGCCATGGGGTTACCATTTTCCCTCAAAACATGTCCGATGTGCTATTTTCCTCTGTGACATAAGGAAGGAATGAAAGCACTGGTGTGAGCCTATTTATTAGGTGTTAGAAAGCTTAATTTCTTATTTAAAAATAGAATTACTATGCTAAGAGAAGGTCTTATTTATTCTCATATTTTCTTCTCATTCCCCAGTGGATTTTATGAGCATCCCCCTCAAAGACCATTGGTTTAGATTTATGTCTGAAGACATAATCTAGCTAGCTCTGTTTATGCTGGAATAAGTCTCTAATAGACTCATTTAGTCCTGACAGCTCCCAGCTCCTTGACCAAATTTCATAGAGCTGTGCTGGGCATTCTACTCAGTTGAAAGCCTACTTATACACCACATGCATAGCAAATGGTGGTTGTAGCCTCTGTTGAGATGTTCAGTTTAGTTCTGATATCCCGTGTTTCCCATGAACCACAAATGAACTCAAAGTTCAGCATGGCAATAGGTACCCTCTTATGTGAAGTGATCTGAGAGCTCCCAACAAGTCTCTTTAGTGTATAGAAATCTAAACTTCTTGCAATTAGGTATTTGGTCTTTTTTTAGCATTAGCAAAGAGCATGATGCTGCAAAAAGAGTAGGAATTTGGTCATCAGAAAAATGTGACATCAAGGCCTCGTTTTGGGACATTCTAGCTGTGTGACCTGGTGCAAATCCCCACCTCTCTGAGCTTCAGTCTTTTTTTCTTTTAATGAGTGTAATAATATCTACTTTCCTTGACTTTTGTGAGAATTAGGCATAATATATGTTTGGTGATAGGCACTTAGTAAATTCTAACTATTGTTACTCATTGTTATTATTATAATTATTTAAATTTTTTTCTTGAAAAGAGAATGTTTTTGCATATGTGAAAATGTTTGCCAGACATAAATTTTATTTGTTAGATATTACTTACAGCCTAAGGCTGCTATAGATCACAGGTCATGTACAGGGATCTGTAGGAGGTCGGGGAAGGACTGGCTGCGGTGTAGGTCCCAGGGGCTTGGTGGGACTCAGTTACCGAAAGGCATTGATCCAAGCGTCTGAACATAATCAAACAGAAAGCCACCAAAGCACAGAAGTGCAACTAGGCTGTGAGGAAAGCTAAGCCTCATAAATGCTCTGTGGATGTGGAACTTAGTGGTTTTGGGGTGCTGTGCTGTAAAGGAATTGGAAGAAGGCCAGAAGCAGGAGAATGGATAATCTCACTTTGGAGTTGACTCTTTTATCTACCCTATGTTGGTTAGAATAAGCAAAGCTAGGTGATATAACAAATTCCCAATCTCAGTGGCTTAATACAAACAGTTTGTTTTTTCACCCCTTCACAGTTCAGTGTGGCTTGGTGAGCAAGCAGCTTTCCACATAAATATTCGAGGCCTCAGACTTGCCCTGCCTTGTAGCTCCACCTTCCCCTGGGTCTCTTGATTCAGTTACAGATGAGGAAAAAGCAAGAATTATGTTTGGGAAGTTTTCATGGGAAAATTTGAAAGGCATAGATGGCACTTCTGTTCACACTTCTTGGCCAAAATCCAGTCATATGGATACACCTAACCATAGAAAGGGCTTAAATGCTCTGTTAACAGAAAAAAGGAGAAAATACAAATATTGATGAATACTTGTACTTTGCCATAACTGGCTTTCAACCTTTTTGGATTACAATCTACAGAAAGCATATCAATACCCAACACACACACACACACACACACACACACACACACACACACCACTTGTCAGAAAATACTTGATCTTATTATATATGATACCTTCGATGTTTTCTATTCTATTGTATTTCATTTAAAAAATGCTGGTTGTGCCACAATAAATTAATTTCACAATCTGGCAGAGTGAAAAATACTAATCTTATACTAATTCAGGAATGTAAGCCTGAATATAATATCCCACTAGTTATCACCAGAGATAGAGAATGAGGCCTTGCCTACCATGATCAGGATCTAGGGTGCCTGAGAGCACTTTCCGGGGAGCCCGGTGAAAAAAAATCTAACCAACGGGTCCAAAGACAGCAGAACTCTGAGACAACAACAATGTAGTATAGGATTCCACCTGGGAGGAGACATGGCCTTCACATATTTCCCTTTCAATACTACAGCCTTGAAATACAGTTAAAAAATAAAGGCAGGACAAAACTAAACATAGAGCCCTGATGTTTGGTGAATGTTTCTCCTTATCTCTGCCAACATTTACAAGTTGTGAAACAGAATGCTTTTCTCGTTAGCTGTACTTCATACCCATATCTTCCCACCCCCATGCAAGTAAAGAATTAGTATCTCATACTTTAGATACAACTATTTTAAGAAAGTGACCCATGGGCAAGTGAAACTGGAAAATTGCTCCCCTAGGGTGAATAATGGATATATATTATTTGTACTTGGATATTTTCATTGCTGTGTATCTATGGACTCCTCCATAGCTCCTTGCATAGGACCGGCTTGGTATTACAGTGGTACTGAATTTCCATATGGGAATTGAGGTGGAGAGCTTTATTGATAAGGGAACACCACCTCAGGCATACTGAAAGACTTCATACATACATTTTTTTCTCTATGCAGAGAAATTCTAGGAGGTACCAAGTGTCATTCACATCTCCAAATCATACAGTGCATGCAGAGCGAGTTGTGTGTAGCATTTAACCTAGGAATACTCTTTCCAAACCCTTCTTGCTGTCCTGACTCCATCGATTATAGAACAAAGTTCGATTTTCATAGTGTGGCTATAGTTCATTGTTTTGCATATTAAAGTAACCTGGCCTTATATGTGGGTTGCTGGTTTTCTAATCTTTAGAAACCTAATACAAAATGAATTAATAGGTTAAGGGCAGCATAAAATTGGCTATATGTTAATGACAACAGTGTGTATACTGAGTATAAATTAGCTTTCATTTGACAAAAGTTCACTTTCAGTTGTGTATTTAATGAGTAGATGCCTTATGTCAATAGAAAGAGTAAGAGGTAAAATTTTGAGCAACCAAGATAACCAACCCCTGTGATCTGATGAGCAGAGTCCCCTGAGAATGCTATGACACACCGTTATAGGCTCTGGGTCCCTAAAATGTATCGCCAGGCAAGAACTTGAGTTAGATCACTCTGATCTCATTTTTTTATTAGATTTAATGTCATTGCAAATTGGAACTAAATATTCTGGCCTTGGTAAACTCTGTCTGTCTATAGGCTTATTTCAGTTGGACTAGGTTAACCCACAATGCCTGGGACTTCACTTTTATGATTAATAGCATTATATTCAGGGCTAAATTGGCCCAATGAAAGCCTTCCTAAATCCCTTCCCCCACTGAGAAGAAAAGAAACAACCACTGCACACTGTTGTTTTTATCAATGGCAACATAATTACAATGAGAACTGGGGACTCCTAAGTGAAAACCACCAAGACCTACATTCCCTTACCTTTCAGAGTCTTCACCGAAAAAATAAAACAACTTGAAGGAGAAGCAGTTGATAATTAAAACTTCAAAGCTTTGATAAGTGAATGGTATTTTTTCCAAGAGATGAAAAGATGTTAACACATGCTTTATCAATGAGTGCTTCAAGTGTCCGATTTAAGAACGGGAAAATGTATTAATATTGTTACAGTTAAATGTTAACATTTTATTATCCCTTTGCTCTTAACTATGTATTTACTAATTTATTTGCTTATTTAACAAATATGTATAAAGCTTACAATGTGCTAGGCTCTGCTCTGAGTGTCAGGGATCTATCAGTGAACATATCAGACAAAACCCTTGCCCTTCAGGACCTTATACTCCAGGAGGAAATAAATGAGCAAATAAAATGTGAAATATGTGAGCGCTGAAAACTGAGGAGAATAATAAAGAAGGGAAGAGGGAGAAAAAGCGGCTGGGTGGGGTTGCAATTTTAGGCAATGTGTCCAGAGAAGGATTCGCTGATAACATGACACTTAGGTAAAGGAGGTGAGAGAGCCAGCCATGTGATATCTGGGGGGAGAGTGTTTTAGGCACAGGGAACAGCAGGTGAAAAGACCAAAATGGGAGCGTGCCTGTTGCATGGAGGAACATCAGTGAGATGGTGGGAATAGGTGAATATGGTAGCAGAGCGGTGACTGGGGCCAGACCACATGGGGCTCTGTAGGATGGGGCGAGTGCCTTGCTTTTGCTCTGAGTGTGACAGGGAGCCAAGGGAGGGTTTTAAGCAGAGAAATAACAGAGATATTTGGTTTTGAAGAGTCACTCTGTCTACTTGTTGAGAATGGATAGATTAGGAAGTCAGCGCAGTAGTCTAGGAGAGATGATGATGGTTTGGACCTGGGAAGTGTGGATGTGAGAAGTAACTGGATTTTAGAGAAGGTTGGAAGGTAGAGCTGCTCAGATTTGCTAATGAATATGGGCTGGGAGAGAACGAAAGGCCTTGAGCATGAAGGGGGTTTTCTGGGTGGGGAGACTACGGGAGGAGCAGGTTTGGGGCAAGAGAGAAGCTCAGTTTGGGTCCTGTTGAAAATTGAATGGCGATATCAAGTAGGTGGCTGGCCACATAGGAGTCTGCAGATCAGGGGACCATTAGGGTTTACATCCAGGCTTTCCCAATCCTCCCATGTATTAGGAAACAGAGCTATTGTAAATTAGGAGTGGGGCAGCTGCATCCTCAAAAAAAGAGGGTCTAAAGGTCAGGACTCCTTTTTATAAAGAATAATTATTATGTAGGGTACATTTCTTAGGATTCATATTCATAGCGGCCCCCCGCCAGTTGCATAGTCATAAGGTTCTCTAGTTTTCTGCGGTCTTTCTCATGATTAGTGGGGTTTGCTTCTGCAGACAGCCAAATTAGCAATTACTACTCCAGTTATTGATATAAAGATCTGTAACATACATTAGGCTCAGGGCATAACTTCTTTGTCCATGATGTGATAATTATGCATTAGATCACGACTTATCAGAACATGTGAAGGACTGTTCCTTTGGGTTTCTGAAGGGTTGTGGCCAACTGCTAATTGAAATATAGTTAGCACCCCACAACTTGTCAAGAAAAGTGTTTTGTTCTAAACTGAGCCAGTCAGGGCACCAAATGTGGGCATCAGAGGTGGCTGAGAATGTACACTCAGAAACATCAGAGAACCTGGGCTCAGCTCCGATGATAACACACAGCACCAAGGGAGCCTCGCTATCTTGCAGAGTGGATTTTTTTTTCTTTTGGGTATGATAGGAGGTTGATGGATTGTGTCTGTTGCAGAGACACAAGGAGAAAAAGGTGACTCAAATCCCAAAATAGCCCTTTTGAATGCATTAAGAGAAAGCATCTCTGACACAGACAGGAAGAAAGGAAAGAGGGGGCAGGAATCAGTGACAAAATGTTCATAGTGCGTTGGTCACCAGCATTGATTCATATTAAGTTATTGTCCTCTGCTAAGAATGACACCGTCCTTTGCTTTTATGTTAAATTATAAAAACCCTCTAAAACTGTACAATTGTCTGAAGATTAAATTGATTGTCCATTATCTGTATTTTAACAATCTACTTGGTAAGTGTTTCCTATCATTTCTTCATCACTTCACACCCGGTTGGGGTTTGAAGTGGATCGTATGCATGACTCTATTTGATAATACAGTGGTTACATATCTGAATTCTCTATAAAAGTAAGAACATCGGTATTGAAGTGAGACAAGGGAAAAGTCTCATTTAAGTTTGCTTTAAATAGACAATATCTGAAAGAAACTTTAGTGGAAGAAATTATCCCATTCACAACAGCAGCAAAAACCATTACGCATATCAAATTAAACACAATAAGAAATGCGTGGAAATATATAAAGAAAACTAAAACTATTAAAGGACATGAAAGGAGACTTAGTAAATAAGCAGAAAGACTCAATGATGTAAAGGTGCAAGTAATTCCTAAACTGATCTATAAATTTGATGCAGTCTCAATAAAAATCCCACTAGAGTTTATTTTATTTTCTTTGTGCATTGCTTGCTTATTTTGGAACTTGTCAAAACCAGTGAGAAAAAGTAGGAAAAGAATATTGAGGGACACCACATTGTATTACATTAAAATGTATTGCAAAACTATAATAGTTAAAACTGTGCAATGTTAACACAAACTAGAATGATTACACTAGTGAAACAAAATTGAGAAACAGACCTAATTTTATATAGAAATTTCGTATATGATAAACCCATGATTTAATATCAGTTGGAAAAGTGGATTTTTCAATAAATGAAACTAGGAAAACTATCTAGACCTCTGGGAAAAGAATAAAACTGGAATTATTTAATCTTCCTCCTAGCAGAAAGATCAAGCGAAGATTTAAACATTAAGAAATGAAACCATAGGAGTACTAGAAGGAAACATGAGGTTTGTAGATAATTTTGAAATGACAAAAGCCCTTCTAAGGAAGAAAACAAACCCAGAAATCATAAAGTTAAAGGTTAATAAATTTCACTATCTAAAAATTAAATGTTCTACATGCAAAAATACCATAAATACACTCAAAAGACAAATGACCAACCAGAGAAACATTTAGAATGTATATTACTGACAAATGATTATTTTTTTCAATATATAAAGAGTTCTCTCAATTTGAAAAGGAACAGGAACACAAATTCACATTTAAAAAACGGTTTATAAATACAAAAGATCACTCACTAATAATAAAATTCGCTAATTTTAAACTCACTAATAATAAAAGAAATTCCCTTAAACAGCTCTATAACATTTTGCAATTTTCAAATTGAGGAAAAGTAAAAAAAAAAAAAACAAACCCACTTGAGGCAAGGATCTGAGCATGCTCATTCACTGTAGATGGGAGTATAAATTGGTTTGCCCTTGCTATCGTCTGAATGTTAGCATCTCCCCCCTCCCCCTGCCACTGCCCAAATTCATATGTTGATAGCTTAATGCACTATGTGATGGTATTAGGAGGTGGGGCCTTTGGGAGATGATTAGGTCATGATGTCAGAGCCCTCGCAAATAACATTAATACCCTTATAAAGCAAGCACCAGAGAGATCTCTTGTCTGCTTCTACCCTGTGAGTATATGAGAAATTTACAGCCTGCTTCTATCCCATGAGTATGTGAGAAATCTGCAGTCTGGAAGAGGTTTCTCACCTGACCATGACCATGGTAGCACCTTAATCTTGGACTTCCCAGCTTCCAGAATTGTAAGCAATACATTTCTATTGTTTATAAGCACCTAGTCTAAGGTATTTTGTTATGAATGAGCTAAGACAGCCCTCATTCAGAGGAGAATTTGATGATATCTACCAAATATAAGGTGCACACCGCCTTTTAGTCCAGCATTGACACTTTGTGGAATTTGTCCCATGTTATATTCACACATGAGCAAGAAGTATGAGGGATATGTTTATTATGGCATTATTGGTCTTAGAAAAAGATTGAAAAATTGTCAACAAGTAGGCTATTTAAACAAATTATAGTGCATACATACAATGGAACAGTGTACAGTTATAAAAAAGAATGATGTAGGTCTGTCTGTCGCATAGAGTTCCAAGATGTATTGTTTAGTTTAAATGCCAAGCGGTGTATGTAGTATGCTCTAATTTATGTAAACATAAAACAGGTTACACATATGTATACTTGTATGTATTATGTATGCATCACACATGCTTGTTTATGCCTTGCATGCTTGTATATGCCTGGAACATTTCTGAAAAATGGTTCCCCCTGGGGAGGGGTGCTGAGGAACTAGAAGGGGTTGGTGGTAAGAGGGAGATTAATTACTATATATATTTTTTGATGCTTATTTGCTTTTCTTCATGTACATATATTATTTTTGCAATGAAATAAGTTCTTTTAAAAATAAATTCTAAATATATGGGATTTTATAGTATGTAAATGTAGCATTTCAAATTCATAGGGAAGAGATGAATTATCCAATAAATAACATTGACATAACTGCTGGCCATTTAGAATAAAGTTGGATATGCCAAAATAAATGCTAGAGGGATCAAAGTTTCAAGTGTAATAAAAATAAAAACATTAAGGTTGTTGAAGAAGATAGTGCTATTATTTTTAAATGTTTGATTGGGGAACAACTTTCTTTAAAAATTTTTTTCTTTGACTATAGTTGACACACAATGTTACATTAGTTTCAGGTGTACAACTTAGCGATTTGACAAGTTTATACATTTTGCTATGGTCATTGCACATATTACTACCAACTGTCCCATTATAACATCACTATTACAGTATCATTGACTCTATTCCTTATGTTCTGTGCTTTTTATTCCCCTGACTTACTCATTCCATAACTGGATGCCTGTATCTCCCTCTCCCCTTCATCAATTTTGCCCAGCCCTCGACCCCTGCCTTTCTGGCAACCCTCAGTTGGTTCTCTGCATTTATAGTTCTGATTCTCCTTTTGTTTATTTATTCGTTTTTTAAGATTCCATTTATGAGTGAAATCATATAGTGTTTGTCTTTCTCAGTCTGACTTATTTCACTTAGCATAAAACCTTATAGGTCAATCCATGTTGTCGCAAATGGCACAATCTTTTCCTTTTTTATGGCTGTGTAATATTCCATTGTGTATAAATACCACGTTTTCCTTATCCATTCATCTATTGATGGACACTTACATTGCTTCCATGTCTTGACTATCTAAATAATGCTGAAATAAACATAGGGTGCATATATCTTTTTGAATTAGTGTTTTCATTTTCCTGGGTAAATACCCAATAATGGAATTATTGGATCATATGGTATTTCTACTTTTAATTTTTTGAGGAACCTCCATACTGTTTTCCACAGCAGCTGCACCAGTTTACATTCCCACCAACAGTGCACAAGGATTACTTTTCTCTGCATCGTCACCAACACTTGTTTTTTCTTGTCTTCTAAATTTTAGCCATTCTAACAGGTGTGAGGTGATATCTCATTGTGGTTTTGATGTGCATTTCCCTGATGATTAGTGATGTTGAGAATCTTTTCATGTGTCTGTTGGCCATCTGTATGTCTTCTCTGGAAAAATGTGTATTCAGGTCCTCTGTCCATTTCTTAATTGGATTGTTTGTTTTTTTCAGTTGTGAGTTGTACGTGTTCTTTATATATTTTCGATATTAAACCCTTATTAGATATATCATTTGCAAATATCTTGTTCCATTCGGTAGGTTGTCTTCTAGTCTTGCTGATGGTTTCCTTCACTTTGCAGAAGCTTTTTATTTTGATGTAGTCCCAATAGTTTATTTTTGCTTTTGCTTCCCTTGCCTTAGGAAACATATCTAGAAAAATGTTGCTATGACCAATGCCAGAGAAATTACTGCCTGTGTTCTCTTCTAGGATTTTTTTAGCTTCAGGTCTCACCTTTAGGTCTTTAATCCATTTTGAGTTTATTTTTGTGTATGGTGTTAGAAAGTAGTCCAGTTTCATTCTTTTACATTAGCTGTCCAGTTTTCCCAGCACCATTTATTAAAAAGACTGTCTTTTCCCCATTGTATATTCTTGCCTCCTTTGTCATAGATTAATTGACCATATAAATGTGGGTTTACTTCTGGGGTCTCTATCCTCTTCTATTGATCTATGTGTCTATTTTTGTGCCAGTACCTTATTGTTTTGATTACTGCAACTTTGTAGTGTATCAAAATCTGGAATTGTGGTCCCTCCAAGTTTGTCCTTCTTTATCAGGATTCCTTTGGCTATTCAGAGTCTTATGTGGTTCTATACAAATTTTAGTATTATTTGTTCTATTTCTGTAAAAATGTTGATATTTTGATAGGGATTGCATTGAATTGGTAGATTGCTTTGGGTAATATGGACATTTTTGACAATATTAATTCTTCCAATCCATGAGCATGGAATATCTTTCTATTTGTTGGTGTTATCTTCACTTTATTTCTTCAGTGTTTTTTTTATTTTTTAGAGTACAGGTCTTTCACCTCTTTGGTTAAGTTTCTCTTTGGTGCAATTATAAATGGTGTTGCTTTTAAAATTTCTCTTTCTGCAACTGTTGTTAGTGTATAGAACTGCTACCAATTTCTGTGTATTAATTTTGTATCCTAACACTTTACTGAATTTGTTTATTACATCTAGTAGTGTTTTGGTGGAGTCCTTAGGATTTTCTGTATATAGTGTCATGTTATCTTCAAATAGTGACAGTTTAACTTCCTTTTTGCCAATAGACGTGCCTCTTTTTGTTTGTTTGATTCCTATGACTAAGACTTCTAGTACTATGTTGAATAAAAGTGGCAGCCTTAGAGGGAAAGCTCTCAGTTTTTCAACATTGAGTACGATGTTAGCTGTGGGTTTTTCATATATGGCCTTTATTATGTTGAGGTGCGTTCCCTCTAACCCCATTTTGTTAAGAGGTTTGTTTTTGTTTTTGTTTACCATGAATGGATTTTGAATCTCGTCAGATGTTTTTTCTGCATCTACTGGGATGATCGTATGATTTTTATCCCTGGGCTTGTTGATATGCTGTATGATGTTGATTCATTTGTGAATATCGCAACATCCTTGCAACCTGGGAATAAATCCCGCCTTATCATGGTGAATAATCTTTTTTTTTAAAGATTTTATTATTAATTTGAGGGAGAGAGGGAGGGAGGAGAGCAAGCATGAGCAGGGAGAGTGGCAGGCAGAGGGAAGAGCAGACTCTCTGCTGAGCAGAGCGCCTGATGCAGGACTTGACCCCAGGACCCTGGGATCATGACCGAGCCAAAGGCAGATATTTAACTGACTGAACCAACCAGGTGCCCCTGATCTTTTTAATATGTTGTTGTATGCAGTTTGCTAATATTTTGTTGAGGATTTTTGCATCCATGCTCAACAGGGACACTGGCATGTAGTTTTCTTTTTTGTGGTATCTTTATCTGATTTTGGATCAGGGTAATGCTGGCCTCATAGAATGTATTTGGAAGCTTTCCTCCCTCTTCTAATTTTTGGAATTATTTGAGAACAATAGTATTAACTCTTCTTTAAATGTCTGGTAGAATTCACTTGTAAATCCCTCTAGTCTTGAACTTTTATTTTTTGGTAGTTTTTTGATTTGACCAGTTCAACTTCTTACTTTTAATCAGTCTATTCAGGTTTTCTATTTCTTCCTGGTTCAGCTTTGGAAGATTATATGTTTCTAGGAATTTATCCATTTCTTCTAGGTTGTCCAGTTTGTTGGCATATAATTTTTCATTATAGTCTCTTATAATCTTTTGTATTTCTGTGGTATCAGTTGTTACTTCTGCTTTCTGATTTCGTTTATTTGGGTCCCATCTCTTTTTTTCTTGATGAGTCTGGCTAAGGATTTTTCAATTTTGTTTATCTTTTCAAAAAACCAGCTTTGGTTTCATTGGGTTTTTTTCCTATTGTGTTCTTAATTTCTACATCATTTATTTATGCTCTGATCTTTATTATTTCCTTTCTTCTAATCACCTTCAGCTTTGTTTGTTCTTTTTCTAGTTCCATCAGGTGTAAGGTTAGATTGTTTATTTGAATTTTTCCTTGATTTTTAAGGTAAGCCTGTATTGCTATATCCTTCCTTCCTAGAATTGCTTGTGCTGTGTCCCAGAGATTTGGGACTGTTGAGTTTTCATTTTCATTTGTATCCATGTATTTTTTAATTTTTTCTTTGATTGTTTCATTGACCCATTGGTTGTTTAGTATCCTGTTGATTAGTCTACATGTGTTTGGGTTTTGCCAGTTTTAATCTTGTGATTTATTTCTAGTTTCATACTATTGTGGTCAGAAAAGATGCATAGTATGATTCCAATTTTCCTAAATTTATTGAGTCTTGTTTTAGGCACTAATACGTGATCACTTGTGGAGAATGTTCCATGTGCACTTGAAAAGAACGTGTATTCTTTTGGTTTGGTTTGGAATATTCTGTATATATCTGTTAATGTCCATCTGGTCCAATGTATCATTCAAAGACATTATTTCCTTGTGGATTTTCTGTCTGGGTGATCTATCCATTGATGAGAGTGGAGTGTTAAGGTCTTCTACTGTTATTGTATTACCATCAATTTTTCTATATATGTTCATTAATATTTGTTTTGTGCATTTAGGTGCTCCAGTGTTGGGTGTGTAGATATTTTCCATTGTTATATCCTCTTGTTGGATTGATCCCTTTATCAATTATGTAATGCCCATTTTTGTCTCTTGTTAGTCTTTGCTTTAAAGTCTATTTTGTCTCATATAAGTATTGGTACTCCAGATTTTTTTTTTTTTTGCCTCCATTTGCATGGTGAATGTTTTTTCCACCCCTCNTTGTATTACCATCAATTTTTCTATATATGTTCATTAATATTTGTTTTGTGCATTTAGGTGCTCCAGTGTTGGGTGTGTAGATATTTTCCATTGTTATATCCTCTTGTTGGATTGATCCCTTTATCATTATGTAATGCCCATTTTTGTCTCTTGTTAGTCTTTGCTTTAAAGTCTATTTTGTCTCATATAAGTATTGGTACTCCAGATTTTTTTTTTTTTTGCCTCCATTTGCATGGTGAATGTTTTTTCCACCCCTCTATTTTCAGTCTGTGTGTCTTTAGGTCTAAGGTTAATTTCTTGTAGGCAGATTGTAGATGGGTCTTGTGGAGTTTTTTTTTATTGTTGTTTTGTTTTTTATCCATTCTACCACTCTATGTCTTTTGGCAGGAGAATTTAAACCATTTACATTTAAAGTAATTATTGATAGGTATGTAATTACTCCCAATTTAAAATTTTGTCTTCTGGTTGTTTTTGTAGTTCTTCTTTGTTCCTCTCTTCTTCTCTTGCTCTTTTTCTTTGTGATCAGTGAGTATCAATAGCGTTTTTTGGCTTTCTTTCTCTTTATTTTTTCTGTATTTATCATAGGTTTGTGGTTTGTGGTTGCCATGAGGTTCATATATAACATCCTAAGTAAATAGCAGTCCATACTAATTTGATGGTCATTTAATTTCAAACACATTCTAAAAAAGAAAGAAAAAAAAGAAAAAGAAAAAAATCTTTCTTTCCTGTTTACCTTCTCTTCCCTTTTTACCTTTTCTCCATATTTTATGTATATGTTGTCATATTTTACATTTATTAATATTTTTCTTATGTCTAATTATGGCCATTTCTTTTCCACCTAAAGAAATCCCTTAACATTTTTTGTAAGGCTGGTTTATTGGTGATAAACTCCTTGAACTTTTGTTTGTCTGGGAAATTCTTATATTCCTCCTTCAGATTTAGATGTTAAACTTGCTGGGTAGAGCATTCTTGGTTGCAGGTTTTTTCCTTTCAGTACTTTAAATATATCATACACTCTCTTCTGGCTTGCAAAGTTTCTGCTGAAAAATTAGCTTATAGTCTTATAGGTTTCCCTTGTAGGTAACTGTTCCTCTCTTCCTGCTTTTAGGATTCTCTCTTTATCTTTAAACTTTGACATTGTAATTATGTGCAGTGATGTGGACCTCCTTAGGTCCCTCTTGTTTTGAGCTCTCTGTGCTTCTAGGACTTGGATGTCTATTTCCGCCTTAAGTTAGGGAAGCTTTCAGGTATTATTTCTTCAAACAAGTCTTCTATACCTTTCTTTTTCTTCTTCTGGGAATCTTATAATGTGAATGGTTGTTTGATGTTGTCCAAGAGATCTCTTAATCTATACTCATTTTTTAAAAATTCTTTTCTTTTTGCTGTTCAGCTTTTGTGCCTTCTGTTACCCTCTCTTCCAGATCGCTGATCCATTCTTCTGCTTCCTCTAATCTACTGTTGAGTCCCTCTAGTGTGTTTTTTGCTTCAGCTATTGTAGTCTTCAGCACTCATTGTTATTTTTAACATTTTGTATCTCTTTATTGAAGGTCTCACTGAGTTCTTCTATTCTTTTCTCCCGCCCAGTGAATATCTTTATGATCATTACTTTAAATTCTGTATCAGACATATTGCTCATCTCTGTTTTGCTTAATTCTTTTACTGAAGTTTTTTGTTATTGTTGTTCTTTCTCTTGGAGCATTTTCCTCTGTCTCCCCATTTTTCTTGACTTTCTGTGTTTGTTTCTATGGATTTGCTGAAATGTCTACCTCCCCTAACGTCGAAGGAGTGGTCTTGTGTAGGTGACCCCTATGCAGACTGTGTGTGCTTGGTGACCTTTGTTGGCTGGTTGGAGCTGTGGCTGTATAGACTTGTTACACTTTTAAATCACGGCTTTTTACAGAGAGAACAAAGAAAAATAATAATAAAAGGAAAGAAAAAAAGAAGAAATGAAAAGAAAAAGAGAACAAGAGAGAAAAGAACAAAACCAAAAATAAAAGATTAAAAACAAAAGAAGGCAAGGCAATTTTTAAAGAGATTTTATTTATTTATCTGAGAGAGAGAGAAGCAGAGTCCCCACTGAGCAGAAAGCCCAACATGGAGCTCAATCCCAGGACCCTGAGATCATGACCTGAGCCAAACAAAGACAGATGCTTAACCGACTGAACCATCCAGGTGCCTCAGCAAGACAAACTTTAAAAAGTAAAGTAAAATAAGACAGTAAAAATTAAAAACAAAAACACCACCCCCCACACCAAACCAAGACTTGTTTTCTGTGCCCTAGCACCACAGGGTGGCAGATACGGGCTTGTAGACTCTGGACTCACTGTGGTCACAAACTCACTGTGAGTCAGACCCTGCTCCAGTCTGGGCTTTTATGGTGGAAGGGAAGAGAACTTTCCTCAGCCTTCTTAAACCCTGACTTTTTTTCTGTGCCCCAGTGTGACCAAGGCTGGTGTGGACTTTAGGACCCGGGCTTGCTGAGGTCATAAGCTCCCTGTAACAACTGGACCCAGTAGTTATGGTGTTGGGACCTCCCAATTATGGTATCTGAACCCATCCCTTATGGCAGTTAGACCCTGCTCAAGTCTGGGCTTTTAAGGGGGAGGGGGAAATAGTGTTCCTACAGTTCCTCCACCCTTTAAACCACAGCTTTTTTTAAAAATTTTTTTCCTGTAACTCTGTGGCTAGGGCTAGCGTGGGCTTGTGGATCCTGGGCTTGCGGAGGTGGCAAGCTCTCTGTGATAACTGGATGCACCCATTATGGAGTCCAGATCCTGCTCCAGTCTAGGCTTTAAGGTGGGGTGGGCATGTAAACCATGTCATTCTCCAGTCCCTCTGACTTAGAGAGCTTTCCTGTAGCTCCTCTACTGCTTGGCAGAGATCTAGTGTTGTCTCTGTTATTTGCTACTTGCTCTTTTAAATCATGTTTTTTTCCCCTATGTTCAAGGACAAAGAGATCTGTTCCTAGTCCCTCAGTGCTATCCCTCCCCACTGGCATTGGCAGCATCAGGGCTGGGGATTCCCATTGTTACTATGTCTCCGTCTCTCTTGCTGTTCTCTTGTCATTCTGTCTGTCTTTGGTTGTTCATTCAGCCCTCAATTCTCCAGGAGAAATTGTTCTATTAATAGTTGTAATTTGGTGTGTTCTGTGGACAAGGTGAATTCAGTCTTCCTACATCATCATGTTGAACTGGAACCAGAAAAGAGCTTTCTAATTATGTAATGAAAGCACATAAAATTGAGCGATTTGACTATAAAAAGTAAACTTTGGCTCAGTTAAAAATACAAACAAAGTTGAAAGACAAGCAAAATGGGAAAAATATTTGTAAGATAAACGATACGTCACAAGTCAATATTATTGACTAAATATTCTTACAAATCAATAAGGAAAAACCTAAAGAAAAAAGAGCATAGGATATGAACAGACAATTCACAGAAGTATAACTTTCACACATGAAAAGATTTCAACCATGCTAGTAATCAATGAAATAAAAATAGTAGATTTTGTTTTCACCCAGAAAATGATCAAAAATAAAAATTTTAAGTTAATAAAAATGTTCTTGAGTAAGAGTTCTTTCACACACTTTTCGGTAGAGAGAAAAATCGGTACCTTTCTGAACATCACCTTAATAGTTAAAATGTGCGATGTGTGTACTATTTATTTCAGCAGTCCCTCATCTAGGAATTCACTCTGAAAAAAATAATCATTCAAGTTCAAACTGAGAAAAGTCTCAGTGATGTTCATCACAGTGTTGTTTAGGATCACACATACATGAAATAACTTATATGTTCATCAATGAGGTATTTGTTTTGTAAATATTGGTACTTACTACAACGGAATACCCTTTAAAACGATGTAGCCCTTTAAAATGATATGAATTTATATGTATGGACTTGCAATTTTCTCCTTGACCTACTCTCAAGTGCTTAAAAGCAGAGTACAAAACATCATGTAGACCACAATATACTGTACAGAAAGAAAGCTCTCAGGAAGGTTGCTCATACAGGCGCGCCTGGGTGGCACAGCGGTTAAGCGTTTGCCTTCGGCTCAGGGCGTGATCCCGGCGTTATGGGATCGAGCCCCCACATCAGGCTCCTCTGCTATGAGCCTGCTTCTTCCTCTCCCACTCCCCTGCTTGTGTTCCCTCTCTCGCTGGCTGTCTCTCTCTGTCAAATAAATAAATAAAATCTTTAAAAAAAAAAGAAGGTTGCTCATACAAATAGTTGCAGTGGTTTTTATTAAGTGGGAGGAATTTAGGTAATTTTTACTTTCTCTCTTATTAAATTAAATCAGAGCATGTACCATCTTACCCCACTCTCTAATTAAATGAATCCTGTGCAGACATTAAAAATAATGTAGAAAAAATGGAATGGAATGAAAAGATGCTTACAATTTATTAAGTAGAAAAATACAGGTTACAAACTAATATGTACAGCACTATTCCATGTTAGAATAAACTGTAAAACTGTACATCTGCATTACATACATTTGTGACTCGAAAAATTAGCTCAAATATGTTAGCAGCAGTGATCTGTGTGGTGGGACTTTGGCTGCGTTTTTAAATATTTTCGGTATTTTCTTGAATGAAGTATCTCTTTTTAATGGGAATTATTACAGTTATCTCTTAAAAAATTATCTTAGGGGTGAAAATGTAAAAATCTAGGCTTAGTGAAAACAAAAAATCAGTCTCTCTTTCTTCTTAACCCTATATTTAAAAGCCAGGTGAAAATGGGGAAGAAGAGGTTAAATGATAGATGATGAAAACTGTATGACTGAACGGCTTTCCATGATCCATGGATTTACTATCAGAGACTTAGCCATTATAGAATAAGCCTTTTCCATATTTTTTTAAACCGCCTTATGTGGTGTATAGATACAATTATCACTTGGATGAACTCCCTCCCAATATGGACAACCACACCTGCAGACAGACTTCCACCTGGGATTGGTGAACAATCAGATGTCTCTCAAACAAATGCCGAGTTGAGCCCTCCTCAACATCATAAACCGAGAAGAATAAAGGGTTAAATTGATCATCAAAACTGCAAAAAGACCTGGAGTTTGTTTTCAGGCAAGATCCTTAATCTCACTCTGTTGTAAACTGGCATTTGAGCAGTCGAAGCCCTTTTTCATAGAGAAGCATGGGTTTTTAAGTTCTGATTTTATTTCTGATTTGTTTTTCTTTATTTCCTGAAGCTATTGATGTTTCAGAGGCAGTGGGGGAAGTGAGAAAGCCCTGGGAGAGTTTCAGTCTTTGAATGTCGGAACTCAACCATTCAGAAGTTCATACTCATGTTCACAAAAACAATGTCACAGGGTCACTTTGGCCAATGGAGTGTTTTGTACAAGGGCTGGCGCTCGGGTCCTGTGTGTGTTTTCTGAAGCAGCCTTTCACCCCTTCTACACTTCCCTTTTTCTCTTTCTTTTTCCCTTTATATCAACATGTTGTAGCCTGTGACACCAGCTAAATTAATCACTCACTGCACTCAGGGAAGTCACCGCAGGATATGGAATAACAAAGACAACAAAATTATTGCAAGGCTGGAGAGAAGGGACTGGTTTGTGAATAGAGCCAGCACACCCTCACCAGCTGTGTCCTCACAGGGGCTGGAGCAGCAGATTAAGTTGGGACCGTTTTTTATTCAATTTATGTGGATTTGCGAATGGCTACAATACAGTGCCAAGGGCCCCTAGTGAAGGGAAATCCCTTCAGAATTCTCAGCCTACTGTCAGGGCCTCAGCATTACCCAGGGGTGTCCCCTTGGGCACACTTTGCTTGAGCAGATCTAGCTGAGTGATTGCTGAGCCTCCAGGATCCAGAATATACTGGGTCCTTAAGTCAGAGCCAACAGAGAAATAAGATCTCCAATAGCCTAAAAGGTGTGGTTTGAGTCCTAGGGGGCCATCTGTATAATAACCAAGACAAAGACGGAGAAGATGGAGACTGTCAGTTTCTTTGACCCAGGGGATAAGGGAACCCTGGTGACAAATGTTAGTTGAAGGATAGGCAATGTGGTGAGTTCACCAGTGTTCTAGTCCATACCTAAACTCATGGACCAGTGTCAACCTACAGGGGCTTGTCCCAGAGTGACCTAGAGCTCTGTTGGACCTTTCCTCTTGATGATGTCTTCCACCTTAGTTAAGGCAGAGAAGGCAGAGTCGTGCATTGGACATAGAGCTGAGAGACCTCAAGGATACAGAAGGACAGCTTGAAGATTCAGAAGCCCTTTAAAGCCACAAACAAGAAGTACAAAATGCCAAGAGGAAGTATAATGAGGATGATAATAAACATGTCTTTTACAATCATCAACGAAAACAAATGTAAGTATAAATGACTGGATTTGGGTTCAGAAAATCAATTGAATGAAGATAGAGTAAGATTTAACTTAACAGAAAAATCATCCCCAAGAAATTCTAAGGTTATGAAGAGCCAGTTGAGTGACATAGGTGTAAAACTACTGCTAATGGAAGAATAGAGTTTGGAACAAGGGGAGTAGGAATTGTACGTTCCTCAGCACTGCTCAGACCATGTCAGAAGGCCTACCTCTGATGACTAGCATAAGCAGGAAAGCATGCAACACATTCTGGGGACCAGAGAGAGCAGAACTAGGTCCAGTATAGGAAAACTAAAGGGAGAAAAACTGGGGCTCGTTACGGGCTGAAGTCTGTCCCCTCCAAGCTCATATGTTGAAGTCATAACCCCTAGTATCTAGAATGTGACTGTATTTGGAGATAGGGCCTGTAAAGAGGTGATTAAATTTAAATGAGCCATTAGCAGAGGTTCTAATCCAATCTGATTGGTGTCCTTATAAGAAGAGGAAATTTGGACACACAGAGAGACACCACAGGTATACACACACAGAGGAAAGGCCCCGAGAGGACACAGCAGGAAGGTGACCATCCGCAAGGCAAGGAAAGAGCCCTCAGAAGAAACCAAACCTACCAATACCCTGACCTTGGACTTTTAGCTTCCAGGACTGTCAGAAAATTTCTTTTTAAGCCACTCAGGGTTAAAAAGAAATAAATGTTTTCTTACAAAATGGCAGAGATAATCTAGGCCGTGGTAACAAATGACAAGGACTCTTCCCTTGAGCAAACTTTAGCGGGTTCCTGAGTCCTCTATTCGGCCAGACCTCCACCTTGGCCCATTGAGCCCCATTTTAGCAAAGAATCCTATTAAGCCAGTTTGCCAGGAATTCCTTCATCCTTGATATCTAATGAAGTTCCTTTTAGTAATTTTCCATCCACTGACCACCTCTCTGTGCTCATTGGCTATATATTCCCAGTTGTCTTTGCAGAATTGGCACTTGAGTTCAGTTCTAACTGGTCTCTTTCCTCTACAGCAGTAGCTCAGATAGACCCTCTCTTGCCATTTTTAACAAGCGTCCTGGACGCAAAGAACTTCAAAATGTCAGTGTCTTAGGAACACATGCTCAGTACACTTTCATGCCACTTGTGTGGACCAGCTGTGGATTCAGTGCAGTCACTGGGGGCGCGGGGTCCTGCGGCCCCATGCTGAGGTGTGCTTCTGCAGTCCTCCTTTCAGAGGGCAGCGCTGGGCGGAAATACACACTGGCTCTTAAAGCCTTCTGCCCAGATGTGACCTTCACTTCTGCTCACATTTTACTGCCCAAAGAGAGTCACATGGCCACATCTAACTTCATTGAGGTGGGGAAATAAAATTCTACCATGAACCTAGAAGGAGGAAATTTGAAGTGTTTGTTTTTAGCCCCAAAGTCTATAGCTGTATTTTTGAGGGGGAAAATGAAATTAATTCATGTCTTTTTGTGAATTCCACCAGAAAGAGGTTTTATGAAGATAACTAAGATGTGATGAGGCTTATGACCTAGTAGAGGAGGCAGACGTGTCTACTGCTAACTTCGTCAAGGTGGTACCTGGTGTTTCACTGTCAACCCTATCATCCCGTGTCACACAGAGAATCTGTTTATTCCTAGGTCCCTGAAGAAACTGCCTTTGACCACCACTGACTGGGCCAGGAGTAGGCACCTCACCCAAGGTGACTTGAGACTAGACTTCATTAATTCAATGCTCATTCTTGCAAGTTTGAACTAAAGGGAAGAAAGTCTAACTACTTAGTTGGGGCCTGTTTCCTCTTTGCCACTGGGTGCTTCTGGGGACCACAATCCCTGGAGCTGACCTCGATGGCTTGGGTCCAGAACCCCTTTCTATGTGTTGCTCCAACTGCCTGGGCCCAGCCAGCGGGGACCTGATCTGATTTGTGTGGCTTCAGAAAAGTACTACTGAATGATGCTGGGACAGAGCTGTTAGAGAAAAGTTTCTTTAGTTGGGGAAGTGGTTGGAGGAGGTTCTCTGAGAGTGTGGACCCATTTCCAGAGTTGAATATGTGCGAGGATTAGATACCCACATTTGTAGGATGGAGCATTCCTCTAAATGGTATTCACTTTAAATTCTTATATTCCTATAACCTAGGTCTCTGTGTCTTGTCACTGGACTGAGTCACCTTCAGTAGAACATAGACATTTAACCCATGCAGTGGGAACTTGGAGGAAGTTACCAGGCTTTTGATTTTTTTTTCTTTGAACTTTCAGGGAGTATCAGGAATATTAATGCTCACTTTCCTGGGATACAGGCCATTGATCAGTCTGCACAGTGTGAACTGGTATTTGTGTGTGTGTGTGTGTCTTTGTATGTTTAGCTCCGTGACTGTTTTGCCATCAACACCACCTCCCTCTCTCGTACGTGGCTTGTTGGAGTCCTTTATGTTAACACCCTCCATAAAAAGCCTTCGGTTTGGTAGCACTGTTCACTCCTAAAAAATGCATCAGAAAACAATGCACACCCCTGCCCACTGGTAATCAGAGCAATTACTTAACAAGCACATCTCTATTTTCTCCAGGGTGGACTAATTAAAAAGCTTCCATGCTGTTGTCAGGAATGGACAGTGAGTGTTTTGTATTCCTTTTTGGAGAAGCTGAAAGCCAACGTTGGGTTTTACGTAGAAACACTTTCAGCATTACTCATAGGATTCTTCTCATCTCTGCCCTTCTAGGGAAGGCTCAATTGTTGGCCATTGATTGAAAAGGCAGGGCAAACAGTAGGTATGTGGCTTACACCTATTATTTTGAAGATAGGTGGTCTTGAGCTATACAGGGGTAGTTCTCAACTTCGGCACCCTTCAGAATCTCCTGAAAGGCCTATTACAACACAGCCTCCTGGCCTTGCCCCCGGAGTTTCTGATTCAGCAGGTCGGGATTGGGACCTGAAAACTTGTTGTTGATGCTGCAAGTGGGAGACTGTACTTTGAGAGCACTGCTACAGAGAAGATCTTTTCTTCTCCAGTTCCTACCACTCCTCAAGGCAGCAGGATCATGACCCTTCTAGTGGAACTCACGGGAGAGAATCGGCCTGAGACACTGTTGCTTCGCAAGATGGAATAGATGCTAATAGACACTTGCCTCAAATGGAAGAGATTTAAACTCTGGGTTCAAATCTCAGGTCTGCCATGTGGAAGTTATGTGACCTTGAGCTGATTGTTCAATTCTGTGATTCTCAGTTTCCTTCTCCATAAAATGGGGGCATGCGCTTCATAAGATTGCTGTGAAGCTGCATGAAGTCTTTAGTGTAAGATGTGACATGTCCTCAGTGCCTAGAGAAGGAAAGGCCCAAGTTGGTTTCTTCCTCTCACCTCTCCCTGCATCTCCCTGGGGAGTTTGGAGTGATGTGACTTATTTCTCAAGATTCACGTAGTGCTCATGTGATAGATGTCAGGCACAGTTTACTTTGTGTGGCAGTGCATTAAAAGTTAAAAAGATTGGGGCGCCTGGGTGGCACAGCGGTTAAGCGTCTGCCTTCGGCTCAGGGCGTGGTCCCGGCGTTCTGGGATCGAGCCCCACATCGGGCTCCTGTGCTGTGAGCCTGCTTCTTCCTCTCCCACTCCCCCTGCTTCTGTTCCCTCTCTCGCTGGCTGTCTCTAAATAAATAAAATCTTTGAAAAAAAAATAAAAATAAAAGTTAAAAAGATTTGCTTAAGGAGAGGCAAGTCTTTTTTTTTTAATTTTATTTTATTATATTATGTTAATCACCATACAGTACATCCCCAGATTCCGATGTAAAGTTTGATGCTTCATTAGTTGCGTGTAACACCCAGTGCACCATGCAATACGTGCCCTCCTTACTACCCATCACCAGTCTATCCCATTCCCCCACCCACCTCCCCTCTGAAGTCCTCAGTTTGTTTCTCATAGTCCATAGTCTCTCATGTTTCATTCCCCCTTCCGATTACCCCCCTTTCTATCCCTTTCTTCCCCTATCGATCTTCCTAGTTTTTATGTTCCATAGATGAGAGAAATCATATGATAATTGTCTTTCTCTGCTTGACTTATTTCGCTTAGCATTATCTAAGGAGAGGCAAGTCTTAAGAGATAAAGGATAAACTCATTTCATCGAATACTTTGCATGCAGAGAACTTTTTTAATAAACAGGAAAAAAGTAGGAAGCTCCAAAATTTACTTCCAAAAAATATTTTGATGTAGAACTACCTTCTAAACTTGTGCATTGAAAGCTTAAACATGGAGTCAGTTTAAGCCAAAAGACTCCAGTAAAACATTTTTTTTAAATAATTTTTTATTATGTTACGTTAGTCACCACACAGTACATCGTTAGTTTTTGATGTAGTGTTCCATGATTCATTATTTGCTTAAAACACCCAGTAAAACATTTTGAATGCAACAGGCCAGTGATGAAGGAAAGTTCTGGAATGAAGAATGTGAAAAGGTATGGAGTCATCTAATTCTCTATATTCATATCCTCAGCCTTCTTAAATCCAGTCAAGATTATTAATCCTGCTCTTGGTGCTGGTAAAATAAAATTACCTTAAAAAGAATGTCTCTTGAGGCACCTGAGTGGCTCAGGGGGTTAAGTGTCTGACTCTTGGTTTTGGCTCACATCATGATCTCAGGGTAGTGAGGTTGAGCCCCATGTTGGGCTCTGCACTCAGTACAGAGTCTTCCTGAGATTCTTTCCCCCTCTCTCTCCCTCTCTCTCCACTCCTCCCCCCACTCTTGCACACATGCTCTCTCTCTCCAATAAATAAATAAATAAATAAATAAATAAATAAATAAATAAAATCTTTTTTAAAAAATGAATATCTCTCATACTTACTTCTTAGTGAGCTTACTCAGAAAGTAGGACAGTTTTATAATTATAACGTTAAAGTCTTTATCAACCACTCCATTTTATTGAGCTATTATTATGTGCCAGACTTGGGGCTGTGTACTTCTCATACATTATTGAATAATGCCCACAACAACCTAGTACAGAGGCACTAAATTTTCCCTAATTTATAGGTGAGAAAACAGAACCTGGCGATGGAAGTGCTTTGTCCAAGTTTGTAAGAACTGGAGGGCTTGAAACTCGGGCCTGCATGACCCTTGAACATCTACAAAGCCTTTCTAACCTCCTCTGATCAAAGGACACCAAATGATGAAGAGGTAGTTTTATGAATTGAAACAAATTGCGTCCACTTGTCAACTCTTCTCTTAGCACAAGCAACCAGGTTTCTCATGAGTCTGGAAACTATGTCCCAGTGAAACCTGAATATGCCCAAAGGTTATAACTGCATGCAGGGTCTGATGGAAGAGGCATTAGATAGAGATTTCTCATTCGCACCAAACCATCTCCAATCTCCACCAGGGCAGTGCCTGGCATTTTCTGAAGAGAATACCAAACAACTAAAATTCAGTGGATCTCTTCTAGTCTCTAACTTCTTCTATTAGGGAAATCTAACCCTTTGAGAGTCAAGGTCCTGAAACTAAAGTGAAAAATGAAACTTGATATCTAGGGCTACTTAGTATTCAGTGACATAACTTCCCCAATACACACAAGTTTAATGCACTTTTGATTGAACCCATAATTACAAAATTTGTTTAAAGCTGTTATAGTATCTTCTTATTAGACACAATATGGCACAATTTTGTTATAGGATTGAAAACCAAATAAGACAACTACAGTTGGTAGCATTTCAAAGAAATATTCCCTGTAAGATGAAATCAATCCTGTTTCAAGTTTATTCCCCTGCTTTACGGTTGAGGCTCTAGGGGTGTATTTTGCTGAAAAATGTCTTTTTGATTTTTTAGAAATTCTTTAGATTAATATGCAGCTGTCATTGCAAGCCCAATCTAGATCTGCTTTTATGTTTCCTCTTTCCCCAGGCTGCAACTAGTGTCTACCTCTCCAGGAGAGACAGTCCACTCATTTCTGATTGGGGTTTGATATTCCGGGTCAGACAGCAAAGAATTCATCAACTCATCATCATTTAGAGCATGTCACACTTTGTCTATTTACATTGACTGAATACATTTCTTTGCTTAATATGTCCAATATCTTGTTCTTAACATTCTGCTGCTGTCTAATTTTAATTCCTGTTCACACACACACACACTCACACCCGCTGTGCATCATACCATATTATCACAATTCTTAACATAGTAAGAAAACAATCCCGTTCTTTGATGTGTTTCTGAGTATTGTTTCTGCATGTACTTAATTTTATTCAAGGTTTTTCTTCCTGTCTTCCCTTCTATTCAATTTAAAGGGCAATGGGCTTTCCTCTTGTGTTCTAACTACTGAGTGTTTTCGACTCTCCCCCTCTCTAATTCCTCTTTTACAGATGTAAGCTTGTTTATCCGCATATTTTAAGTGTGTCTCCCGAAGGTAGATTTGTGCCTTTGGTCCCATGATAAGAAAACAAAAGGAGGTACAGAATAAAATGAAATTTTTCTGAAACCTCTTTGTAATATGTTTGTAACAAAACAATTTTTTAAATATCTAAACAAAATTTAGCTGCCAGTCAGTCCCATAGCACTCGGAGAACACACATTCATGTTGACTTGTTTAACGAGGGAACATCCTCATCGTACTTCTTTACATTGAATGTGGATGTGACTTGTTGGGTTGAACAGGATGTGTTGATGACAGAAAGATTAGGAGCTTTGTTTGTAAGAAATGGGAGTGTCTTTCTTTGATATTAGTTACCCTATAACCAGGACCAACTGTTTGTCTTTTGCTTCTTTTAACACTTGCAAAGATATCTGGAAAATATGGGTTCCATTTAGTCAGTTATCAAGAGAAAATATTAGAACACTGGATCTGGTCAGCACACTACAGACCACAGACCAAATCCTGCCCTCCTATTTTGGTAAACGCAGTTTTATTGGTGCATAGCCACGCCCACTGGTTTACATATTGTCTGGATGCTCTTGCTATAGCAGCAGAGTTGAATGGCTGAAACAGAGACTATATGGCTCACAAAGGCTGAAATACTGATTAACTGGACCTTTAAAAAAGTTTGTCAACTCCTGATATAGAAGTTCAGAGGTGGGGGGCACCTGTCGTTAAGCATCTGCCTTCGGCTCAGGGCGTGATCCCGGCGTTATGGGATCGAGCCTCACGTCAGGCTCCTCCGCTATGAGCCTGCTTCTTCCTCTCCCACTCCCCCTGCTCGTGCTCCCTCTCTCGCTGGCTGTCTCTATCTCTGTCAAATAAATAAATAAAATCTTTAAAAAAAAAAAAAAGAAAAAGAAAAAGAAGTTCAGAGGTGGTGATATTTTATTTTATTATTTTATTTTATTTATAGAAGTGGTGATATTTTAAAGCCTTTCTTCCCTCAGAAGAGGGTCAATCAGTTTTGTTCATGGGTCTCAAGAAAACATGAGTTATAAAAGATGTTGTTTTAAAGGCTCAATAATAAGGCAGACTATTCACACACACACACACACACACACACACAAATGATTTCTGCCTGAAATTTATAAAGACATCCCATATTATTCAACCAGTATGACAAAATGCCTCTAAGATAGGGTAAGCATATAATTTATGATCCAAACTGGGTGCTTTAGGAAGAAAAAAAGAAAAAAATTCTATTAATACTTATGCTGAGACAGCAGACATAAACTAGGACTGTCTTAGGCAAACCAAGATGTGTGGTCACCCAAAAAGTGCACCAGATTCAGTAAAATCATAACATATAAGATAAATACGTACGACTTTAGGTTCATTTCTTCCATTGAAACATATTCATCATCAAAGCCTTCATTGTAACTGGAATTTCTACCTAACTGGTAGGAATCCAATGGGTGTTCCCAGTTCATTTGGGGAGTTAACATAAGATCATTGGACCATCAGAAAACATTATGCAGTAATCAATACAGCTTTTGAAGAGAAAATTGATCTTGAATAATTCTTGCTATGATTGCTCACCTGGACAACGAGGAAGTCACAGATATAAGTTATCTCAAATTTTACTGACACTTTCAGTTGTGTCCTGCGTGATTGGCAAACTATAAAAGAATGACTTTGACCTTTCTGTCATGATCTTCAAGGGCAATGTACTCAGATTCCACTGACCCATACCAGCATGGTATGGGAAGAAAGGAGAGAGAGAATCAAGAATACAAAGATCCTCAGATTCAGTGCTGAGAATTCAAGATCTTAAATGTAAACATTCCTTTGACGCCTAAACAACTCTACAGCAAACAAAGATATCATAGCCTAGGACCATTATACTGATTCATTTATATTTTACAGTAAGGCCTCTAATTCAATATTTATTCTACCCTCAAGAAAGGTAATAGAAGATATTAGAAAATTCCATATGTTCGAGTCTTTAAAATATCCTTTCTGGGGTGCCTGAGTGGCGCAGTCGTTAAGCATCTGCCTTCGGCTCAGGGCATGATCCTGGCGTTCTGGGATCGAGCCCCACATCAGGCTCCTCCGCTGGGAGCCTGCTTCTTCCTCTCCCACTCCCTCTGCTTGTGTTCCCTCTCTCACTGGCTGTCTCTGTCAAATAAATAGATAAAATCTTTAAAAAATAAATAAATAAAATTTCCTTTCTGATAATTCTATCCAATATCTGTTTGGATAAAGAAACTAGGAATGTGCCTCTTACATGTGACAATTCTAATAGTACTCTTAACAAACCAAAATTTGTGTGGTGCTTTATCTCATACAAAGTACTTTCAAATGTATTCTCTTAACTGAGTCTTACTACGAGCCAGTAAGTCAGTGAGGCAGGATTACTAATACCTCTTTTTGTTGAGGACAAAACAGAGTCTTGCAGAGGTTAAGTGACTTGCGCTGGGTCACACCGCTAATGGGTACTAGATCCAGGGTTGGTCTAGGACTTCGAACTACAGGTCATAGGTCATTCAACCCTACTACATTGTTTTCTAAGTTGTTAGGAATTAGTAATATTATTAATACCCCTGAAAAAATTAATTCAAATGGAAATGACCTTAGTCTGTTGGAGAAGAGGCCAAAATGAGCATGAAATTCAACACAGACTACTTACAAATATTAAAAGAAAAATATAAATATTACAAGTGATACGTAAACCAACATTGTAGTTTTACTGTAGTCTAGGTCAACAAGATCAGAGAGATGAAAGGAAGCATAATATATACGTGATTAAAGAATATACCCTAATTCTTTATTAGTTAGAATAAAAGTTTAATGCATATTTTGTTCACTTGAGGTTTTCTTCTGGCCCTGGCGACATAGAATAAAAAGCACCTAAGTAACAATGGCTTAAACAAGGCACACGTTCATTTCTCTAACAAGGAAAGCCTGAATGTAGGCAGATGAGGCTGGCGTAGAACCCCAGTGAGTCACCCAAACCCCTCCCAGCTTTCTATTCTGCCGTCTCTACAGTGTGACCCGCATCCCTGGAGTTCAGCGCAGAAGCAGAAATTCCAGCTATAACATCTATGTTCTAGGCAACAGGAAGAAGGAAAGAGGAAAGAAGGATGCTCATTCTCCTTTTGAGAAGACCTCCTGGTGGAAGTTACACGACCCTTTGGCTTATATTTATCGGCAGCATTGTTTCATATGGCAATGCATAGCTGCAAGAGAAGCTAGCAAATGTAGTCTTTAGCTGAGCCAGCTCAAAATTCGAGTCTTGTTATTAGAAGGGAGCAAGAGGAAGGATGCAGACTGGGATAGGCAAAGAGCGTCTCTGCCAGGCCCCTTTCAAAAGAATGGAGTGACTTGGAAGTTTTAGAGGATAGGGAGACAATTTTGTTGTGTTTTTCGATTTGCACCAGGCTCTTTACCTACGTTCTACAACAACCCTGTGGTCAACTTCATTAGCCCATATTACAAAGAAAAGACTAAGCCACAGAGAGGTGAAGCAACTTCTTCCAATTCAAAGAATTGATAGATGTGGGGCAGAAGCCATTTGTTTCCACAATCCCTCTTTTCCTCCCGAGTTTTTATAATGAAGAATTAAGTCACGTGAAAAAAAATTGAGGGAAACTTAATTGCTCGGTCAAGAAACAGGATTTTGAAGGAGGTATGCATGCATTTGTTTACTCATTCATTCAACAAATATTAATGGCTACTCCTACATGTCAGGACTTTTGTTTTCAAGGAGAGAGTTTTTTGCTTTTTAAGAGAAGCCAAAAATGTCAATGAATGGGAATCAGAATCTCTGAGGTGGAGGGTTTTGTAGATTATCATGTCAGTCTTCCGCATTTTATAGAAAAAAAAGATGAGGTCTGGCACGGTGAAGTCATTGTCTTCTATTTATCAGAGGAACAAAGGACAGGAAATGGACCCTTCTTTAAGCTAGAACAGATGAATTGTGTCCCAGGGTCATGTGACACTAGAATACATTACTGAGGGAGGTTATGGGATCTCAAATCCTGGAAGTCTTCAAGAAAAGACTGGAAAAGTTTCTCTTCTAGAAGGTTCCTATTTATTTGGGCCAAATGAATGCTTCAGACCACTTGTAATCCTATGATGCCCTGAGTGTAGGCATCTGTGAAGGCACTAAAACCCCACTCAGGTTTAAACCAGAAGTTTAAACCAGGCCTCAGTGTATTCAAGGGCATGGCAAGAAAGATATTTTTTTTTTAAAGATTTTATTTATTTATTTGACAGAGATAGAGACAGCCAGCGAGAGAGGGAACACAAGCAGGGGGAGTGGGAGAGGAAGAAGCAGGCTCATAGTGGAGGAGCCTGACGTGGGGCTCGATCCCATAACGCCAGGATCACGCCCTGAGCCAAAGGCAGATGCTTAACCGCTGTGCCACCCAGGCGCCCCAAGAAAGATATTTTTAAACAGTAAAAGACCAAAGTAGGAATCACTTCCTTGTCTCATTTGTAACAAATACATTGGCGGAAGTGAGAAAACTATATTGTATGATTAGAATTTCATTCACTAGGGAGATTTCCTGACTCCTCTCTTTCTTTGCTTGGCTCCGTTTTTAAGCATTTAATTATAGGCTTTATTTTACTATAGTTATCACAGTTGTTCAATTTAGACAGAAGTCGACGATCCTCTGTGTAATTCTTTGGCCCTGGGTATCCTATTACTATAGAAATCATGTCTGGAGCTGGCAATTTACCAAAATGACTTTCCACCAAGAAAGGCAGAGCAGGGGTGGTGGTAGCCAATTGTAGCGGTGGTAGGAACAGCAGCTGCCGCTCAAAGGTGCAGAAATGTTCTGCCAAAAGAGGGGAAATTCAATCTGTATATTTATACTAATGGAACAGAAGCAGGTCATGCCAAACACAGAGTCACCCTTTTCTCAGTGTTCGAAATAGGGCATACTGCACATGCTGCCATGATTCGTATCTAATTAGTATATATTTTTAAGAAGTCCAATTCTATTTCAGTGTTCCTATTTATATAATTCTGTTGTTTTCATTGTTCTGGCATCGGCCACTTCCCCGAATAAAAATGGAGGGAGGAAAAGAAAGAGGGGAGGGAGGGAGGGAGAAAGGAAAGAAAAGGAAAAGCCGAAGAAAAAGTAAAAGAAAAGACAGACTACCAAACGTGTAACTTTTTGATTAGATGCGTTTTTAAGGAACTGAATAATTCTCGTTGTGTCTGTTCTTTACAGCCGTTGTGAACCCAACATCCTTCCTCCATGGCTGGAGCCACACAGGGGGAGAAGTGAGTGTGCGTCTAAATAGAGGTCTGCTACTTTGCATTTCATACACAAAAGTAGCCCCTCAAGTCCTTCTCGCTTCCCATCTATGTTCTCAGTTTGATTTTCCTGTTTCTCATCTTCCTGCCTTCAGGGCAAGCGCTGAGAGATGGTTGGGGCCATGACAATGCCACGTAGTAAGAGTCTGAGTTTAATGAGGTTTGAAAATTTGAATTTATGACAGGTGACATCAGCTTATGAAAACGGTGTTTGTTATTTTCAAATCACACTCATTGAGAAATATATTGGAGTCACAAGACATTGAAAACAAAGCATTCTTGATCCCTTTTAAATAGGAAAAAATGCAATCCTAGGCACTTTTGCAAACTCCCCCTTCAAAATCTGGTAAAATGACTTTGAATCCATGTTTCACGAGATGAAAAACTGGAAACCACTTACTTTTTTGTCTTGGATGAGAAATACGTAAAATTTGGCAGGTAAGTGTGCTGTTGATATTTATTTTAATTCTGGTCTAATATTACTGGGGAAGAATGAGATGGTAAAATTGACAGTGACTCTATCTATTCCTCCCTGTCACCCCAGTTGTTTCCAAGTGAAGTTTAGTGTTCCTCAAACCCGGATCACCCTATCTTACCTCCTAAGAGAAGGTGTGACCACTCTCCAGGAAATCATCATTCTGAAGCTCCAGGAGATATCTACTTAACATGTTTATTTTTGTTTTTTGAGAAAAAAAAATACCTAGAAAAATGAAATATTGAACCACTCCTAAACTCCCTCTCTTTTTGGTTCTTTTCCTTGCATTTTATCGGTTTGGATTAAGGAGGCAAAAACATTAGGGAGATGGTGTTACCTAACTGAAAGAAAGCTAATGGTGGCTATGTTCTCATATTACCAGAGGTTAGCAGAGAGCTACTTAATATGACAGCTAGTATAACTCATTGATGCAATTACTCAAAAAGAAGAATGCCACTGGTGTCCAGTTACATCCCAGCGGTTACAATTAGATAGGCCAGATGGATGGGGTCCAGCGAGACAGACAGACAAACCTGCAGACAGGTCAGCAGGGACATGACTGGGGCAAGGTGGACTTCATGAATCAGGCAAAAGAAAAGGTGCTCTAATTAATTATAGGCTTTTTAATCCTGAGGTTCTTAAATAAGACTTGGATAGAAAGGACTAGCTTTTGGGTCTATTTGCCAACTCTAAGCTAAATATTTGAATAAGCAGTTTCCTATAATGGATGATGACTACTGACTATTAAAGTCATCCTAGGTTGACTTTAAAAATAATAAAATGGAAACTCAAGGCCTCCTCTGAAAAGCAGGTTACTGTTCTTTGAGCAAGTCTGTGGTTGTGAAATTACCCTGCTCCCATCAGCAAACATAGTCAGAGAACAGTAGGGCTGAAAGGGACCTTACGGTTCAACTTGTCTGAACCCTTTATTATAATTAGACAAGCCCACCAGACAGGGCCCCCATAGGGCATAGACGGCACCCTGGAAAAGCTTACTTTAAGGAAGTTTTTGGAAGGGACTAGTCCAGAGGTCTCAGCAGAATTAGGAGTGTTGAAGCACTTCGAGACTGATAACAGTGGGAAGCTTTGATCATTCCTCAACTGAAGGGGCAAAATGGGGGACTGCTCTTGGACCTGGCAAGAGCTGAAGCTGTGGACAGGGTCCTCTAATGGGAGCAGGAGCCAGAGACACAGACACTGGCAAACTATTGCCCTACCAGGAAGGAAGGAGACAGAAAGAGACAGAGACAGAGAGAGAGTAGGGATCATAATGAAACCTTTTTCCCTGCATCCTCTGATCTCCTGCAGGTGACTCCTTCTTGCCACACCATACAAGAAGCCACAGGGCAAGAAAGGTAATAAAAGGGGTCAGCTCCCAGGGCCCAGAGCAGGGGAGCAGGACAGAGAACAAAGAGAGGGGGAGCTCAATGGAGAATCACAAGCTCAGCAGTCAGAGAGGAGAAATGACCCGTCAAAGCCTACTTGGTGTAAGGCTAAGACTAGAATCTAGTCTTTGGATCTTCACATACTGAGGTTCTTGGCATGAACCACCCCACGTTCAGCTACAGATGACCAGAACCTCCGAAACTAAAATGAGTTGCAAAGAACAGGAGAGACTTTCCTTTGGATACTCTTCCTGAGTGTCACCAGTCTGGGAAGAGCCTGGCTCGTCTAATAGCAGATGTTTGAACCTTAGGCCTGAGAGGGGTGAGAGGTGTGTGCGGCCTGCGGAGCCAAGCACGGCACAGCTATTAGCAGCAATGGGGGCTGATGTCAAGCTATGATTTAATGGAATTGCTTTTACAAATCACATGCAAGGGTCAGGATTTCCAAATGAGCATTGCACCCTTCTGTGAGGTTCTGTGACAGACCAGCATTGTCACACTGATTCGGTTGTTTCTCTAGTAGCTTTTGAGCGTCTCTCTGGAAATGATCTTTGGAGCCAGTCTATGCGTCACGTAAGGAATTCAGGATTCAAGATGCTACTCACCAGCCGCCTTGCTTCTTCCTTTTGGTTGCTTTTCTGACCAACTTCAATATTATTTATCAAACTTTGACTTGATGCAATGTGATAAAGTCCAAAAATCAAAGCCATCCTCAGAATGAGAGACTTACCACGTGTGAGATAGATTAAAAGCATAACAGCAAGCTCAAAAGTGGTTTACCAGCTGGAAGCTCAAAACTTGCCTAACAATGAGAGCCTTTTGGAAATAATTAAATAATTGCCTCTCAAGGTATTTGGATCAGAATGGGCAGGGTTACTTTGATTATAGATAACTCAGTATTCCATGTGAAAACATGCAACAGTGTTAGGTAAGAATACATGCATTGACAAGATTTGTCTTAGAGAAGAAGAGTAACCATGTAAAATATTACATATGCACATAGACAGAGATGGGAGAGAAAAGGAAAAATGAAAATGTGATTTATCGAGAAGTGGAATTGTGAATGACTTTCCTTCTCTTTTGAAAACGTCTGCTATTGTTATGGTATTGCTTGCACAATACGTACAATTCCAAAGCCATAAAATAAAAAGAAACACGGTCTTTTGGAGACATCTCATAAATCCTATGAAAGGAGATGAAACACAGAAAAGTGACCACATTGGCACAGAGCCCAAGTGTGTATCTTGCACATGTAATGCCTGTACTTTGCTCAAATGGAGATATATCCTTATTCTTATTGATGTCAGTCAAAGCAATATTGCATATGTTTGCTCTTAAGACCTTTCTCGTACTGGTGCGCCTGGGTGGCTGAGTCGGTTAAACATCTGCCTTCGGCTCAGGTCGTGATCCTGCGATCCTGGCAATGAGCCCCACATGGGGGGGGGGTCCCTGCTCAGTGGGGAGTCTGCTTCTCCCGCCACTTCTGCCCCTCCCCACCCTCCCCACTCATGCTCTCTCTCACGCTCTCTTTGGCTCTCAAATAAATAAATAATTTTTAAAAAAGACTTTTCCCATACCAACCCTATGAAACAATGGAAGAAAAGGTGCTGAAGAATCTTTGGGAGGGGTCCTTGCATACTGCGGAGAGACTATGGAAAGGATGATTTGGAAAAGGGAAAAAATGGGACGGTTGAAATGGATGTTGACTAATTAAACTTGGGCACAGAACTCATTATGTAAGCACAGTTCCTAGAAAACCCATAAATTTTGATAGTATTTATGAGCTAGTGTGTTTCAATTACTATTACATGTTGACTTCGTCAATATCAGGATTATGTGCCTTCTAGAATAACTACTACTGCCATATGTCTAAAATTTCAGAATTTTAGTAAACTGTTGAAGGGGGCAGGGGATGCACAAAAGAGACTGGAGAAGATTTCAACATTATTTAGAAGATGCTCCTTGACTTCTTAAATGTAACCACACTTATTTGTTTGGGGAGGAAATGGGTGAGAGATCCATGCTGAATGTTTATCACCTGCCTTCAGAAAGTTTTGTACTTCATTAAATTGCTTAGAATTATTCTAGTAATCCTTCCAACACATAACTCAGAGATATGAATATTGGTTTTATTGTTTTGTCATTTCTAAAGCCAAGGAAAAGAGAGTTCAGAAGGTTTTATTTATTTGTTTTATTTCCTTCTGGGAGCAGATGTTGCTGCATTTTAAGAATCTCATTGTTCCTTTTATTTATTTATTTATTTATTTATTTATTTATTTATTCGACAGAGATAGAGACAGCCAGCGAGAGAGGGAACATAAGCAGGGGGAGTGGGAGAGGAAGAAAGCAGGCTCACAGCAGAGGAGCCTCATGGGGCTCGATCCCACAATGCCGGGATCACGCCCTGAGCCGAAGGCAGATGCCCAACCGCTGTGCCACCCAGGCGCCCCTCATTGTTCCTTTTAAAATATATGTAGCCTGACCTTCTCACTCAAAGATTTGGACTGTCTACATAATCGAAACATCCCATTTTCCCAAATGGGCTAGGTTTAGGCAAATCAATTCCCTATTTACAATGTAAATTTGCAAATATAGGGTAAAACCAGTAATTCAACGTGAGCCTTTTGCCGAGAAAAACCAGTGACTTGTCCCGTATCACTACTTCAATTCTCCCCCTTCATACGGAGATTCTAGACCTGGAACTCCGGGGCACATAAGCAGTGAGAGGAGGTTTGCTTATATAAAGTGTAGCTCATGTCTATACGAGGTCAAGTAGGAAGAGACGGATGTGTTTAATCATTAATTTGGGGTGGTATATCCTTGCCAGATATTGACGCTGACTTTCGAAACACAAACGTAAATGCTCATCTCTGGTTGGCTAGATCAAGTGGACCGTGGCAATGGCAGCGACGAGGGGAAGAGCCCACGTGGCTGGGGTGGGGGACTGGAGTCTTTCCAGGGTCCCATCCTGACACCACTGCTCACCAGCTAGGTACTCTTGAGCACAAAATCCCTCTGAGCCTGATGGTCTTCGTCCATAAATATGGGAATCGTCATAATAACACCTCCACAGGTTGTTGTGAGGCTCGAAGAAGATGTCTTGCATAAATTCCCTGGTATATGTAGGGGCCACTAATTGTTTTTTAAATAAATAATGAACAGTATTACTACTCTTTCAAATTTTAGGGTTAACTAGGTGATTCCACATGCGGGAAGTTATCCCAGCTAGTTTTCCAGCGGGTTTCCTAGAGATTACCCAGATAACCACTGCATTGTTCCGTGCAGCACGTGCTCAGAGTCTAGTCTGCTGTTGCTGTGTCTCAGGGAGGGTCAAGCTGGATACAGGGGGACCGAATCATTTCTCAAAATGATGCCAAGCCACAGATGTTGCCGGCTCCCGAAACACCAGGGTGGAGGTGACGGTGGTCCCAAGTAAGGTCTGGTTCTAAGGGGAAGCCATCAGTGTTTTTTCCCTTGGGCAGCCGTGACCAAGGCACTAGCTGGAGAGGCTTCATGGGACTGCAGACGCGGCAGCCAGAGGCCTGGAACATAAGGGAGATGCGCAGGAAAGGGCTGGGGACAGACCTTCATGCCTTCACGAGCCAGTGGATTGGGATGAAGCTATGAAACGGGCACTACTTTCTCAGAGAATGAGTGCTGTCTGGGGAGATTGCAGAGGCCGGAACCGCCCCGGGCCTGCCACTGGAAGCCGCTCAATTCCTTCTCATCTATTTTGAGTTGTCTATGCAAATGTCATGCATTTCCCAGTCACTAAGCCTGCCTGGTCCCAGGTGAAAGGTGTATTACAAAGACATAGTGAATAAAAGCTCTCATCGCTCTTCCACAAGAACTCATTTTTGTACTCAAAGGAATTTGATGAGATATTTACTAAGCTTCAAGGATGATTGAGGAAGGCCTGGGGTCCGTGTCCTATTGCCGCCTTGTACCACTCATGTGCTTTCCGGCACAGGCTGCCATCCCAGAGCCTCAGTTTTGTTAGCTGTAAAGTGGGATAAACAGACAACCTGAGGCAGGAGGTTGTGAGGATTAAAGAAATTAACATATTCTCTAGTGCTTTGCGATTCACAGATGTTAAGTAAAGGGAGAATAGTGTTGATAAGCCACTTCTCACGCCCTGCTCACTGACGTAGGCAGATAGAAGGTGCTGGTGGCAGCAATGACATCCTGCCCTGAGCTGTCCCTATTAGTTCTGGTGCTTCGTATGGGAAGAGTAAACCAAACTAACTAACCAACCAATGAACCAGCTAGCTACTGAAGTGCCTACACCCTGACTTTTGCTTAGGAGGAAAGGAAAAAGTTGCTGCCCTTCCCTCCGTCTCTCAGAGCCCACACATAGGCCCTTCCCGCTCCACCCCTGCTGACTTCTCTAGCGTGGTTCTAGATCTGAATCTTTTTCGTGTGGCTGGGATACTTCGTTATGTTCTTTCCCCGAAGCTCAGCTTCAGTCTGAATATGTATTCTTGAGCTCTTCTGACTGATCGATCAGTAAATGCATATTAAAGTTCAGTTCTGCCCCGGATGAACACCAAGAGGTGGAAGGGGCAAGGCCGCAGTCAGGGAGCCTAGGGATGCTGGATGGCCTTTGATCAGGTCTACAAAGTGAAGGAAGTGCCGAGAAGGTATACAGGTGATGCTTCGTGGGCGGAGGGAGCTCCCCGCGTGGCTTTCGCTGACCTGCCCACTGGACAGCCTCTCCTCCCGCTCCGGGGCCAGTTCTAAAAGAAAGCAAAATCTCTCGGTGTGGGATTGCTTTAAAAACAAGATCACCCTGCACCCTGGGTCTCTACCTTCTGCGTGGACCCAAGGCGGTGGGGCTGAGCGCAGAGAACAGCCTTATTGGGCCACATATCAGAGACCATAGCTTTGTTTCTTGTCTGCATATCCTGTGCCCTCCCACACGTTTCCCGTATAGCGGGATTCACACACTCTGTTTCCAACTCTTATCCCTACATTGGATTTTACTGCTGTCACTTTGTTATTAAATCACTGCGGAGTTTGCTGCATTAGCGCTAAGGAGGAAATGGATTACAGCGTAGAGGACAGCCTTGCAATTTCCAACAGGAGCTGTCTGAATGAACACATTGTTTCTTACTATTTCTCTGGAAAGAGCTATTATAATCACTATTTACAGTATACCGTGTAAGACGATCTTCGTTTGTTTTCTACAATGGATATTGTGTCATTTAATTAATTTAGACTAAAGAAAAGCAATCAACATTCAGTAACAACATTCCCTTCGGGGATATAAATGAAAATGTTCCCATACCCTACACAGCAGTTCAAGCAAAGGAAGTGCTGATATTTATTTATGAACATCAGGGCTCATAGTCGCAAGCAACAGAACCCTGGCTGGTGTCAGCAGTGATACATGTATGAGAAGGATGTCGAATGCTTTTCAGATCACCATGTTTCAGAGAAACACACTGAAAGCTAAGCATCCAGAGACCACAGCCACAATCATGCCAGCGAGCAGGCCTGAGAGGGAAAAGCTACCACATACCTGATGATGCCATCTAAGGCACAGCCACTTCAGCTCCTAAAATGTGGTGGCCTTGCAACCACCAACCACCACTGCCATGCAGCGCCCCCTTCCCTCTATCTTCGGCTTCTTGTTCTGTCTGGTATGGCTGAGTTGACTCTCAGAGGCCAGTTCATGAGCTTGTGTCCTCTCTTGCAAGGAGACCGGGAAAGCGAGGATGTGGAGGTTTTCACTTTTAGAGAGGGGGTGGGCTCTCCCTGTCTCTGAATCTTGAAAGGTAAGAAGTCTCCAAGTGTATGAAACACTTGGCAGAGAAAAAAAAAAAAAAGATTCCCCCCAAATCAGCATTGCCAAGAATAGGAACGCCAATGCCCTCAGTCACAGCTACAGAAATGTGTCAGGCCTTCCCCTTGAACTACACGGATAGCCCAGCAGCCTGGCTCTCCTTGGAGAAAGGGATCGACCCCCACTGGTGCAGACAGATGCAGGAAGAAATTCTTTTTTCACCAAATACTGTACTTGACCAAACTTAGCAGAATGGAGTCTGATGCTCATGTGTTAGAATTCTTCATTTTGAGTCCATCTTGATCAGATTTTAAATTGGGTGGAATTTCCTATTTTATGCCTTGTCTTTATTTACTAAGAACAGCATGTTCTTTTGATGGGCCCAGGAGACTAAAGACTTGGATGTGCAGCTGTGGTTTGAGAGAAAATGAGGAAAATATGATTTTTTTAAAAGAATATTTATTTGACCATTAGAGCTCTAACAACAATTGGTTTGGAACACCGGTGGAAATAAAAAATAAATACAGGGCAAAGAGAAAATCCCGGCAGTTGGTAAAAGGACCCGATAGCCTACCAGGCATTTATACAGTGCAAGTTCAAGATTCCAAGATAGGGGATAATCAAATAAACAGCTGCCTTTTCCGTAATTGCATTTTAAAAATCTCATTCTATCCGCACAATTTTTCCCCTCCTGTCTGATGCATGCCTGGGTTGATATGATTTTTTTTATTAAGATAGATTGATTGGCCAAAGTTTTAATTTTAATCCCTGGGTTTATTTTAAAGAAAGCAATTTAGCAATCCGTGTCGTTAGGGATGTTTATGGAAGATGAGGCAAAGGAGCAGAGATAGCCAGGAGAAAAAAAACTCTGCAGTTTAGCATTCTTGTCCCTGTAGGATCCTTCCTTATATTATGGAAATTTCTGCAGACCTTAGGCCATGAGTATTGAACAGATCTCACCTTCCACAGCTTCTCATTGACCTACAGCACAATATAGGGTTTTTTGAACATGAAAGAATCATTGACAACCTCTATATTACTCTGAGAAATTGTTCACCCATGTGATAAAGAAGCCTCTCAAACTTCCTTAATTAAAAGTATGTTACATCGATGACCCACCTTCCTGGTGGAGAAGCTGAAATCCACCAAGCCTCAGTCTCCCCGACCGGTGAGATCACTTCCTCGGTTTGTTTGCATCTCCGTCCCTACTAGGTGTGTGATCTCACAGGGATTATCGACCCCCTGCACCACGTGTTGACTGACTGATGAACAGATTACCCAGGGTCTTCCAGGTCTCTGGGCAGCTGAACCTTTTGCCGTTGGGGTTATTAATTTGTCAGCACATTATCTGAGGAGTTGGGGGAGGGAAGGGCTGAAGATACGTCTGTCTGCCTGATTTGTCTGTCCTGCTCTTTTCAACCTACCAAGCTAAGTGGAGACTGATTTCCAAAAGAGGGGCAGACTTAAATGTCCCTTCCTTTTATGATGCTGTGTTGGCTCCCGCCATTTCAGGGTTCTTGCAAAGGATAAGGTAAACATACTTACAAGGGAGAGAAGCAAGAAAAGAGGTAAAAGGACCCAGAAAGGGAAAAGAAACCCTGCTGCATCCATCCTTGGGGAAGTAACGATCATTTTGCACAGATGTGTGGATTTCCTGGAACAGTCAGCCAGGCAAAGCTTTCAGACTGCTAGGAATTTGCAAGGTTGCTTTAATTTGAAAACAATTAAAAATCAAAAGACAGCACAAAGAAGGCAAGCAAGAAAAGAGTTCCGTGCGTTAGCATTACTTTACTAGCTGCTAGTGTGGTTCATGATGTTTCTCTTTTTACAAAGGCATTCAAAATTCAGGGAACTTCAATTTTATGTAGCACTTCTTATAAAGGAAGAGATTTCTTTATAGAGAAGGCGCTCAGAAATAATTGGATTATTAAATAATTTAACTACTATAAAGCTTAGTTACCAAGTGTTTATTTTAATTATATAAATAATGCATCTTTTTTGACTTAAAGTGATTTTATAACAGAATGGCTTTTTTTGTATAAGACCATATTGGCAAATTAATGTGCAACCTGTTCAATGAGCCATCCAATCACCACCAAATATCTGAGTGTTTTCTCCAATCATGTAGGTCACATCCATTCATTTAACATTTAATGAAATGACATCTGTGTTCCAGACACCATGCTGGGTGGGGGTGGGGGACGCAAACTGAAGAAAGTATAATCCCTGCACAAAGGAGCTCCGTCTAAAGAGAATTTGAATGCATTCATTTCCTAGGGCTGCCCTAACAAAACACTACAAACTGCGCGTCTTAAAACAACACAGATTTATTCTCTTACAATCCTGGTGACTTGAAGTCCAAAATCAAAGTGTCAGCAGGGCTGGTTTCCTTTGGGGACTCCGAGGGAGTATATGTTCTAGCTTTTGGTGGCTGCCCACAGTTCTTGGTGTTCCTTGGCTGGTGGCAGGAAAGCTCTAATCTCTGTCATCACCTGGTGTTCTTCCTGTAAGTGTCAGTGTCCCAATTTCCCTTTTCTTGTAAAGAGATTGGTCATTGGATTTAGGGCCACCCTAGTCCCGTATGATCTCATCTTAACCTGATTACATCTGCAAAGACCCTCTTTCCAAATAAAGGCACATGGAGGTTTGGACTTCAGCATATCTTTTGGGGATGAGGGCAGGAGGGAACAGAACACAATTAAACCCCATAACACCACCCAGAAGACCCCATGTAGTGAGGAGGCCTCCGGTGAACAAGCCTGGAGGTGTACCGCCACTGTGCGGGGCTGCGGGAGGCATTGCAAGTGACCTGTCAGAGATGACTCAGGGACCTGGAAGACGGGATGAGGGCCACCCACAAGAAGGAGTTAGCTTTAACCGTCTGTACCAGCAGGATGAACCAACACCATATATAAGCCAGTCAAGTGACACCTTTCCTGCTTCCTCTCCTACCAGGAGTCAGAAACTGAGACCACCCGACTGTATAAGGTGGGAAAATGGAGAGGTAGACCACAGTCCCTCTCTTACCACAGGCTTCTGTGGCGTGAAGAGAGAAGACATAACCTCTGAAATAAGTTTCACAGGTTTTATTACTAGCTAGGGTGAGACACGTTTATTATTGGTCTGAGACTTTTTGAGGGCTAGGGTAATCAGAGGATTTATTAGCCACAAGTGACCAGAAAAGTCACGGGCCTGCCTGTTTCTCATCCTAAGGAGGCGGCAGGGGAAAGAGCCACCCTGCAGAGTGGCCGGGTAGGGCAGGCATGAGGCGAGAGAAAAGATGCTCTGAGTCATGCCCGAGAGAGCCCAGCTTGTTTCACACAAGCCGTACCATGGAAATGGGTGCCCGGTGTGTCTGGGCAAAGAGGATGTCTAATGTCCCGAGTGGACGTACACCTACACCCTCCTATCTCCCACAAGACTCTGTCAGGGCTGGGACCCCGGGGAACACACAAACGGTTCCCAGGACCACTAACAATGGGCTTGAAAGGTAGCTGAGGTTTGAGAGAGACACATTCAGTCTTCATGGTGTTGAGCTGAGGTTGACGCTTCCTCGGTCTCAGGCTGGGGGATGGTGACCCCGAGCTGCAAACCTGACTGAGGCTGACTTGGCTGAGCCTCAGAAGACCAGCAGCTCCACAGGGCCGAGTTAGAGTGGGGGGTGCCACGGAACTGATCTGCACATGGGGCCCCCTCTGCACCTGTGATAGGGATTAGGAGTCCTCTGTGTTGACAGTTCAGTGACAGCAGGCTGCGGGCTGCACCGGCTGGGAACGTCAGGACCGGGGGTAAAGCCTGACATTGGAAGGGAGGTGGGTCAGGAGCGACAAGCCACACCACAGCGCAACGTGAGGGCAACTGGGGAGGGCTTAAGGAGAAGAAGCCTCACTCCAAAGTCAAGGCAGCCATCTGTAGTCAGACACTCCCCCCTAAGAAAAGAGAGGAGAATTTTGAGTTAAATCTAGTATCTAGTCCAAGGACACCATCAGAAGTAACTGGGTTGTTCCACGATTAAGTCTTTAGCTGCACATGGAAACATGGTTTCAGGAGGTACACTGAGTTAATGCACAGAGAAACAAAGACTGCTCTATTTAGGCACATCTATAGTATGGTTGCGTATTTTCATCTGCTACTGAAATAATTATGTTGATTAAAGAGAGTGGGTGGGGCAGAGAGCAGCAAGTGGGTTGGACGGATACCCAGTGAGTGTGCAAGGTTGCCATGTATTCAGGACAACCCGGAACAGCATAGAACAGATTCATTCAATTGAGGGAAATGCTTTCACCGGCTAACAAAAATCAAAGTGTGGCATTAAAAAGAGACCTGTAGGGGCGCCTGGGTGGCTCAGTCGTTAAGCATCTACCTTTGGCTCAGGTCATGATCCCAGGGTCCTAGGATTGAGCCCTGAATCGGGCTCCCTGCTCAATGTCTCCCTCTCCCACTCCCCCTGTGTCTCTCCCTGTCAAATAAATAAAATCACAAAAAAAAAAAATATAGAGAGAGACTTGTATTTTTACACTAGCAAAATTAAGTGCATTATTTGCTCAAAAGCTGCAGGGAATTGTCATTTCTGACTGATATCCGATCTGTGGAGTTGGGCAGGCAATATGGCTCATAGGCTGCTCTAAGCTTCCCTGGGATGGGTGTGGCTTGTGGCCATGGAAGGTTAATGCAAACACCCCGGGAAACACCATGCAGGTGCCAGATTTGCACCAGGCCCTCAACTGGTGTTAAGTATGTAGAAATGCAAACATGCGATTATAACGTATTGATATAAAAGCAGAGAATAAGAATCCCTGGAATTTTCTGGGTTTTGGTCCCCAGGTTTACTCCATTGAATGGTGCATTTCACCAATGTGAAAATAGTCATATATTGAATGCCAAAATGAGACACTATAATTAATGAGTATATCATGTTTAGTAGTACCAGGCACGAGCCTGAGGGCTTTATATAAAATAACTCATCTAAACCTTACCCAACCCTATAAGGTGGGTACAATTATTATCCCCCCATTTCATGTATGAAGAAACGTAGGCACAGAAAAGTTAAGAAACTTGCCCAGGATCATATAGCTAATAAGGAGAGCCCTGGGAATCACACAGGTGGTAAGATAGGAAACACAGACCAGTCTTGGATAAGTGTAATTTGCTGATTCTCTCTTCTCTGTGAACTGTAGGGAAGGGAGCTGTGACCATTTCCCCTCCTTCCTCCTTCCCTCTTCCTCGGGGAAGGGCCCACCTTCCAGAATCTGAGTTCTGTGGTTGCTTCGCAGCCTTCACCTACAGAGGTCCATCTGAAGCTCTGACACATCGTTTGTTTCCTGAAAGGATACCACAGAATCGGACGGAAGAGTCATCATCCAGTCTCAGAAAAACATTCATCAATTCTTCCACAAAGTACAGAAGAGAAATTAAAAATGATAGCGGGATGTGGCTCAATTGCTATCTGCCTTTAAACAAGCCAGTATCTCCATGGATTTTTTCCACAGTTATTGAATGATCTGTGCTTATTTTGGTGAGATGAGATATAAGTAACGATCCAATTTCTAATGGGACAATAAAGTTAACTACACATGTCAGGAACAGCTGACTCCGGGTGAAAGGAATGTATTTTAAAACTAATAGTGAAATACAAAAGAACACTGTGTGTAGGTTTTATGTCTGCAGTTGCTCGTTTTTCTTTATTTTTTCCTCTTCAGGAAGACAAACGCCTGGCTGTGGTGCCAGCTGGCAGTCTGTCTCATGGCTTCAAGGAACCCAAAGTTTGCCAGGCTCCTCCCGCTCCCTTTGGGCTCAGAGCTTAGCCTGGGTAGAGCCAGAGGGCGGCCTTCCCGTTTTTAACACTGAAGTACAATATTCAACAGAACAAAAGCTTCTGGTCTGCGTTGCTGGGTTCAATACAAGTGGTTTGCCTGACCCACATATTGCAGCTCCCTTCATATTGCAATGATATCGTCATAGCTCATGTTGAACTGGGCTATTGATCTATTTAAACATAAATACTACGATTAATTAGAGATGGGCTTGGACTAAAATAGCTGACCGTTCCGGGTTCTTGAGAGTGTCACTGGGATAACCTCAAATAAGAGACAAAGAGTCTGAGAAGGGCATTTTTTACCCAAAGATATTCTCGACAAATGACTCCATTGGGCTGGACCAAGGGTTTGCTCCATCAGTATTCCGTGAATTCTATCAGCTTAGCACGAAAAAAACCAAGCCCCCACACCCCGGAGAAGCTCAGGATGGCTGTGGGACAGACTGGTGAGGAAAAGGCTTGTTTCTTGAAATATGTATGCTGAAGCACAGAAAGAAATACAGGCAGATTTTTGACTTGGCTTCAAGCCTCCTGGAGTCTCCGTCACCTCCCAGTGATGGATGGTCACATGGGGTGGGAAGATGGAGCTCTGTGCCATCCAGAGGGCTTCCTTCATGCTCCAGTCATCTTAGCAGAAATCAGGGATAGACCACAACAAAAATGGACACCAAGGCTTCTCCCTCAGTGGGAGAGTGGGGGTGGGCATGGGGTCTCCCAAGCTCTCCAAGTGCAAAGAAATACCTGTGTTCTCCCCGCAGTGGCACCGCAGGGTTTTCACTGGACCGAGAGCCAGCTGACTTTCTCACGGCAGCCAGCGAGGCCCCCCACGACCTGGCCCCAGTGTCCCTCTTCAACTTTGTCTCGCGCCCCCATGCCAGCTCACACCAGCCAGCTCCACAGCCTGTGGTCCCGGTTTGGTTCCTGTTCCTCAAGTGTGACAGGTTGCTCCTTCCTCAGGCTGTGCTGGTGAGGTTGAGCGAGACCGTGGGACACTCTGTCCAAACATTTCCCCCAGCTGGTCCCGCCTTGTCACCGCTGTCCCCGGACGTCAGTTCACAGGTCCTCCCTGGCCACCTTCTCTGATGTGGCCTTCCCACCCCACCCCTCTCGTTTCCTGATGTTGTTTTCCTCCCCACACTGTATTATTGAGCTTCTCCTGCTTGTTTGTCTCTTATTTCTTGTCTCCTTCCTCTATTCTGGATGAAAGCTTGATGAAAACAGAGAACTCAACTCTCCTTTTTGGAGAGTTGGGCAACATAGAAGGTTGGGCACATAGAAGGTTCTCAATAAGAACGTTTTGCATAAAGAAAGGACTGTTGGAGTTTTAAGGGGTGCAGTGACAGCGGAATGTCCTTCTCAAGATTTCGTCTTCCCCCTTAACTTACCAGGCAGGCCTGAACTGTAAGTCAGCCAGGTGAGGCTTGTTGCACAGGATGGTACGGCAAAGGTGATCCTAGCATGAGACTGGCAAGTGGGATAACACGTACCTTTCCAGAGTCTCTGGAGATGCAGGCCAGCTGGGTGAGGTTTTGGAATCCCCTCAAGCTCCCAACCTGTTCCTCAGGCAGCCAGGGACTAGAGGCACCCAGATGGCCAGGCAAGGCCCCTTTCTCTGGCCGCTCTGACCCAGTTGTTCCTAAGGCTTGGTCTTCACTCTTGCTGAGGCCACCAGCCTGAGAGGCTCCCTGTCTTATGCTTGTATTTGCTGCTGCACAAAAATGTCTTTGCTGAGTGGCTGGCTCTCCCTTCAGGAGTACTGGTGTCCAGGGGTCGTTGGGGGCTAAATCGTGGTTCAGACGCTGGCTCTGCCACTTATGGGCTTTGTAATCTCAAGCAAGATACTTAACCTCACCAGACCTCAATTTTCCCCATTTGTAAAATGGGAATAATATAATAAAGCTGTTATGAGGCTTAAGTGAGTAAAGGATGTAAATAAATATCAGGAAGACTATTTATTTGGTGCTACGCATCCCTTTGCATTCTCTCATCATTTAGTTTTAGTTGTGATGTCACCTCGCCCTTGAGGCCCTCTTGACCTTGACTAAAAAAACCCCTTGCTCACGCTTCTCTAACCCAGCATCTGTTTTGGTTTCCTGGTAGCAGTAATCACCAGCAGACACGATCTGATTGAATCCTATGTTTACAGTTTACGGTCTGTCTGCCCCCGCCAGGACGAGAACAGAGTCCCTGTCTTTCAAGATTGCTGCCCTATCCTCCATGCCAAGAACAGTGCCTGGCTCATGGCGGATGCTTGACTAACGCTTGTTGAACAAGTGACTGAATCTTCCAGCTGCTTCACATATGCCACTTTAATTAATCCTGACAGATCAGCACAATACTACTGCCATTAAAGATAGCAAAACCAAAACTGAAATAACCTAAATTATGTAATCAATACTATTTACTGCGTGCTCACTATGGGTCAGACACCAAGCTCAGGGATCTTCAGTAATTATCTCTTTATTAAGGAAGAGAGGCGAATGAAGCAGGGATGAGCCCAGAAGGACATTCAGGGCTGACCAGTTCTACTCCAGGCTCAGTACTTGTTTTAAATGAAAATTATATGATAGGATGGCGTCCGAGTTTTCTTTGACCCTAAAATGTTCTGAAATCTCACCCCCACCCACGTGGCAATTACTTTAACTGCAACACAATTGGCATGAACTTCACTTGCGATTGTACCAGGCAGTTGGTAGCAGAAACCCACCTCTAGGGCTTTAACATACTTTATTTTTCCAGCTATTAGGAAGCCTGGGGGTAGACAGTGCAGGCCTATTGAGCAGCTATGTGATGTCACCAATATCTCAGTGTCCTTTTCATTTTATGTTCGTCCCTCTCGGCATTGGCTGCTTCTTCATGCTTGCTGTTTCGTGGTTGCAAGATGGCTGATGCATCTCCAGGACTCACATCCACATTCTGGTAGCCTGGAACAGACGCCGGCATATTGCATTATTTTGGGAGGCGTGTTAGCTTGCAAGGAAGAAGGAGAAAGTAGCTATTAACTAGGAAACCACAAAAATGATGACAAGTCCAGCTGACACCACGACCAATGGTTCTTTAATAAATATATCAGATGATTGGAGATCAAAATGAGTTAAAGGAATATAGTTATTGGCATTTCAAATTATCAGAGAATCAATTTGCATTGAGTCCCACAAAATATTTAGAGCTTTAAAATTATGTTGATGAATGCCTTTTGAACCAGACGCTCTCAGATATTTGGAGGAGTGGAGGCAGGTTGTTAGCTGTTTTCCAAAAACGTGACTGACCCGACCCTTACCTTGTGCCATCTACGAGGGCCATCCGCCTGAATCTAGCTTACCCTAGTGAAAACTCAACATGGAGAGCGTCCCATGGAGAGTTTAGTCCAGGCCAAGGAAGGCCTGGAGGGGGTGCTTTGGTGGGGGTGACATCAAAGCCGAAACTGAACGTGAGAGAACACAAAGGGACACGTAGCAATCGGTAAATAGTCATCCCGGTATTTATTTATATTTTTTCTCACTTAAGCCTCCTTACAACTTCATTATATTATTCCCATTTACGAATGGGGAAAATTGAGGTCTAGTGAGATTAAGTATCTTGCTTGAGATTACAAAGCACATAGAGGCACCTGGGTGGCTCAGTCAGTCGAGCATCTGCCTTCAGCTCAGGTCGTGATCCCAAGGTCCTGAGATGGAGCCCTTGAGTCGGGCTCCCTGCTCAGTGGGGAGTCTGCTTCCCCCTTTCCCTCTCCCTCTACCCCTTCTCCTGTTCGTGTGCACGTTCTCTCTCTCTCAAATAAAATCTTTGAGAGAGAGAGAGAGAGGTCACAAAGCAGAGCCAGCCCTTGAACTAGGATTCCTTAATACTCTCAGGTAGGTGGGGATAGGAGCTAACACCTGTTGAAGGTTGGCAGGCACCTTGATAGCCATCTCTATTCCTTTTTCCCAGTAACATAATCCCAGTTTGTTCAGTTACTGAGTAGAGATACCTTAAGCTCCCAGAGAGTAGGTCTCCACTCCAGCTCCAAGGAACAAATCATGATTGGTCTAAATTAGTCGTGGCAAACTCCTTATCCCTGGACAGTAAATGATCCACGGTAGCGTGAGAGAGGGGTGTGCCCAGTTCTGGCCAATGAGAAGGAACGTTTGCGCAGGTGGTAGTGCCTGTGGAGGGAGGGGACTGGAAGAGGAGTGGGAGACTTCCTTTCCCCCAAAGACAAAGACGCTTAAGGAGGAAATGATTCTCTCCCAGCTCTGAAGGTACATGTGTCCCTGGAACGGTGCCGCCAGCTCGGGAGGTCAATCTTAGCATTGTTTTGTTGCTGAATAAATCTGGGTAACTACAACCTCTGTATTTCTTGCAGTGTGAAAAAAGAACATCACTATTAAAAACATCGGAAGTTTTCCTTCCTACTGCTTGCAGCACACACAGTTCTAACTCTTACACACTCTGTGGCAGGCACAAAATGGTGCTACCCCCCCACACCCAGTTCTATGCGTCCTGGCTCTGCACCTGACTTCAGTGTTCAGTTCTGGAAAACCAGACTAATAAAAGCACCTGCGTCATCGGCTGTAGCGAGGATGAAATGAGCAGTCCGTGTGAAGAGCTCATGGCTCATCCTGTCACACTACTAGCCGTCAGAAAGTGGTAACCATCAATATTATTCAAGGACATTTGCTTTTAAAATATTTTAGGAACTGTGTAAGGCTGGCTGGCAGAAAAGGAAAAGTAATGAGAGGGTCAGCAGTGGAGCTGCTGGGGGCAAGATGGGGCTGAAAACGTGGATTAGGAAACTCCATGAGATTGTACCAGCTACCAAGCCTGACTGGGAAGGAAGGCCCTGGGAGGAAAAGAGGGAGCAGAGTGGCAGAGGCAGGGGAGAGGGTCACGTAGTCTAGCATCGCGAGCATGTTAGACAGACCTACAAAACTGCCAAACAGGCAAAGAAGGGCGTACACGTATGTGTGTGATGGAAATGGGAGCGTGAGACAATGCGCTTGCTGCAGTCAGTTAGGACTTGGGATAAATGAATATAATTTTTCTTGCTATACTTTTATCTCAAAGTGTATGGCTAATAGAATGGAATATGTGCTCAAAAAATATGCAAAAACAAGCAGAAAACAGAGACAGAGAAAGGAAGTCAAGCCTCGTGTGGGAAGAATGGCATCATCTAGATGGTAGAAAGACCTCCTGGAGCCTTTGAATCATTTCTTTTTTTAAAATTTTATTTATTTATTTGTCAGAAATAGAGACAGAGAGAGCAAGCAGGGGGAGCAACTGGCAGAGGGCGAAGCAGGCTCCCAGCTGAGCAAGGAGCCTGAAGTGGGATTTGATCCCAGGACCCTGGGATCATGACCTGCACCGAACGCAGACGCTTAAGCGACTGAGCCACCCAGGTGTCCCAACCTTGAATCATTTCTTGTTGGTGTTCTGTTCTGCCAGCAGTTAAGGTTAATTCTCCCTGATCAGAATTACTAAGTTAGAAATTTCGATTCACCCCTAGTTTCTTACACAGAAGGCAATGCACCTCGCAAACCATTCTTCCCCAATTTTAGCTGGTTACCTTGAACCACAGAGAAGCAAGTGTGTTCATCTTAAAGATGCCCCCGCTGAAAGTGTCCAGAGAGTAATGCTGACCTCTTCCACTTTAGGGCTTTCAGCATAAATCCCCGGCAGATCTCAGACATGAATCAATAGTGCTACCAATCCCTGGTAGTTGGAACACACCCCAATTCTGACCTGTCTTGGGCACAAAGCATAATGGTATTTCTGCTGGATATGCATAGTAGCCACGTTTTCCCGTAGAAATCCTCAGGGAAAGCCAGTCTCTTGGAACCAAGAATCATGTGTAAGTGTTTATGTGTATTTGAGTCTTTCTCGAATGTTTAGTGACTGAAAGGACTCCTATAATCCCTAAAGTATTCCTTCGACTGCATATTATGACCTGAAGATGTTAGTCTCTCCTTTCACTCCTGATGACTCTGGGAACAGGCACATGACTTCAGGGAATTGTATACACCAGAAATATTTTGTTTGGCAGAAACGAGCCCATGTTTTGCACATAACAGAGGATACTTGTGTCTGTATGTGTGTGCATGTGCACGTGTGTCCAGCTCTCCATCTCTCACCTGGGTTATTACTAGGAATTACAGGCTACTTTACTTTGCCAATCCATCCTCCACATTATATTGTCAGAATGAGCATCCTAAAATGTAAACCTGCCTCTTCCCTGCTTAGGACCCTTCAAAGGCTTGTCTATAGGATAAAATCCATAACATAGCTTGTTAGATGACATTTCCCTTGTCTCCCTGGGATAGTCCTGATTCATGCCTTATACTTGTTAACAGTAAGTATTAACTGTATACTTATTAACAACGTCTCATTTCACTCCCAAAAGTAGTTAGATTGAGACGATATGGTGGAAGATAAAGTATGTGGGCACCCTATTAGGCCCCAAACTTTCCAGCTTTCGTTACCCCTACTCTACCCTTCCATCTTCCAGTCCATGCTTTAAACTGCAAACATGTCACATTTCTCCTTGCCTAGGACCCTTCCGTATGCATTTTTTCCCTTACCTAAAACTTACCCCCTCCTCCAACCCCATTCACTTGGCTAATCCCTACTCATTCTGGGATGCCTTCCCCAAATCCCCACTTCCTGTTGGAGTCTTATGGCCTTCCTTCAGCTTCCCATCATACTCTAAACTTTCCTTACTTCAGCTCATCACATCATCTTGAGAGGGCCCACTGTGGGACAGATCCTACTCTCCCACTCAGTTGTTCACTTCCTCAGCATAAAGATTATACATCCCTGTCTGTTGCCATGTAACTGGCCGAGCTTGGTGCAGGAGTACCCCAGCCTGTCCCATGGATGGCGGACTTGGCCATGTAACCTGCTGTAGTCAGTGAAAGGGAATACAAAGTACGTTGTGACTAATGAGGGCTTTTCACGCTATGGTGTGCCTGCACCAGCCCAAATGCTTTTCCTTGACCACAGGGACAGTATATCCTATGTAAAGAGTTGTCCTTCAGCCTGGATCACAGAACTAAAAGACCGTGGGCTAAATTATAGCCAACATCATATAACATGAATGGAAAAAATAAAGTAGTGATTGTAGGCCACCTGAAATTTGGGGGTTGTTACTGCAGGAGGACACCGTGAAGGCTGACTGCTCTTCACCTCTTAGGCAGTAAACACCCCGAGGTCAGGGAGCATGCTTATATACCTCACTCTTATCTCACTGTTTCCTAGGGCAGCACCCAGCACTGGTCATTTCTCATTAGGTTTTGTTTAATGAATGTATGGATGTGTATCTTTGGCTTTCTGGAATACTAGATTGACATAGTAACTCTTCCAAGGTCCAGATTGGTTACATCTTTAGAAAACAGCACGCTTCTCACACAACATTCCCATTCACTACTTCATTCAATTTCACCTTCAGTTCTTGCCATGTAAGAACTGTAACCTTGCACCTGTAAAAGAAAGAGGTGTCACCAGTTTTGTAAATGAGAAAACTGATGCCAGGGAGATTTTTGCCTGTAAAATCATCACACAGCAATTTAGCAGCAAAGGAAGAATGAAAGCTTTGACCTTGGGGTGCCCAGTTTAGGGTTCTTTCCCATACTATCCTTGACCCAATCCCAGAGAAGACAGGCTATAACTGTGTGTCTTCACCCAAAACCTGCTTGGTGTCGACTTTCATCTGTTCACCATGACCAGTCTTATGGGGGGATACATCGCATCCATCATCCCTTTCTTTGGGATTAAGGGGGGGCAGTTAACTCAAATGTCTTCTCTGTTTTAAAAAGAGACCATTTGAAGAATAGAAAGGAAGAGAGAATCACCCAAATTTAGTTCCTGTCTGGTCTTTGTAGATTTCAGGAACAAATTCTGAGCTCCCACAGAGCGAATGAGGTTTTTTGTTCTCCACAAAGGTTGCGTTCAAGAGAAAGGCTCCAGTCTGCCTCACCAATCCACATTCTCTTAATATTTCAGTAAAGAGTAACTCTTATTTTTGGTGGTTTATTTAAGTCAAAGCTGATGTTTAAGTGTCACATCTTCCTACAGCAACAAATATTTATTGATTATCTCTATGCACAAGGCGTTGTGCTAGTGGGAGTTGAGTTAATTTTAAGTGCTTCCTAATTGCCCTCTGGCTGGCCGAGGTTAAAGTAATTCTTAATCAAAACCTTTGCATCTGTCTTTGCTGAGGAAAATGTAAGGGCAATGCTTCTCTAATTGGCCGCACATTGGAATCACCTGGGGAGCTTTTAAAAATAGTGGTGCCTAAGTCCCACCTCCTGTGTTCTCATTTAATTGGTCTGGGATGTCACCTGGACATTGCGATTTTTAAAAGTTCCCCAAGTAGATCATATGTATAGGCAACGTTACAAACCACTGAGTTCAGGAATCCCACCCCTAAATTGTTTCTTGTAGACCAGTGACCGGAATCATTAGCTCAAACAATGTTAGGTTCTAAGATCTTCCTGACCCAATTCACAAGCTGGATTTGAGACAGGCTGGGGTGGAAAGAGACCCCACAGAGAGAGTGGTCAAGAGATCTGAGCTCCAGATCTGGCTCTGCTGCTCACTAAAAATGTGTCTCATCTTGACTTAAGTGCTCTGGATCTCAGCTTTCTGGTCTGAGAAATGAAAGAATTAGACTAGACCAGTGTTTTCCAAATGTTATCATCAATGACCACATTTTAAACCCCCTCTTTCCAAATGGATAAAATGTTTTTAAAAACTCCATCTATCAAATTCCATATATTAAGTGTTAATAATACTCTCTCCTCCAATGAAATAAATTGAAGATATTGTCAGAAGTTTAAAGAAGGGGTCTAGCGCCTAAATCCTGCTACCTACCATTTTTCTTTTCCATCTTTTGGCTCAGTCTGGATAAATGCAAAATACTGAGTTGAGTGTGTATTAAATATTACCCTTTTTTTTCATTGTAGAAAACATGACTGGGATGCTGGCCCCCAGCCTGGGAGCTGGGCCATCCTCACCATCCCCCCTGCCCACCCCAGCCTTTGCCAGGGACCATCAAGGAAGCCTAAGAACAGTGGGACCTCTCTTGTTACCCCTTGGGGTAACACAGCAGCCCAAGAAGGAAGCACACATGAGATCCTGCTTCCAATGGGTGGACCTTTAATGCACTCGCCCTGCCCAACAGAGAGAAGAGGCCGTGGAAAATGGTAGGCTCCTGCCAACCTCATCAAAGAGATTCCCCTCCCTCTTTTTGTGGAGAGGAATAAGTAAGAGGATGGAAAGGGGGTTGGAAGCTGCCTCTATAGCCTTCTGCAAGAGAGCTGCCCTTGGCAGAAGGTCTCTTCTCTGGGGACTGAGGCAACAATGTAGGAAAGAAGGAAAAATTGGACTTCTGTGGTTAAAACTGCCCACAAGATCCTCTGATTAATGTAAAATTGTCAGTGTTATCACTGAGCAAAGAATGTTTAAGCCTAAAGCAAAGAGAACTGGTGAGTTAGCCTGCTTCTGGGTTTTAATAGAGATAAATGTTGATTTTTGTTAGGGATTTTTAAACAATAAAAATAGCTTATAGATCCGCCTGACTAGCTTTGAAATGAGGGGATGGTTGAGACTGCTGAATTCAATAGTTCTAAGATTCTTCTAACACTAAAAACCAAAAATTCTATCATTTAACAATATAGATAGAAAGGAGGGGTTTTTTAATTCTTGTTGGTGGTAAAGAGGGATCAATATTAAAGAAAATTATAGACTTTGTTTTAACCAACATATATGTTTTGAAAGCACTCAAAACCAATGGTGATTATAAGGGGGAACTTTTTTGGAACTGGGTATGTGCGTTTTTTTAGACAGACCATTCAGAGAATCCCACATATGTGGGAAAAGCATTGTGTTTTTAGCTTAAACCCTTTGTCTACTCACCTTAAGCCACTGAACTAGGCATTGAACAAACTAAACATATGCATTACATAGTATTTTTGGTACTCTGTTAACTTTTATTCAATAGCTAATTATTTCATTAGACAGATGTCAGAGACTCCTGATTCCCTCAAACCTTACCTGGCTGTTGTCTTTGAAGTACTGTAAAGCTCTACTATTTCACTTCTTTCTGATGAGGGGGAATATAATCCTGAAAAGAGACTAAATAGATCCAGTGTTGATACTTGTGGGCATCTTCATAGCAAGTGTGCCTGGCATGCATGTGGTGGTGGAGTGGGTAGATATGCCAATTTTCCAGTCATGTTTGACTTCTCTTCTCACCCAAACTACCCTGTGCGCACACATAGGGCATCAGTCCTTCCTTATACATGACCTAACAAACCATCATTGATTGCACCAAGGGTAGGCGGTTGATTAAAAGGGAACAAAATATTGGTTGGGTTAAACCAGATTTTTCTTTATAATTTGAACCAAGAGACACAGAGACAATAACTGAAGAGTGGTGTCCCCTAGATCTCAAAAGCCATAGAGTCAGGGCCAGAAGTGACTCCAATCCAATCAAATTATGAGCTTAAGTCCCAAGAAAGCAGAAACTACAAGGCCTGCAGAAGAAAGCGGTCAAGAGAATGGAGCAGAAATACAGAGAAAAGCAAAGATGAGAGATGATGTAGCCACATGAGTGAACAAATATTTAATAATCTACTATTTGCCAAGAATCTTAAAATGAATAAGAAAATACCTCATGCTTGAAGGAGTCTATATTCTGAGGACATACACATGCACTATTAGCTATTATATTCATCAAATTCATCCCTCAAAATTTTGTTTCACCTCATTATGCATTCTCTAAATAGTTTGTGGAAAGTTCTTTGGGAACACAGAGGACTGTGGTAATTCTGGCTGGCATTGAGGAAAGCCTCACAGAGGTAAGAACAAGCAGTGAAAGTATATGTGTCTAGGATGCCATGCTTTCCAAAGTGTGTTCCATGGAATGCTAATTTCATGAGATGTAATCATTGCTAGTGTAGATGGATGGATGGGTGAATGGATGGACAGACAAATAGTTCTATGAACAAGTAAGTTTCAGAAATGCTGGGTGTTATATGTAAGTGATGAATCACTAAATTCTACTCCTCAAACTAATATTACACTATATGTTAATTAACTAGAATTTAAATAAAAGCTTGAAACAAAAAAAAAGAAAGAAAAAGAAAAAGAAATGTTGGGTTTAACAAAGTTCACTATTTATTTATTTATTTACTTACTTACTTATGTACATACTTACTTACTGTAGGCCTTTTCAGGGCCTTTAATATTCAGATATAAATTCTGAATCTCCAGGAGAAATTTACATTACATTGCACTGCCCAAAATTATTGGTTTACAAAACTCTTTTTTCTTTTGAGCATTTTATAGGGACCAGTGTTTTGCAGTTATAGATGGAAAAAATGGATGTTGCCCATTTCTGGTTATTTCTGACCTTTGCTATCCAGAGTGGTTAGGATATGATCACCATTATACAGTCATGGCAACATTTTAATATCAAAACTGCATAGGGAAGCCTTGCTTATGGAGTCCTAAAAAGGTCTATCAACAGTTAAAAAAATCTGTTTTATTTTGAAAAGAAATTGACATATTTGATAAAGGGTTAGTATCCAAAATATATCAATAACTTGTAAAACTGAACACCAAAGAAAACCCCCAATAATCCGGTTAAAAAATGGGCAGAAGACATGAATAGACATTTTTCCAAAGAAGACATACAGATGGCCAACAGACACGTGGAATATACTCAACATCACTCCTCGTCAGGGAAACACAAACCAAAAGTACAATGAGATAGCATCTCACACCAGTCAGAACGGCTAAAATTAACACCACAGGAAACAACAGGCGTTGGCAAGGATGCAGAGAAAGGGGAGCCCCCTTACACTGTTGGTGGGAATGCAAACTGGTGCAGCCACTCTGGAAAACAGTATGGAAGTTCTTTAAATAGTTAAAAATAGATTGATCCTATGATCCAGCAATCACGCTACTAGGTATTTACCCAGGATACAAAAATACTTATTCAAAAGGGCACATGTACCCTGATGCTTATAGCAGCATTATCAAAAGTAGCCAAATTATGGAAAGAGCCCAAATGTCCATCAACTGATGAACGGATAAAGAAGATGTGGCATATATATAGAATGGCATATTACTCAGCCATAAAAAAGAATGAAATCTTGCCATTTGCAATGATGCGGTTGGAGCTGGAGAGTATTATGCTAAGTGAAATAAGTCAGTCAGAGAAAGACAAGTATCATGATTTCATTCATATGTGGAATTTAAGAAACAAACCAATGACCATAGGAGGGGAAAACGAGAGATAAACCAGAAAACAGACTCTTAGCTATAGAGAACACACTGAGGATTGCTGGAGGGAGGTGGGGGAGGAGATGAGTTAAATAGGTGATGGGGATTAAGGAAGGCACTTGTGCCGATGAGCACTGGGTGTTGTTATGTAAGTGATGAATCACTAAATTCTATACCTGAAACTAACATTATACTGTATGTTAACTAACTGGGATTTAAATAAAAACTTGAAAAGGTGGGAAAAAAAGAAATTGATCCAATTTGACTAAGATGTTTTCTCCAGATTTTTAGATCATCTTCCTCCAGCAAGCTGCTCAAAACTGTCAAAATCACATTTCAAGGAGAGCAGTGGGGTGCGAGGTCCCATATGCCTGGGCGGCTCTGGGCCATGTCAGTGCGCAGACTGGAGTGCACAGACCTCCTTGCCTACCTGTGGTCAGGCTGCCATGAGCATTCTCGGGTTATTCCTGCGACCGTACAGCTGGCTTCACGGGGCATCCTGCATGATGTTTGTTCAGCTCAGACAAGAGAAAGTTGTTGCCTTAGAGTCAACAGAAATTTAAAGTCCTGACAATCTTGTGTCTCAGCATGTTTAAATCTGGCTACTTAATCTGAATCTTAAGTTTTTTTCAATGTAGTGTTTGTTTTCCTTCTTGCTAATTTTGAGCTATGAAATGACCTCCTCCAAAGCCTTCATTTGAGGGCTCATTAAAATTCTAGGAAGTCTTTCATTTTCTTATTCCTTCACAGTCATTAATTTGCTTGGCCCATCATAATGAGAGGGTTAAGGAGAAATTGGAAGCACTTCATACAGCATTTCACTCCCAACCACTGCTACGAAACAGGTCAAATCAGTTAGTTATGTGGGCCCATGCTACCATTGGCCATCAGGCTTCTTGTCTCTCTTGCCATATTTTGTGTCAGTTATTAAAGAAAACAGGACACGCTTTGGAAAAATCATTGTGTTCTTTGTTTGCTTGTTTGTGGTTTTTTGGGTTTTTTGCCCATAAGACAGAAGGCTAACCAGCCGGCTTCTGTAGGAGCCTTGTTAGCTCGCTGGTTTCAGTGAAACTTTATAGCTTTTATGCTTTTTACTTTATAGTTTTCAGATTTTCATCAGATCAGTTAGAGCTATCAAAGCAGTTGTTTCTTTCCCACTGAAAAATTGAAAAGCACCACACCTTGACATCTAAAGAGTTTTTCCTCCCTGTAAATTAGGAGTTATTCTTCTTTCCAAGATCACTAATTCATTCTTATAATATCCTATTCTTATTTTATTCATTTTTTCTTTTTTTATTCTTTTTTTATTATAATAATATTTTTTTGTTATATTATGTTAGTCACCATACAGTACATCCCTGGTTTTTGATGTAAAGTTCCATGATTCATTAGTTCCTATTCTTATTTTAGAACCTCCTTTTTTGGGGGGGCGCCTGGGTGGCACAGCGGTTAAGCGTCTGCCTTCGGCTCAGGGCGTGATCCCGGCGTTATGGAATCGAGCCCCACATCAAGCTCCTCCGCTAGGAGCCTGCTTCTTTCTCTCCCATTCCCCTGCTTGTGTTCCCTCTCTCGCTGGCTGTCTCTGTCTCTGTTGAATAAATAAATAAAATCTTAAGAAAAAAAAAAAAGAACCTCCTTTTTTTTTTTTTTTTGTCTCACAGATACAATTCTTTCCTTTATCTCACTGGGGATGTTAAATTTATTTTCAATTCTTGTTCTATTAACTCTGTTTCCTTGTATGTACATAGATTCCTTTATTTATTTGTTTTGTCTGTTCTCTCTTTTTTAAGACATTGACTTTCCTCAAATTGTGATGATTTTTGGTTGTGAGCTCCTTTTTTTTTTTTCCAGTAGATTTCTCCACTGACCACCAGAATGGAAACTTCATATTGTAATTACCGAAATTTGGTATGTTTTTCTTAGAGATCCTTGTAGTTTCTGGTCTGCTGACAGTCCTCCTTTGTGTTTGAATGTCTGAAGGCATATATTGCAGTGTGTGTTCAGTCTACCACCTTGTCGTAAAACCAAGAGTTATTTTCATATGTGTTCTTACTTGCCTGGGAAATTTTATGTAATGAACTTTGGAAAAACAGTTTTTTAATTTAAGGTTTGCTGTATTTTGAAATTCTGTGGTCACTTTTCAGATTAGATTTTTCCTATAGCATTCATTCACATTTTTAAGCAATATCTACTTATCGAAGGCCTGGTGTGTGTTTTGGATTCATGGTTGACTTCCCCACTGACTAGGACCTGTGGCCTTGAGCTCAGTAAGTCTAAGTTTCTTCCTGAGTGAAATTGGGCTAGTACTTTCCACCTTATAGGTTAATGGAAGGAGATGTACAAAACAACCACCAGAGTCTGCCACACGGTAAGTGTTCAAACACACACACACACAAAAAAAAAAAAAAGAAAAGAAAAGAAAGGACTTTATATTTTTTTACCCATATATTTACCAGTTCCATTGTTCTTCATTCCTTTTTATGGACATAGATTTCTATCTAGGAATGATTTTCCTTCTGCCTGAAGGATTTTTCTTTTTTCTTTTTTTAAACCTTTTATTTTTAAGTAATCTCTATACCCTATGTGGGCTTGAACTTACAACCCTGAGATGAAGAGTCACAAGTTCTACCAACTGAGCCAGCCAGGCACTCTAGGATTTTCTTTGAACAATTCCTACAGAACAGGTCTGCTTATAATGAATTCTCTCATCCTTTGCATGTTTAAAGAAGTTTTATTTCACCTTCATTTATGAAAAATATTGCTGGGTATAGGATTCTAGAATGATCATTTTTTTCTTTAATACTAATAGATGTTAATCCACTGTCTTCTGATTTGCATTATGTCTGATTCAAATTCAAAGCAATTTGATTATTATATTACATATTATTATATTTGATTATTTTATGCCTTGGAGTATCTTTCTTCAAGTTTCTTGGTTTTGAAAGTCAATTGAGCTATTTGGATCTGCAGGTTTATAGTTTAAAATTTGGAAAAATTTTAGCCATTATTTCACCAAATACTTTTTATCCCCATCCCTCCTTCAGAGACTCCAATTACATGGATAGCAGGCTCCTTGAAACTGTCCCACTGTTCACGAGAGTCTATTAATTTCATTTTGTTCTCTGTCTTTCTGTTTTTCATGTTGCATAGTTTCTATTGCCATGTCCTCAAGTTCATTGATCCTTGCTTTAGCAAGGCCTAGTCTGCCGTTAATTCCATCCAATGGGCTTGTCCTATCAGACATTGTAGTTTTCATTTCTAGTTCAACTTCATTTGCATCATTTCTATATCTTCCTGTATGTACATGCTTATGTTTTCCTTTATCTTTTTGAACATATGGACTCTAGTTGTAATGATTGTTTTAAAATCCATGTCTGCCAATTCTTTTAAACATTTTTTTTAAGTAGGTCCCATGCTCAGCATGGGGCTTGAACTCACAACCCTGAGATCAAGAGTCACATGTTCTACTGACTGAGCCAGCCAGGTGCTCTCCTTGTCTGCTAACTCTTTAATTAGTATAATTTCTGAATCTTTTCAATTGATTATTTTTTTGCCCTTATTATGAGACCTATTTTCTTCTTTGCATGCTTGGTTTTTTTGTTTGTTTGTTTGTTTGTTTTGGTTTTTTTTTTATCTCAGACATTGTGAATTTCACCTTGTAGGTTGCTAGATGTTTTATATTCCCCTAAACATTCTTGGGGCGCCTGGGTGGCACAGCAGTTAAGCGTCTGCCTTCAGCTCAGGGCGTCATCCTGGCGTTATGGGATCGAGCCCCACATCAGGCTCCTCCGCTATGAGCCTGCTTCTTCCTCTCCCACTCCCCCTGCTTGTGTCCCTCTCTCGCTGGCTGTCTCTATCTCTGTCAAATAAATAAATAAAATCTTTAAAAAAAAATAAAGATTTGTTAGGCACCTGGAGCCTGGGTGTCTCAGTCATTAAGTGTCTGCCTTTGGCTCAGGTCATGATCCCAGGGCCCTGGGATCGAGCCCCACATTGGGCTCCCTGATCAGCAGGAAGCCTGCTTCTCCCTCTCCTCCCACCCTGCTTGTGTTCCCTCTCTCACTGTCTCTCTCTCTGTCAAATAAATAAATAAAATCTTAAAAAAATAAAAAAATAAAGATTTGTTAGGCAGGCCAGAACAGCCTTCAGACTAGAAGTAATTTTCTCCACTACTGAGGTGATAACCTTCCAAGTATTCAGTCCAATGCTCCATGTATCGCAATGTCTTTCCACTCCAGCCAGTGAGAACATGAAGTTATTCCTGGTCTGTTCTTTTCCAATATTTTTTCCCCTCTTTGGGTGGTGTCCTCACATGTGTGCACTGATCAGTACTGAGCTGAAGGCTTTGGGGAAACATTTGCAGATCTCCAGAGAGCTCCCTTTTTGTGCAGCTCTGTCTCTTAATGACTCTTCCCTGAGAATTATAGTTGTTTTGGCCTTCCTTAATTCTCACCCTTGTCTCCTCAACTCAGAGACCTCTGCATTCTGTTTGGGTTCTCCCTTCCTAAACTCAGGCTTGGGGACTCTCCAGGCAGTAAGCTGGGACAATTATAGGGTTCACCTGGCTTGTTTCCCTTCTCTTAGGGTCTGTTGGACTGTGCAGCCTGTTGCCCAATCTCTGCAAATCATTGTTTCATATATTTTGTTTGTTTCATTAGTTGTTTAAGGCAATAGAGTAAATCCAGTCTCTGTTATTCCATCTTGGAAATCAGTGTAAATGCTCAATAAATCATGGTAATTCATTTTTTGGTTTTAATTAGTGTGTATACAATTTTTTCCAGCTTTATTGAAGTATCATCGACAAACCAAATCTGAATATATTGAAGGTATACAATGTGACATTTTGATATATGTATACATTATGAAATGATTACCACAATCAAGCTAATTAACAAATCTATCACCTCACATGGTTACCATTTTGTATGTGGTGAGAACACTTGAGATCTACTTTTTCAGCAAATTTCAAGTGTATCTTATTAACTATAGGCACCATGCTGTACATTAGTTCTGCAGAACTTATGCATCGTATAACCTGAAGTTTGTACCCTTTGACCAACATCTCCCTGTTTCTCCCACCCACCCTCACTGTTGCCCTCTGGTAACTACCACTCTATGCTCTGTTCCTACGTGTTCACCTTTTTTTAGATTCTACATAGAGGTGAGATCATACAATATTTGTCTTTCTGTGTATGACTTATTTCACTTAACATAATACCCTCCAGGTTCATCCATGTTGTTCCAAATGGCAGGATTTCTTTCCTTTTTTAGGCTTAATAATATTCCATTGTATATATGTATATAGACAGATTTCTTTGTTCATTAATCTGTCAGTAGACACTTGTTTCTACATCTTGGCTACTGTGAACAATGCTTCAATGAATATCTCTTCAAGATATTGATTTTATTTCCTTTGGATGGATAGATAGATGATAGATAGATAGATAGATAGATGATAGATAGATAGATATAAGGTTGTTGGATCATATGAATTAAAACTTGGATAGGGTATTGAATTCTTCAGGAATCTCCATACTGTTTTCTATAATAGCTGCACCAAATCATGTTATTCTTATTTTTGACTTTTACCATCTACCCAACTATTTTAGGTCCTACAGATTTGAACGAATACACGACAACACTGGGTACTTTCTTTTTTTTTTT
>NC_048218.1:102672645-102795214 GCF_002007445.2 Ailuropoda melanoleuca
TGTGTGTGTGTGTGTGTGTTGAGAAGTCACCAAATTAGGTTCCTTTGGCATTTGCAACAAGAAGGAAAACCTTAAAAATGTTATAAAGTCAGAGCTCCACTTGTTTGTTCTATAATTTTCTTCCTTTATTTTCCTCCTTCCATTCTCTCTCTCACTCTGTTTTTCATTCTCCTTCTTTCTCTCCCTCCTTTCCTTGTTTCCTTCTTCTCAATAAGCATTTATTGAAAACCTTCTATGTTCCGGGCCCTGTGCTGCTGCATAAGGTACAATTGTAAATAAAAAACAGAATTCTTGCCTCAGTGGAAGTTGTGATCAGGCAAGGAACAGACAGAAAATTTGATAAATAATAACAATATATAATAAGTACTCTGACAGGGGAAGTATATTTGAAGAATTCAGATAGCATCAGCTCATACAAGTTTCACACATCTTTTACAAAGGAGTGAGACACAGGAGGAAGGAACAGGCACTCTGGCCAGCCTCTTTGCACATGAGTTGGTACAGATACATGCAGGCAATTTAATATCTGACAGGCCTGGCTTCAAGACCAGGCTCTGTTACCTACTAGCTATGTAAACATGGACAAGTTCACTTTTCTCAGTGTTTCTTTTAGGCTCTAAATAAGAGTAGTAATACATCACAGGGGTACTGTGAGAATTAGAGATAACGTATTTAAAGTGTAAGGCACATAGTAGGTGCTTAGAAAAGTACTTATTATTATTCCTAGCTGTTTGATCTTTGGCAAACAACCCCTCTGGATTTCAGTTTACTTACCTGTAATATGATTATTTGATCCTTTTCTAAAGTTCTACAAAAGCAACGAATTTTTTTTAAAGATCTTATTTATTTGAGAGAGAGAGCACAAGCAGGGGAAGCAACAGAGGGAGAGGGAGAAGCAGACTCCCTGCTGAGCACAGATCCTGATGCAGGACTTGATCCCAGGACGTTGGGATCATGACCTGAGCCCAAGGAAGATGCTTAAACAACTGAGCCAACCAAGTGCCCCTAAAGGCAATGAATTTGTACAAATGCCTACCACTGGTCTCACTGACACACGGAGAAGATATTTTAGAACCTCTTCAAAGCCAAGTAGTTCTTCTTCCTTATCCTTGATCTAGTCTTGAGCTTAGGCTGTTCTGAAATACAGTGGGGTTCTTCCTTACCTGGAAACCTGGAATTCATCAGGAAACTACCCATTGGCCAGTCGTCCCTCAACAGCTCCCTAGAAAGCTGGGCATCAGCTTGGGAGAGCTGAAAGTTCACACGTGAAATAAAAAACCTCAGACATAAAACATTCTGTGGGTCGAAGATAGTGTCATCTCCTATAAGAATAAAAGATAACTTAGATTTTTTTTATTTTCTGAGTTCTAGAAGTAATTATTTTTAAAATTTCATAAAATGAGAACTTCCATACCCTACTAAATACAGGATTCATCTCCTGTGGGGCACCTGGGTGGCGCAGTCGTTAAGCATCTGCCTTTGGCTCAGGGCGTGATCCCGGCATTCTGGAATTGAGCCCCGCCTCAGGCTCCTCCGCTGGGAGCCTGCTTCTTCCTCTCCCACTCCCCCTGCTTGTGTTCCCTTTCTCACTGGCTGTCTCTATCTCTGTCAAATGAATAAATAAAATCTTTAAAAAAAAAAAAAGATTCATCTCCTGTGAGAATTTATGGTGGCCAACAAAGCAGAGAGACCAATAAGAAGAGTGGCAGCTTATGTCAAGACAGCCTCTAGCATGGAGACCTCCCTACCTGGCTGCTGAACATTGGGTGAAAGTTCTTCATTATTTCTTCCTTGTTAGCACATTTTTTCTCCTTCCTAAATCCCACGCTCTATGTTTTACAAATTCTGGGTGCTTTGCCTGTATTATTGAGCACACAGACTCTGGGAGAACTTTATGAATCACCAGGTCCAACACCTTACTTTAAAGATAAGAAAGCTGACACTCAGGTTTAATAATAACAACAATGACAGCATCAACTAATAATAATAAAAAATAATAATAAATACTCAGTGCATGTGGCTAGAAAGAAGGAGGAAGGAAGTGAAAGCATGACTGTTCTCTGCTCAGGATCTAATCATATTTAGGAAACTTTAATCTGATTTGTAAGTTACTGGATTTGCGCTGTTGTTAGGAGCAAAGAGATCACTTTTCAGCATTTGGGTCAATTTCAAGTGTCACATATTGCTAATTGCTCTTTATTCCTTAGAGGTGGAACTCAAGGTCTTTAACATTGCCTGCTAGCCGGTTATACTGACAGCCTTTTAAAAGGTGAGTTTACAAACTTTTAAAAACTTGCCTTAGATAACATCATAGCAAGGAGTCAAACTGATATCACATGTCCCCTGATATGATGCCCTCATTTGGACATAACTCTGCTTATGGGGAATTCCTGCCTGAAATGCATAACCTGAATCTAATCATAATGACACATCAGACAAACCCAAACCAAGGCATAATATATGAAAAAACTGACTTATTGTCTTCAAAAATGCCAATGTCAGAAAGACAAAATATTTAAAGGCTGAGGAGCTGTTTCAAATGAAAGGAGACTAAAGAGACATGAAAACTAAATGTACTGCATGATTCATGCTGGAAAAAAGGCTACAAAGAACAATATTGGGACAATTAATAAAATTTGAATATGGGTTATGTTTATATAATAGTATTGTATCAATGTTAAATATCTTGAATTTAATAATCATACTATGATTATGTAGGAGATTATTCTTCTTTTCAGGTAATATACACCGAAGTATGTGGGGTCAGGGGACTTACTGTATACAACTTACTCTCAAATGGTGAAAAAAAGCAAATTTATGTGTGCACGTGTGTGTGTGTATACATGTGTATATATAGAGAGAGAGTGAGGGAGAATAATAAAATGGGGTAAAATGTTAATGACTGGTGATGGTATATAAAGGGTATACAAGAGTTCTTTATTTTTTTAATTTTTTTATTATGTTATATTAGTCACCATACAGTACATCATTCGTTTTGATGCAGTGTTCCATGATTCATTGTTTGCGTATAACACCCAGTTCTCCAAGAGTTCTTTACAATACTCTTGTAACTTTTCTTTAAATTTGAAATTAAAATAAAAAGATATCCACATTCTAGCAATAAAAAAGTGGAATTTGAAATTTAAACCACGATGTCACTTACATTTGCACCCCAAAATATAAACTGCTTAAATATAAATCTTAAAAAATACAAGATATTTATGGGGGAAAATACAAAATTGTTTTTAGAAGAAAATAAAGAACTAAATAAATGGAGAGATATTCCGTGTTCATGCATAAAAAAAATTCAATACTATGAAGATGTAATTCTTCCTAATTCAATCTATAGATTCAACCAATCTCAATCAAACGGCCAGCAAATTATTTTTTGGATATCAACAAACTGATTCTAAAGTTTATATGGCGAGGCAAAGGGCCCAGAATAGCCAACACAATACTGTAGAGGAACAAATATAGAAGATGGATGCTACTTGACTGCAAGACTCACTATAAAGCTCCAGTAATCCCGTGTGGTGCTGGCGAAAGGTAGACAAATAAATCAGTGGAACACAATAAAGAACCTAGAAATAGACCTCTATAAAGATAGTCAACTGATCTTTGGCAAAAAAGCAAAGTCAATATAATGGAGCAGAGATAGTCTTTTCACCAAATAGTTCTAGAACAATTGGACATCCGTGTGAAAAAAAAGAATCCAAACATAGACTTTACACCCCTTCATAAACATTAACTCAAAATGGTTCATAGACTTACATATAAATGACAAAACTATAAGATTCCTAAAAACTAATATGGGACAAAACCTAGATGACCTTGGGTATGGACGTGACTTTTTAGATACAACATCAAGGGAAGATCCATGAAAGAGAGAATTGATAATCTGGACTTCATTAAAATTAAAACCTTTTCCTCTGTGAGAGGCGCTGTCAAGAGAGTGAAAAGACAAACCACAGAATGGGAGAAAAAGTTTGCAAGAGACATATCTGATAAGGGGCTGTTATCTAAAATACACAAAGAATTCTTAAACCTTAACAGTAAGAAAACTAACAGTCCCATTAAAAAGTGGACAAAGGACCTTAACAGACTCCTTGCCAAAGAAGATGAGCAGATGATAAATAAGCATATGAAAAGATGCACAACATCACGTGTCATAAAGACATTGCAAAGTAAGACAGTAATGCTATACCACTAGCATCAATTAGAATGGCTCAGATCCCAAACCCTGACAACACCAAATGCTGGCAAAGACGTGGAGCAACAGGAACTCTTATTTATTGCTGGTGGGAATGAGAACTAGTACATCTAATTTGGAATACAGCCCGGCAGTTTCTTGCAAAACTAAACATACTCTTTCAATATGATTCAGCAATTGTGCTTCTTGGTATTTACCCAAAGGAGTTGAAAACTTACGTGCACACAAAAACCTGTACGTGGATGTTTATAGCAGTTTTATTCAAAACTGCCCAAATGCAAGCAATCAAGGTATCTTTCAGTAAGTGAATGGATAAATGGATAAATAAATCCAGACAAACTGTGGTAAATCCAGACAACACTAAAAAGACATGAGCTATCAAGACAGAAAAAGACGTGGAGGAATCTTAAGCGCCTATTACTAAGTGACCGAGGTTGGTATGAAAAGGCTACATAGTGTACAATTCAACTATATGACATTCTGGAAAAGGGAAAACTATGGGGATGGGAAAAAAACCTGTGGTTGCCAGGGGTTGATGGTTGGGTAGGAGGAGAGATGAATAGATGGAACACAGAGGACTTTTAGGGCAGTGAAAATAGTCTGTATGATACCATAATGATGGATACGTATCATTATACATTTGTCCAAACCCATAAAACATACAGCACCCAGAGTGAAATCTAATATAAACTACGGACTGTGTGATTGTGACGTGTCAGTGCAGGTTCATCCTTTATAACAAATGCACCGCTCTGGTGCAGGTGTCAGCAGGAGGGAGACTGTGCGTCTCTGTGGGCAAGTTCACATAGGAAATCTCTGTACCTTCTGCTCAATTTTGCTGTGAACATAAAACTGCCCTAAAAAATAAAGTCTATTAAAAGAAAATTTAACTTAAACCTTTCAGTATCTTTCTAGGGTGGGTCGGGTCGGGAGATGAAAAGACACACACATGGACACGTGGAGATCATCAGCTTGCGTCATGATACATCAGCAAGAGCAGGAATGGGGGGTGATACAAGAGTGAGGTGGTTCCTCATGGCTTTGGACAAATGACTGGGTAGTGGCTGATTTGCAGACAGACCCTCTCCTCTAATTTTCTTTCACGAATATTTCAAATTACCTGCTGGAGTATCTACAAACCAAATGGAAAAATGGCCTGTTTGTTGAATTCCCCATCCTTTAAAAAGGGTCATATGTAATGGACACTCTCAGTCCTGCATGTCATGTGCCAGGCACCTACCAGCTCATAAAAATGTCCTAAGGCGTTAATTATCACAGCTAAGGACAGTAAAGATGGCAGCTCCTGCTAACTGTCAAAACCCCTCTGCCACTGCCCTCTGCCACACACCCAGTCGGTGCTTAAGAAACTGAAATTGGCAAGGAAAGTGGCTATGCTCCTTCCTTGCAGGCCACAGCAGTGATCAAGTCGGGGTAGGGGGAGGGTCACCTCAAAAACCCCCCTCTGCCTGCTCAGGCTCAAACAGCCCAGCAGCGCTTGGACCCCAAGCCAGTGGCGGCCACCCTGCAATAGTGATCAGCAATCTGGTTTGAGTCGGGAAGTGCTAAGCAATAGCAAGTCCCTTTGGGCACAGCACCAGCTTGATCAGCTTGCATCTGGCACCCAGGACCGGCCCCTCCAGCTGGAAGGTAGAGAGAGTGACAGGGAGGGAGGGAAGGACAAGCCTATGTGTGTGCGCGTGCGGGGGGGGGGGTTTGTGGAATGAGAGAAACGAGTTCATGAAAAATCCAGTAAACCTCTTTCTAGAGTTAAAAATCGTTTCAACTTTCAAAGGCGAAATCTCACCCCCAAGTGATAGACATGACATAAATGCAAAAGCAAGTGAAGATAAACAAAAGGCCCCGCTCAGATGTTCCCGAGGTTATCCGTCATTGTCAAGGAATTCTTTACACATCATAATGATTCCAAGCACCCTGCCAGCTTGTCTCAAATTCTATTTCTATATCTTACAGGATTTTTTTTTCTTTTCTCCAGTAAACAGCAGTTTACAACACAAGGTTTGACTGTAATTTTCATCAGACTGCAAGTTGTGCAGGTTTCTGAGAGATGCATTATTACTTAAACCCAACTGTAATGCTCTCCTACCTTCAACGGCCGTTCCTTTTATACATTCTGTCAGCTGAGCGTGGCCGATAACAATTAGCCTGAAAGTCTATCCATTGAAACGAATAATAAAATGTGGGAGGATGCGCTGAAAGGTGTGTTCAAACTCCCCCCTGGTGGATTCAAGGTGTGTCCAGCCATTGCCCCCTCCCCCTCGGGGCCCCATTCCCGGGCACAGGGTCCCAGGAGGCTGGACTATGGAGATGGGTGATGGAAGGGAAGAGGCAGGATGCTGACGAGCCCTGGGCTGTGCCATGAGCCTTCCCTGTGGAGGCAAATCTGCAGTTCAGAGCCAGGCTGGTGGTCCAACCAGCGGTCCGTCTGAAGAAGCTGAGCACTGGCTGAGACACAGGCCTGTGGGGGAAGCAAACAGATGGCAAATTGAGAGCAGGAGACCTGAGCAAGAGGGTTCTGAATGAAAGGCCAGAGGTGGAGCCTGGTCTGGTTTCCTGAGCCGCTGGGCCTCCCCCAGTGCCACAGGCTCATGTCACAGATGCCTCTGGCCGCCTCTGAGAGGAGGACGGCAGAGAGGGAGGGTGGGAGAGCTTTTAAGGGCCCAGGAAGCCAGGATTCTGATGAAGAGAAAACACTAAACTAAGTTTTCTTGGCTATTTCAATGGTAATGTTTGGGGGCTAGCTAATCTCTCTTTGTGAAAATGAAAATGGACCTACTTAAATAGTAATGAATCTTGTGGCAATTTCCTTGGGTTTTGGTCAAAATTGGTTGCTTTTTTCCCCCCTTCGTCCTTTTTCTTTTCTTTTTTCTTTTTTTCCCCTCAAAATTGATGACTCTTATGAATGCAAAGAAGACATAAACAAGTAGAAACAACAGATATCACTGCTCACCCAACAGGTTGGCAATGGAGCTCTTGTTCCCTTCGGGGGGGAATATAAGTTATTCCCCCACCTGGAGAGCACCTTGGCAGTTCCTGTCACCACTAGTGGATCAAGTTTCATTAGTTCATTGAGATGTCTGGTATCACCGGGTGATAAACATGGCAAGATTTTGTTGTCTCTGACAAATGCCCCACTATGCCAGGCTGAGCCTCCCTACCAGCTGAGGAACACGCTTCCTTAATATCCTTGGCCCGTTTCTCCAGCTTTAGCCACCTTTACTTATTCGAATAGTCTCACTGATGTGTTTAAACAGTCCCGCTTGTTTTAAAGCTTTGATCTCTTACCTGAGGCAAAACATTTTTCCTCCTCTGTCCTCTCTCTCTCTCTCTCTCTCAAGAAGCTGTAGTGACAGGGGCAGGGATCACAGAAACTCTCACGCACCATCTTCCCCTCTATCTTCTTCCTCCTCTCGAGTTGGGTGGGGAAGAGGAGCAAGAAAATGGCAGAGCTCCTTCTCGTATGATTGAGTGAGGGAGCAGTCTTCCCTCTGTCAACTTCTCTCTGTGTTTTCTGATACTTCTCTGGCCCACAGCAAGGGGTTATCTCCCCTCCACATTGCAGGGTCCAAATTCTGGGCCGTTGTGGGGCACATGTGTGGGTTCTTCGAAGAGTACCATGAGGAACTGTCCCCTGAGTAGTTACCTGACATGAGATTTAATCTGTCTGAACTTCTTCCACCTGGCCTCAGTGTCTCCATAGAGCATGACCTTCTCCCAGAGGATGGCACTTCTGTGGGAATACCACCCAGATGGCTCAAGCACAGCCACCTTCTGTTGTGTCTCCTCAGAAGAGGAGACATAGATCAACATTGGTATATTTGTCATGCCAACGTGCCAAATGGCGGGACTGCCCACTGCCTCTTTCTCAGTCCTGCCTTCTCCCTTCTGCATCTTTCTTTACAGCCTGGCAACATTAGGCCTTCTGCAAGACCAAGTCCTCACCCAATTTCCATAAGACAGGACCACCAAACTCTGACTTAGTTTATGTATGGAAAGGAAGGGGCATGATTCTGATAGATGCCTAGAAAATCTTTATCAATGATTATCTTTGGTCTTTCTTCCTTGGATTGCATGGTAAATTTTGTGGAAGTGTGAAGAGATAGACTATCCTTTCTTTGTGAACTTGGTATTCTCCAAAAGACCCCCTCCTAGCCACCAGTTCTCCCCTTAAGTTGACCCTTGGGGGACTGGTTAGAGAAGACCTATTCTCAGCATTGGTGTCTCCCAATATGTCTTCCTGGGAGGTAGCTGGTCACAACGGCTATGACATCATGGTGGTTGTATGGAATGTGGAGTACTTAACATCTTTTGTCCTCAGCTTTAGGCTTTTGCTATAATTCTGATACCACATAAAAATAAAATAGAACATATGTGTAGCAGACCACCCATCAATTTTACTCCTAAGTGTGTATCCAAGAGAAATTCTCACAGATGTGCGTTAAGAGATGGCTACAAGAATGTTTCTAGCAGTATTGTTTGTCATAGTGAAAAATTAGAAACAATGTAAATGTCATACTAATGAATGCGTACATAGTGTGGAAGCCGGTTTGGTTCAGCCAGGTGTACACAGAGTACACGTAAGTAGGCACAGGTAGCCAGAGATGCAATCGTTTATGATGAACACCCATGTGTGTTGCTTGATGCCAGAGCCATGCTAGCTGTTGAATATCTTCAAAATCACTTCCTGATCCTTTGATTGACCACAATTATAGTAACAAAAATGAATGAAGTAGGCAAATGCCAATCAGGATGGTTAGATCTCAAATGTGGGCTCAGAGGAAGAAGTGCAGAAAGAATAATGATACTATTTATATGCAAATTTTAAAAAATGATTTTATTCATTTATTTGACAGAGAGAGACAGCCAGAGAGAGAGGGAACACGAGCAGGGGGAGTGGGAGAGGAAGAAGCAGGCTCCCAGCAGAGCAGGGAGCCTGATGTGGGGCTAGATCCCAGGACCCTGGGATCACACCCTGAGCTAAAGGCAGACGCTTAATGACTGAGCCACCCAGGTGCCCCGTATTTATATGCAATTTTAAAAGCATACAAAAGAATGCTATTTACTGAATATAAAACATGTGCACATACATATAAAATGTATATTTTTTTAATGGTTTAAAACACGGATAGAGAATGGAACACCAGGCTTATGATAGAGGTAACCTCTGGAGAGGAGGAGAGCTTCATTGGGAAACAGTAGAGAGGAGACAGCAGAATTATCATTATATTCTATTTCTTATCTTAAGGAAGATCTGGACACCAAAAGTAAGCGCAAAAAAAGAAAAATAGGTAAAGTGAGTTCATCAACATTAAAAAATTTGTGCTTCAAAGGACATTGTCAAGAAAAAAAACCATTTACAGAATGGAAGAAAATATTTGGAATCCTATATCTGATAAGGATTTAACATCTAGAACACATAGATAACTCCTATAGTTCAACAATAAAAAGATAAAACCTAATTTTAAAAGGAGCAAAGAACTTGAATAAACATTTCCCCAAAGAAGATCTACAGATGGCCAATAAGCACATGAAAAGATGGTCAACATCATTAGTCTTTAGGGAAATGCAAATCGGGACCACACTGAAATACCTCACTTTGCACCTACTGGAACAGCTATTGAACAACAAAAAAGGAAACTATCAAGTGTCGGTGAAGATGGGAAGAAACTGGGTCTCTCCTCAGTTGCTGCTGGGAATATAGACTGGTGCAACCCCTATGTAAAACAGTTTGGCAGTTTCCTAAAAAGCTAAAGATAAAATTGCCATATGATCCAGCGATTCCATGCTTAGTTATGTGCCCGCTGGAATTTAAAACAGGGTCTTGAACAGATACTCGTATGCTAATATTTGTTACAGTGTTATTCACAGAAGCAAAAGATGGAAACACCCCAAAGGTCGATCAACAGATGAATGGATGAAAAAAAAGTGATATAAATATACAATGGGGATATTACTTAGCTGTAAAAAGGCATGAAGTTCTGAAACATGCCACAACATGCATGAACCTTGGAAACATTTTGCTAGCTGAAATAAGCCAGACACGAAAGAACAGATAGTATACGATTCCATGTATATGAAATATCGAGAATAGGCAAATTCATAGAGACAGAAAACGGATGAGAGTTTACCAGGAGCTGCGGTGCAGGAGAGCGGCATTTATTGTTCCTGGTACCGAGTTTCTGTCTGGGGCGATGAAAAAGCTTTGGACATAGATAGCGGTGATCATTGCACAGCATCATGAATGTAATTAATGCCATTGAATTGTACACTTAAAAATGGTTAAAGTGGAAATTTTGTTATAAATTTTACCATGATTTTTAAAAATGAATAACATAATATATCAACACCCACTGAGTTGTACACTTCACATGGGTGAATTATAGGGTATGTGCATTATAACAATAAAACTTTTTTAAAAAGATCTGAAATAAATATGGCGAAATTTTATTAGTCCTTCAAAATCAGTATAAGGAGTTTCTTTATATCGTCTGTACTTGTCCAAATGTTTGAAAACTGTTTTCTAAAAAAGAAAAGGAAAGGAAAGGAAAGAAAAGAAAAGAGACAGAAGACAAGAAGCAAGTGGGTGAATAATGATACCTGAAAGAGAATGTAGATAGACATTTAAGAAGAGGGTAATAAAACACGCGTTTCTTTCTCATTGTACTTGGAGATACACATGCATATTTAAACAAACCATCTGTTTGCCCAATATTTATCTCGTAATGGTGAAAAAAGAAAATATTGACCAGGAAAGATTTATTCTTTCCTCTATTTTTCCCTTAAACTATAAAACTATATAAAACTATAAAGGTACTAATTAAGTTCAGGGTTGTTTCTCAGGAGCTCCTTATCTGACCAGCTTTGCTCCAAAGAAAATGGAAATCAATCTCTGGTGAGAAAGAGGAAAGCAAATTGGAAGCACTAGAGGGTTCTAGGACATTCACATGTACACTTACCTCACCTCAGGTTTCCGGGGGCTCCCTGCAAATGCCCTTCCTGGGAACTCTGACATCACCACTCCCACCTCTGCCCCACAGAGTATCCCTGACCTAGAGCAATGCTTCAGTGAGACTCAGGATGGCAACTGCTAGTCCACAGGCTATTGGATAAAAGGATAAAGCTGCCTATCATTCTGCTTGGAAAGGTGGGGATGAGTGGGCAAAAAAATGGTGCTACAGGAAAAGCTGTCTGAAAAGAGTCAAACGTGTGGCTGGTAGAGAGTCCATGATACACACAAAAATGAGTCAGGTTTGCGTTTGGGGAATAAAAGATTAAAAACTCTGTACGTCCGGTGTTCTTGTAGGGTCTTCGGAAAACTCCTTTTGTGGAACCTGAGATCCTCCGAGCAAGTGCCACTCTGTTCCAAGACCGCTACTTCTCCTCCTCCTTCTCTTCTTCCTTCCTCCTTCCTGCTTCCTTCTCCCTCCTCTCCCTTCCTCCTCGTCCCCCTCCCCTTTTCTTCCCCTTCACCTGCTCCTCGTTTTCCTCCTCCTCCTCTTCTCTTTCTTTTCCTTCTTCTTCCTTCCTCTCCTCCTGCTCTATAATTTGCCTGTTTCCTAAAGTGATAGAAGCTTCTGGACCTGAAATATATAGCTTGTTGATCCCACCTGATTATAATACACCAGTTTGAAGCTGGTTTCCAATGTCCTATTTGAAAAGTTAGTTTGATTAGTATTTTCTATATGCCTTTAAAGGACTGGGACTTATTTTGGCCAGAGAATTCTGGCTCCCCCTGAGCCTCACTGATCGGCAAGGAAGAATCTGGTTTACTTGGAGGATGTGAAGCTATCAGATGGGCTTCATCCCACCTGCCCTCCACCACCATCAGTGGACCATGTCCCCTGCTGAAGTGGAGAGAAATCACACTGGCGAGAGTCCCGCCTGCCGTCTCCACGCACACAGAAGTCAGCTTGTGTTTCACCATGTCCCGTGGGGCTGGGTTCCTTGTCCTGTGGCCCACTCGTTTAGAGGAGAAACAACAGCCAGTAGCAGCAACTCCCAGAACGAGAAAGTCAGTCCTTATTTGTCAAGATGAAATGTTCTAAATTTCTTCAAATTTGGAAAAGTTCATGATAGCACCCAAGGCCCACATTAAATTTATTATTTTATGTGTAGCTGCTCCCAAGTAAATTAACATCATGTGTAAGTTACAAAAGCCTTAATGGAATATTAAATTTGTATATATGTCTTAGGGAACAAGAATTAAATCTTTTAAGAGAGGCAGTATACACTGAAAACAAAATCTTTGACATCTGAAAGTAAGAGTAATTTTCCCTGGATCTGCTATTTGTCCCAGGAACGCAATGGGTAGAGGGCTTTGTGATAGTAACAAACGTCTTCATAGGTCTCATCGGAGGAAGAAAATTCAATTAGTCTAGCTGGCACATTTCAAATATTTAACGGATTCATGCATAATTTCACATCACTTTGCTGACATCATGATATGCCAGGAATTGCCTGCAGTTTATGGGTCTTTGTTATTTTAAGTACTGAGAGCTGCTTACTACTGCAGCGCGACCGCCCCCCCCCCCGCCACCTGTGGACACGAGGCTCTAACACTTATTCCCACAGAGTTTAGAATAAAGGGAGAAGAAATCAAGTTCACAAAGTCACGTGAACCACGATATGGCAAATGTTAGGCAAAGCATACCGTCCCTGGCCTTGGGCCCGGGTCTGAATGCAGCACCCATCGCTTACTAACTAGATGATTGTGGGCAAGTTTCTGGTATTAAATAGAATTAATATTGTATCATTTCCCAGAGCTGCTGTAACAAAATGCCACAACCCGGGTGACTTGAAACTGCAGAAATTTCTTCTCTCAGTTCAGGAAGCCAGAAGTCCAAATTAAAGGTGTTAGCAGGGTTGGTTCCGGACTATAGTCTCGTCTTCATCACATCTGCAAAGACCCGGTTCCACATACGGTCATAGTCACAGGTACCGGGCGGTTAGGTCTTAAACGTATCTTTTTGGGGGACACAATTCAACTCACTACACCATGGACTTGTTCTTAGTATTTTATTTGACATAGTACACACTGAAGTAATTCTTTTTTTTTTTTATAAAGATTTTATTTATTTATTTGACAGAGACAGCCAGCGAGAGAGGGAACACAGGCAGGGGGAGTGGGAGAGGAAGAAGCAGGCTCCCAGCAGAGGAGCCTGATGTGGGGCTCGATCCCACAACGCCGGGATCATGACCTGAGCCGAAGGCAGACGCCCAACAACTGAGCCACCCAGGCGCCCCCACACTGAAGAAATTCTACTTCCCTTCCCCTGATCATGTAACCCTCCCCCTTTTTCTAAGTGCTTCTTTGACCTGCTTCAGTAATCAATGTAACTATGAGTTTGTGTTTCCAAATCACAAGCATAAAACTATTATTTGACTGGAAATCTGTGAATTTCCAAAGTATTTTTCTCATCTTCTGTAGGGATTTATGGGGAAGCTACACTAACATTTAGAGAAATATCTGAGACTCAGCTATTCCTTCTAGTGGAGGTGAAATTGCCCTCAACTTGAATAAACAGCGTGCTACAAATGTTTATTACAGCAACCGTCTCTATCAGGGGAAAGAATCTGGCCCTTCGCATCTGTCTACTTATTGGTAAATACTGAATGGCAGTTAGTCAATGAGACCAGTGCTGCTTTAATGGCAGTCACAAAAACCTACTGAGGAGAAACCATAGAAAAAGCACATTTTTATAAGTTCATAAAGGGTTAAGAATCCTAGCGGAGGTATAAAAATTTAATAATCACACTTGAAATTGGAAAAATAGAGGCACCTTTTCTTAAAATTTCAATTGGATTAATTTAAAACCTTACCCAGAATAAGAACAGAGCAATATGCCAGATTCTTTGGCTAAATCCTTCATTGTCAAAGTCCTGAATTATTGCAAAGACCTCAAGATTTCAGAATAATGATACAGAGCGGTAACTTTCTATCACTGCACAAAATGTACAGAGCTATAAATCTTATTATAATATAACATAGAGTTCTAGGAATGCTTAAAATTCTAGTTGCTAAAATGTAGCGTCCACAGTTTGCTGGTAGAAAAACTGAGGTGAATGACCTCACTATAATCACGGCAGCGGGAAGGGTGGATTTGCTTAGCTAATTACACTACTGCAAGTGATCTGGTCCACAGCCTCCTCTGTAATATTTACTTTTAATGAAATATACAAAAGTTCGCAAACATCTTGTCTGCCTTATAAGTATTTCCCTCAGGACTATTTAAAGATCAAAAAAGAAATTTCAAACATTCAATCTGCTTTAAAAAAAAATAAAAAAAGCAAGCAAATAAACAGCAAAATGAGCTCTCGATCTTATAGTAGGCAAACCACCAGCTAGTGTGCTCTATTCCACACCCTCCACCCACTCCTTGTTTCATTAGTCCAGTTATCCAAGGGATACCTTGAAATTATGGGCCTGAAATAGTCCACCTGCCCCTTTCTTCTTTTGATACTTTCTCTCCAGGCTCATGAGCTCCCTCCATTTAGCACAACCATTTACAAAGTTTCCAAACTACCCCGTCCCTTCACATTCTCCTCTTCACCCCCGTTCCTTAGCTGTCCAGCACCAGGTAGACACACAATCAATACTACTTATCAATGCTGATGATTCCTGGCTCTCAGTCCGTCCCTCTCTCTTGCTGGGAATACCACTTCAGGATACAGCTCATCCAGGGGAAATGTATTCGGCCTCTCACCTTGTCCCGCTCTTATTCAGACCAGCTAAAATCAATTTAAGGGGATGGTGAGTTTGCCAAGAATTCAAAGACAACAGTTCCCCGAAAGCGACCTGTTGAAAAACCTTTGAGAATGAAATACAGCCAGTGGAAGAAGACTTACCATGTTGCTGTTTACCCCGATGCTCCCTTCCCTATCTTTAAGGATGAATCCAATGGCAACAAGAAAGGTTTTTGGGGAGGGGGCAGGGGTGAAAGCCCAGGTGGGCTTTTTCACACGAGTCTGATGATTCTGTCTGGTATGCATTTTTTTCTGGGACTTCAGTTCCTAAGGACAACAGTGACAGCAACAAAACAAAAGGAGAACAAAACAGACCAAACCCACCACCGCATTAGAACTAGGCTCCCGGAGGCCTCACCTGACTTTGTGTGTGTGGGAGGAGAGTGGCTCCCAGGCACGAGCTGAAATCCCAACCACCTGTGTAGCTTCGTCTAGCACCGGGTGTCGGGAACCTGGTAGAAGGGGGCTGGGCCTGAGCAGGGGCCCCAGCTGTGGTTGGAAACAGCTCTTCCGTGGACGTATGGCCTGGAATACGTCAAGTAGATACAGCCTTTCAGGTCCCGGAACCTCCAACCTGAGCTGGGAACGAGGTCAGGACACAACTGAGACATGGGAAAATGAGTGAGGATTAAGAACAGGATCAGATGACGGTGAGGTCAAACTCCAGGCCAGGGAGAGTTGCTGTGGAGGAGTCCGTTTTAGGAGGATGCCGTGAAGGTCCCGCAGTTTGCCCTGACCGAGGGCTTGGGGGTCAAGGGGAGGGAGGAATACTTCACCGCCCACTCGGTGGGATGCTGGAGTCCACCACAAGCTCCCCCGACTGGGTTGAAAGGGAATGAGGGAACATCCGAATATGGAGTAGACACGGGGATGGGAAGAATGCTGGGGCCGGGCGGGGCTGGGGGTCTCCTCACCTGTGTGGTGAGGAGGGCGTGCGTCGCATTAAAGCTGTTATTCTGTTTCCTGATGACAATGGTGGCAGAGCAAAGCAAGCATTAGGAAACCAGAGATTTCTCTTAGTCTATGCCTTGCCAAAGCTCTGCCTGCCCCAAGCCCCGCAGCCCGGTGAAGGGGACTGTGCTCCTGTGTATTTCACACCGAAATTCCTGACACAGGAAGAAGGTGCTACTCACCCAGTGTCCATAGACCATGTGCGTTGAGTCTTTGCTACGGATGGGGCAAGAAACCCTGATCACCTGTTTATACTCTCAATCCCAGTTCTGCTTGATTTGGGGGCCTTCATTTAAAAAAAAAATGGTTGGCATAAAGTCTTGTGAAATAGATTGAAACAAAATTGTTTAAAATATTTACATTGAAACTACTCCTTTGAACAAATTAACATATTCCAGCAACTAAACTTATCGACCATGCAGTTTTACAAATGTGTACTGTTTATAATGTTTTTTAAACACCAAACAACTAATATTTTGAATTAATATAGTATACCAATGTGTAAGCCCTCCTTTAACCAAGGTTAATTGTTCATTATTCCAAGGCAATTATTTACGTGCTTGAAAGTGGGTTTGCTGAGCTTGGGTCCTCAGCGCTATGTGTTAAGATTTGTAAGAGGCAAAAACACTTGCGTAAAGGCAAGTTAATTATTTAGGGAGGAAAGGCTTAATCGAGGCAGTAGGCCACTATAATAATTAGACTTTAGAAAGAGAAAGCAAACAGCAGCACAATCCATGATTATTTATTATTCTTCCTCCTCTCCAAATATCAGAATTAGATCTCTAGCCCTGAAAATACTCAGAGAACCGCATACACACCCGTGTGTACCTGCTCCTTGCCCTTCTGCACCATCTCTTTCCATTATCGTAGCTGAAGGACTGCGAGAAACAGATCATTTACAGCATTTTAGAGCAAATAATCCACTTGGTCATTCCTCAAGGCTCAAAAAATAGACCTTTGAACAATGACAGCTGGAAAATCCTGAGGCATCAGACATAGCTAATAGAGGATTCCACTCCTGTTTTCAGGAGTCTTTGAAAACCAAAAGGCATCGTCTGCAGCACAACATGTGACAAGGCATTTATTTTCATCTATTTGCTGTAAGCTGTTGAAAACTAGAAATATCAAATTAGATCAAATGTTTTAAAATAGGTTAAAATCGATCCTTTCTTGCATTTTGGGTTCTGCCCAAACAGCCCTCAGGTTGGGGCCTCTGCAGCATGAATATATATCGCATCATAAGAAGGAAAGAAAAGCTGTGAATGGTGATCATTACCATCGCCAAACCAGGAGGCTAATTGTCAGAGGGGCTCCCTCCTCTCTGGGGGGTGGGATGCGGCTCCCTCTGCTGAAGGGCGAGGTGCTCACCAGCCATCTTTGGGCAGAACTGTTTTTCCTTTCTGTGCTTTCAGGATGTTTAAAATCATCTCATCTCTAGCACAGCCCAATCAGGTAAAAATCCAGTGAGAATTTTGTCAAACAAAGGCTTTATTAGGGATTTTTGTTTTGTTTTGTCTCTGCCAACCCTCTTTGAGAAATGGAAAATGAGGAAGCCCGCAGGACACAGAGCCCTGTGACTTTGGCCGAAGTGGCGGCTGTGCTATTTATTCTATTGATCTTTATGACTCCCATCCAAGGATAAGCAGCACCTTCCTTAAAGAAACTCCAGGCCCGTGACTGCTTTTCTCTCGTCATTAATCCTCACAACTTGCGGGAGAAGCAGAGAGGAGACAGCTCTCGGCACCCCCCTTTTATAGCCGGAGAAGCTGAGGTTTGGGAAGGTTAAGTGACTTGCCCAAGGTTATTTAGCAAATTAGGAGAGGCCACCTGGGAATAGAGCTCTGGGTTCGCAGGTTCTGGGGCTGCAGCCAGGAAACACCAGCCACAAAGAGGCTCTTTCGTGCTGGATTTTGTGGACATACCTACTTGTATAGAGAAGAAGTAACTGTTTCAGTTCTTCGGCTCTGTCTTCCGCTTTTATGCCACACCACCCCCACCCCCTTCCGCGGCTCGCCCTTCGCCCTTCGTTAGCTGTTGGGGCAAAGGTATAGCTCTGGATTCGAAGCTGCAAATAAATCCGCTGATCCGCTGCCGTGGGCTCAATGTGCTCTATTGTTTTAGGCCCTGTTGCTTGGAGCTGTCACTCCCACTTCCTCTCCTCACTCTGAGAGCTGGGCTCATAGACCTCGTTAGGGCCATATTAAAGAGCTCCTACAAGAACAACCACTCCATTGATATGGACTTTAAAAAAAAAAAAAACCTTTAAAGAAAATTTCTTGCTATCATCATGAGGGAGAGTAAAGGTGGTGTGTAATTCGGAGAGAAGAATGAATGTCCTACAAACCAAGGTGCTTGGGCGGGATGTATCGCATTAGCATCCGGTGGTGGGACTTGAAGAGGTGCCTCCGTGCTAGGAGTGAGTAGTGTCAAGGTGGGAAGAAAGAAACCACATCGTAAGGAATACGTTTTTCTGCCCCGTCACAGGGCTCGGAATAGAAGGATGACTCGCCGGAAGTTTTAAAGGGTGAACTCATACAGAGACCCTGCCTGTCCTGAGGAAAGAGGGGGAGGCATATCAAAGTCCAGGAGGAAAGAAAAGAATACCATCTTCCGGGCAAGCAGTGACTTCTCATTTGTGTACACGCGGGTTTGTAAGTACAATAGATCCTTTGGTCAAACCCTTGTACCTCCGGGGCTGAGATTTTTTTAATTTTTGAATTGCAAGTGCTCCATCTAGTGGTCAATTTTCAAAACAACAAGCCCGTGGTGTTAACTGATGTCATCCTTTGGATGCAAATTATTTAGTTCAAGATTTTTTTTTTTTTAAATGACTAATGCCTGCATCAATCATAGCAAGCTATTGAGAATTTAACTTCCGGCAGGCACAGTTGGCAGTGGCTTCCAAGAACTAAAAGTATGTATATTGGCAATTTAAATCACAGCATTTTTCCACTGCTGAGATCAACTTCCCCGATTCATTATTATCTAAGATTTAATTATCTTGACATTGTTTCTGGGGTGAAAAAGATAGTCCCTCAGAAAATTTACCAAAATTTATGCTTAAATTCAACATTTATTTTACTGTGAAAAAGAAGGAGAGTTGGGCATTCATTTGGCATTGGGGGACCAGCAAATGCATGAAGCCCTTTGAGTGTCTCAGCCTTGAAGGACATTACTGCATGGGGAAGGCGAGGAGTCTGCTGACATCTAAGGGGTCACAGAGGTCTGGTGTGGCAGCAATGTGGACTGCAACGGTCTCAAAGTGGGAGAATATCCTACCAATGGTATTTGAGAAAAATTCTTCTTGATGATATGAAGATGGCATGAGGTAACATCAAAATCAGATCCAGAATCCATTTCCACGTGTCCTACTAAGGTTTCAGCACCTCTGAGACTTGCCAATCATCCTTTATCATCAAAGAGAACAGGCTTCCAGCTTATTTTCTTTTCCCAGGCAACAATACCTAGTTAGAATTCCATAGAATTCCATTTCACATTGTCTTTATTTATAGCTTTCTATCAATGGCAAGTCATACTATTTCTTCATTAGGCAATTATATATTTCCCTTTAAAAGAAACTTATTTAAATAAAAATGTGACACAATTCGAAGAAAAAGTATTGGATAAACAATAATATAGGAGGTAGATAGGTAGAGGAGAAATTGTGAAGTTTCACATGGATGCAGGATGATTGGAAATGTATTAGGAGGACCGATCATGCTCTGGGAACACCTGGGTCTGTTCTCTCATCAGGATCTGCCCCCTGCCCTCTGCTCTTACTTGGGCATGCTACTTAATTTTCTTTGACATCCATTTTCCTCGCCCGGGAGTGACTGTTGTGTTTTAGGTGAACTCAAAGGCACCAATTAAACTAGAGCTTCTTTAAGGAATTTTTAAAGTAGAATTATCTTTTACCTGAATTCATGAGATGGGTGGGAGATTGGAAAGGAAGAAGAGGATCCTAAGACAACCTTCGTGAAAGAATGAAGGGGGACACGTGGAAGCCCCAAGAGTACAGAGTGGTGGTGAATTATGTCTGGTGCCTGAGTTGTACTTAACCACAAGCCGCAAATTATAGTCATGTTCTCCAAAATTCTAACTCATGCATACTAAGGGCCCATCAAATCAAAGAGCCATCAAAATATATCATTTCTTATGATAGGTTATTGGGAAAAGAGCAATATCTTGCCCCTTAAAACCATGCAAAGGACTGTCCAGTGGGAATACAGTGCACCTTTCAGACTACTTTCAGACAGGCTTTTCTTTCTTTCTTTCTTTCTTTCTTTCTTTCTTTCTTTCTTTCTTTTAAAGATTTATTTATTTATTTTAGAGAGAGAGAGAGAAATCACAGGAGGGAGGGGCAGAGGGAGCAGGAGCAAGAATCTTTTTTTTTTTTTAATTTTATTTATTTGGCAGAGAGAGACACAGCCAGCAAGAGAGGGAACACAAGCAGGGGGAATGGGAGAGGAAGAAGCAGGCTTCCAGCAGAGCAGGGACCCCAATGCGGGGCTCAGACAGGCCTTTCTTGGTGCAGAGGGACAGCTTGCTGGGGAGTGTTGGGTCTAAGTGGAACAGCTAGGTCTGGGTCCATGTAGCCTAAGGCCTTTAATAACCTAGAAGAATCAGGTGTGGGCAACAAAACGTCCAGGGTGGGTTAACAAGGCCTCCTGGGGCCTGAGACATGGCTCTGTCTTCTCCCTTCGCTGAGCTGCCAGTGGGCTGGGATTCACTGAGCACTGGAGGCTGGGCCCTGTGCTCATGGTCCCCATCCATCCAGTCCTGACATCAGCCCTGCAATGCAGGTGTGTTATTCTATACTGACAGACGTGGAAACTGAGTCTCAAAACCAGTAAGCTCCTTGCCAGAAACCACCTGGCTTGTAAGTTGCAACACCAAGTTTGGGTCTAGGTCTCTAGATCCTGGGAAAAATGATTCCAACACCAGGTGGGACAGGAGGACCGGACTCTACTTTGGGAAGCCATGGTCCCGTCTTCTCTATAAGGGTCAGGGGCAGTGGGGTGCAGAGAGATTGGCCTTTCACCTCTCTGGAAGATGTAACTGTTATGAAGATAATCAGTTGTGATTCTGGTCTTTTAGATCAGCCCAAGTCTCTAGTATTCATGCCGTGGTGCCCAGAGTTATGGGCTCTAGTCCTTTTATTTCCTTCCTCCTAAGCCTCCTCCAGCCATTCACTCCCACGAAGAGCCACTCCCTGCCTAGGTCTGAGGAACTGAGCCACTCGGTTATTTGCTGTCCTGGGTCACAGATGGACACATGGAAGACTGCCCCATCCGCTGAGAACAGATCCCCTGTCTCTCTCAGCAGCCTACCTGATGCTTCTCTCTGCAAGGGCAGAAGGGCCTCCTTTGTTCACCTCAGACCTAATCTATAGAACGTAATATACAAGCCACTAGGTGAAAACAATAGCTAATTACAAGAAAACACAATGAGCTGGATTCTTGCGCCCTGTGGCTCATCACCCAGTGTCCCGAGCGGGTACCATGCATCAGGCACTGCACTAGGCGGGGTGGGGCAAGAGGGCATGAACAGAAACACCCTCCTGCTCTCAAGACCTATCAGGGAAGATGCAAAATGGACAGACTCACCACACTATAAAGTGCAGTGAAGTGTCTTGCTACTTCTCTGGGTCTCCATGTTCACCTTTCTTTATAAAATGGGGATAGTAACACCACCTGCCTTGGAGGGTGGGTTTGAGGGTTAAACAGAAAACCCATACATTTAACACACTACCCGGTATGTATCAATGCTATGTACCAACAGCAACCCCCCCAACACCACCGTTTGGAAAATGACAGTGTCGACGTTTGGATATGTGAGATGAACCTGGATAGCTGGCTGTTGGCAGGTAGAGATCTCTGGGGACAGCCGGGTGGCATTCTACATGAGGTTGTAACCCGGAAAAAAGTAAGGGGCTAAAAAAGCTCAAAAGAGGAAGGGTGAGTTTAGAAAACTCTAAGAAATATGGCTTGGCAGGAGTGCAGGTCTGTGAAGGGAGGGTCAGCCAGTGGAATGGAGAGCCGGCACTCCGGGGCGAGAGTTGGCTTGAATCGGCAAGGAAGGGAGATCTACCACGACAACGTTTTGATGGGGGTGAGATGAAGTTGGCCCTTGTGTAAAGGAGGACAGAGAGGGGACAATTAGGGGAAAGGGGACCAGTCAGGTAGCAGCTACGGCATCCAAACAACAGGTAAACACGTTGATCTGGTGTGTCCTGATGAAGGTCATCAGGAATGTACACACAATTACTCCCTGCTCTGTCTCCTCTGAAGCATGGCTTCTACTCAGGCGGAGCCATGGGGATCCCCATCCTCAGAAGTCGAGCTCACATGCCCTTTGCCCAATGTCCCCATGGGAGGAATTTAAAGAAATTCCAAGTCTATTCCCTCTAAGACTGCAGCTCTTACTCCTTCCTACAGGCAAAGTTTGGATGAAGGTTTGTAAGCACTGCTGACCTTTCCAAATGCAATGAGGATCTCAGTATAAAATGAGCTCCTGGTCTGAGGACAAGCGTGTCTCAGGAGACCTCCTTTCCTCCTTTCACCAGATTTGGGATGAACGGGCACAGCCTGAGACACAGCTGGTTGGACAATTCACCTCAGGAGGGGATGGAGAGGGGCTTCTGGAGAGGCTGGTCTCGGAGCTGTCTCCCCTCCCAGTTGCCTGGCCATGCTCTCTTCTGGAAAGTCGGCNTCTTACTCCTTCCTACAGGCAAAGTTTGGATGAAGGTTTGTAAGCACTGCTGACCTTTCCAAATGCAATGAGGATCTCAGTATAAAATGAGCTCCTGGTCTGAGGACAAGCGTGTCTCAGGAGACCTCCTTTCCTCCTTTCACCAGATTTGGGATGAACGGGCACAGCCTGAGACACAGCTGGTTGGACAATTCACCTCAGGAGGGGATGGAGAGGGGCTTCTGGAGAGGCTGGTCTCGGAGCTGTCTCCCCTCCCAGTTGCCTGGCCATGCTCTCTTCTGGAAAGTCGGCTGGTCTCCCTCTGGCCCAGCATGGCCGTTGAGGTAGGGGGATGAGCTTCTTTTTTTTTTTTTTAATTTTATTTTATTATATTATGTTAATCACCATACAGTACATCCCCAGATTCTGATGTAAAGTTTGATGCTTCATTAGTTGCGTATAACACCCAGTGCACCATGCAATACGTGCCCTCCTTACTACCCATCACCAGTCTATCCCCTTCCCCCACCCCCTCCCCTCTGAAGTCTTCAGTTGTTTGTTTCTCATAGTCCATAGTCTCTCATGTTAGGGGGATGAGCTTCTTGATGGGATCCATCGCAGTGCTTACAACCCGTGGGTCAATCAATGCTCAACGCTTCTAATCTGGCTCACGAATAGAGTGGGGTAGGAAGTGCCTAAAGCCAAAACCCATCTTCACATCTATGCANGACGGGATCCATCGCAGTGCTTACAACCCGTGGGTCAATCAATGCTCAACACTTCTAATCTGGCTCACGAATAGAGTGGGGTAGGAAGTGCCTAAAGCCAAAACCCATCTTCACATCTATGCATTGGTTAATTTTCGCTTGGAAAAGAGTGTCAGTACCCACCTCACCCCCTTGCCTGGATTTCAAGTCTAAAAGAAAAATGACAGCGCTTACTTTAAATCACTGCTCCCCACCATTTCTCTCCAATAGAATCAAATATGTGAACTGTGATGCCAGCCGGTGTAGCCAGGGAGGGGGGCAGAGCTGGGGCAGAGCTGGGGGCCCCTCATCAGGCCATTTTGCCTCGGGAGCTTTAGTTCTTCTTCTGCATGGTGATGGGGTCTGGGAGCCCTGACAGTCTCAAATTCAGTTCCCGTCTTAGAAAAAGCAAGTGCCAGGCATAGTCATATGGTCAATATTAGTCTTATCCCCAGCCCTTTTCCCTTACTGATAACTCAGGACAACAGATTCAGGACTGTGGGAAAGGAAAACATGAGTCAAGAGAACGTGCTAGCTGGGAGCCAGGAGCTGCCCTTGGGTGTCTGGGGCTGACACAGGCGGCTTCTCGCAGACGGACAGGGAGAGGCAGCTCCCTGAGGGGACAGCTATTGGTGAGATGCCTTTCCTCTCTGCTTGATCCACAAACCACAGAGAAAACAAACCCTGTGACTCTCTGGGAAATTGTTTCCTGGGCCAATTATCATCATCAACAACATGTTTAACAAATAAAAAAATCATATAACAAAATCCCTGTCTCATTAGACTTAGATGAATATGGGGAGGGTGGTGCCGGGAGCTTTTCATTGGCGCTGAGCGCAGACGGGTCTCTGTGGCCGCACACCCTTATCTGGCCCTCTCCAAAGTGGTGGGGACAGTTCTTAGGCTTAGAATCTATAGGGAATGTTGCTGGGGACACTGTGCCTGAGGGACCCTTTCTCAGAATATGGCATGGCTGGGCATACACTCACATCCTGCCTGTCCTTCACCTCAGTAGAAAAAACAACCATTGAGACACGGTCCTGGCCAGCCAGTGAGGCCCACTGACTAGCANGTGGCCGCACACCCTTATCTGGCCCTCTCCAAAGTGGTGGGGACAGTTCTTAGGCTTAGAATCTATAGGGAATGTTGCTGGGGACACTGCGCCTGAGGGACCCTTTCTCAGAATATGGCATGGCTGGGCATACACTCACATCCTGCCTGTCCTTCACCTCAGTAGAAAAAACAACCATTGAGACACGGTCCTGGCCAGCCAGTGAGGCCCACTGACTAGCAAAGGAACTCATTCCCGCCTTTCAGGGAGGGGGATTCAAATCCACCCCTCAACAAAACAGCCACGGTCCTTCCACAGCCTATACTGCGTGCACCGAGGAGCCCCTGCCCTGCCTTATTCCTTGGGGGGGGCTGGCAGGCTGAATGCCCTGAAGTCCTTCCTGCCGACTTTGCCCCAGCCCTTGGCCTCTGGTCCGTGCTGTGCAGGAAACATGGTCCACGCTCCGAGCGTTCGACTGGCCCAAGGCCCGGATCGGGGGGGGGGGGCGCAGGCTCCTTCGATGCACTGCTGCTCCCTGGAGCCCCAGAGCGGAGGAAGCACGAGCTGCTGGGCCATAGCAGGCAGAGGGGAAGCCCGTCCGCCAGCTGCCTGGGCCCGGACAGTCCTGCAGGCCCTGTTACTCACGCTCCTTTGGGAGCGTTGATCTCCTTCTGCAAATAAGCCTGTTTTCTGAGCATCCGCGCTGAGGGGGTGCCAGGAAGATTTAGGAGAGCTTTCTTTCATTTTCCTTTCTCCCTCAAGGCTGCCTTCTGGAACAAGAAGCTGTCACCAGCCTTACCTGGATTCCCCTCAAGAAGAAAGAGATGGCGTGCTGTTTCCTCCTTCAGCATAAATATTTTACCTGACGTAGCAAAGCCAAAATCTTTGGCCCCTTCATCCCATGACTTTGAGCCAGTGTCTGTCTTTCGTACAAACCCGAGACTGCATTGAAAGTTCAGCACGGCTTCTTCTGTGGTGAGGTCATGGGGGTCTCAGACAGGAGAGTGAGAGACAGGCATACGGGCTATTCGCTTCAAATCCCCTAGAAGGAGGCTTTGTCATTACTCCTCAGAGAGCGATCACTATTGTTTTTACATTCGGGGCCTTCATCAGATGCTCCAGCATCTTTCTCTTATTGCTCGTCCCCTTGTCATCCTTAATTGAGCCTGCCATTGCATTAGATAATTACATTCAGCCTCCCTGGCTCCCCCTTCACAAACCTTCTTGGAAGGCCAAGCTCATGACTCATCTTTCTCTGATATAAAGTGACTCTCTGAATTCATCAATACCTGACACGGGGCTGCCCCCGTCCCCATTAGGCCCCGCATCATTGACTGGGTGGTTAATTTCAGGATTTGGTTCAGGGTCATAGGAATGGTTGCAAAATTTTTGTGACATCAGGCTCTTGCGGCCCATCAGTTCATACAGGACCCAGGAGTTAGTCCTCTAATATAGTTAGTCCTTGCAAATTCCTAGGTGAATAGTGCTTGCCTGGGAACAAACCATAAAAATGGCCACTGCTCCTCCTAACCAGCGTCCCCACTTTGTCTTCATAGGGTCAGGCTGCTGCGTGTTCAGGGGACTGTCATAAGGCCATTGCCAGCCCTCCCCACTTCTGGAAATGTCTGGCCCTCTACTCTTACCTGGAATAAACCACTGCTAGTGGGGTCCTCATCCGTCTCAGCTCTGTCTCCTCTTCTCTTCCTTTGGAAAGCCACAGAATTCTGAAGACTAGAGGTGAGAACCCCAAGGCCCACAGCAATGACTTCCTTCTTATTATGGGCAAAGCCTACACATCCAGGCTGCACTTACCCCAGACTGTCCTGTCCCACGGGTGTGGTAAGTCTGGGGTCTCCACCTTTTCTGTGCATGCCTCCCGGACTCTGGACCCTTCACACACTGGGGCCTCCATTCCTCACTCCTCCAGCCCCTCCCCCAAAGAATCCCTGGGTAGGTCACCCCTGAGGGATGAGAAAGTCTTATGTTTATAGGGACCACATAAGGAGCGAGTTGACCTTGCGCTCAGTTCAAATTCAGTGTGTTCTCTCACTGAAGCAATGTTTTCAAAGGAATGTGTTATTAATGTTATTAATAGGAGGAATACAGTTCAGCTATATTATGGTATCTGTGAAATGGTCTAGAAAACGATCCATTAGCGAGCCGAAAGCTGTCTATAATCCAGTTTTGCACGTGAGCCCAGCATTCCTCTTGACTGAGCCACGCTTCTGTCTTCCACTTGACAGAAGGTGCTGCTGGCAGTACCGGGCGTGGGGTCAGACACACCCCTGGGACCCCCACTGCCGCGGAGATAGATGGTCCTGGGACCTGGGACCAGAAATCTGGGTTCGACCGTAATCTGTCTACCTTGGACACTGCCGTCCTCTGGGAGACTCTGTCTTTCCTCAAGGGCAAAATGAGAATGGTGTGAAGGTGAAGTGACGTGACCGTTGGGAAGAACCTTGGAGACAGGTGTGCAAGAGCTGGTAGTTGGATATGAATTCCAAGCAGAATAATAAGTGATGCCATGAGCTCCAAAGGTCATACCCAGGTTATGCAACTCTGTCATCACTCTCTCTGTTTCCAAAGACCAATATTTCCGCCCTTCAAAATCTCATTCTCTTAACTTCAAGGGCTGCCAAGCTCCTCCGCACGTGACTGGGGACTGTTCCCGCTGCCTTAAGTTTTACACCTTTTGCTTCGTGTCAGACACTGGAGACCAGAGCGGTCACTCCGCATGCCCACCCTTGACTCAGAGAGGAGATGCGAGGAGCTTTGCCAGATTTAGCAAATGCAAATACAGGATATCAGTCAAATCTGACTTTCAGTTGAATGACAAATATTTGCACATTCTTAGAATTAGAAAAATGACTCATTGTTTATCTGAAAGTCAGAGTTAACTGGGCGTCAGGTAGTTTGTGTCAGCCCTAGGCACAGAGTGTGTTCGTACCATGTCCTCAGGACAGTGTCATTGGAGCCACTGAATGATAAAGCTCTCTTCAACCCTCAGCAGATTCAGGACGTTTTGGGGGTCAGCCTTGTGTTTCCTCTATTATTCATTCCTTGGTCAGGACATGCCAGCAGCTGGAGCCTTCCTTTCAGTCCAGGGTGCCCTGTCAAGCAGGGAGTTAGGTCCCCTTCCCCCAGGAACAGCCCCTAGCCAGCGAGGGGTGGAAGTTGAAGGATTATTACCTCAGCCTTTTCGTCCCTGGGTGAGGGCAATACATCGGAGGTGTGGGTTCTCTTTTACACTGTCCCCAAGTTCTGCAGGGAGACGGAGCCCCGAATGCCCACAGGGGTAACCACGAGCAGTGCACCCCTTATAGGCTTCTCGCTTCCCTCCTCTGTCTCACTTTCTCACTCACCTAACAGTGTTACCTGGGCCACCTCCCAAATAAACTCCCTGCCCAGAGATCCATGACTCAAGGCTGGCTTTTGCAGGTCCCCACCTAAGACAAAGCTGAATGTTCTTTCTCTCTCTCTCTATGGGCTCTCCAGCCGCCTCAGCCCTCAGAAATCACCAAAGCTTAAACTCATAGCATACTTCCAGAAAATACAGAACCAGGAACCCAAGAATGATACCAGGAGTCCTAACACACTGGTTGCCAAGGTCTGTAGAGACCCCAAGAACCAAAGGAGACACTCGTGGGAGAAAAGCTCAGCCTTGCTCTCTAGTTACCAACCTACCAAACCAGGAGCCAGTGTTCTGTGTTCGTGGAAGAAAGATGGCATCCCACATCCTGTCCTGTCCTTCGGGAAGTTAACCCTGCAGCCCAGTCACAGATTATCACTGCCAAGACGATATGTTCTCCAGGAGCTGTCCTGTGAGAAGGTTCTAGGGTCTGGGGGTTTCAGCTGTCCTAAGCCACTGGGAAAGGCAAGGGTTTGAAGCCAGAGCAATCTGGGCTTAAATCTTGGTCTGCCACGACCTACCTGTGAGCCCGGGTAAATAACCTCGTTGGCTCACCTACAAAATGAGAGGGATGATGAGTCTCTCAGGGAATTCCATGAAATAATGTATGCTGGGGCCGAACGCTGTCAGTGTGTCAGGGCCAAATGTGCGGCAGTCAGTAAATTACTCTTTCCCGATTGTAATGTACCAGTAAAACCGAGGGGACAAGAGCATGTGCTGGTATAAGGCTGTCTGTGCTTGTAGCCTTCACAGGCCCTGTGTCTCACTCCGGCTGGAAGTCAGGCAGAGACCTTGTTAATTGATTCAGCGGCCTTGACCTGCTCGGCTCGTCCTCCCACCTTGCCTTTCTCGTGGTTATCAAGAAGGTTCTGCAAAAATTGCCACCAGCAAGGCCGTGCAGCCTCACTCTAGAGCAGACTACACCAGTAATTTGCTGTGATGGATAGTGCGCCTCGAACTGCCTGTGTAATTGTGGTGAGAAGCCAGAGCCGTGGAGCCACCGTGTTTAGGGAACTCAGACGGCAGGGAACACGGCGCTGCCGAAGCCACAGTCATTCCAAAATTAGACCTTTCCTCTACTCCATCATTACACGGGTAAGCAGTCAGAACACTTCCTGAATACGAACCACAGATCAGAAGTGATTTATGGAAACATCCACATGCGTGTGGATGGGTGGCAGAGGGAGGGAGAGAGACTCGGAGTTGGCCCCAGACCTGGCCGCCACTCTGCACGTCTCTGCTCAGACCAGGCACCGCAGCCGCAGCTCTAGCAGAATGATGACCGCCCCTCTACTGCAGGGACAGGAAAGGGCCACCGTCTGCTGGGGACAAGAAATGTGAAGTTCTTTCAGTTCACAGCCTTGCCAGACCATAAGCCCCTTCGCCCGTGCATGTTAATAGCTCCGATGTCCTGGGTCCTGCCCTGAAGGCACTGATTCAGTGGGTCTAGCCTGGGGCCCGGGCATCTGTGCCTAGCAGGCTCCCTCCCTGAGCGGTTCTCAAACTGGGGCTGTATGGTAGAGTCACTGGGGAACTTGCAAGTATCATGATGCCCAGGCCCCATCCCAGACCGATGAAATCAGAGCTGCTGGCTGTGGGACCCAGGGACAGGGGCTTTTTCAAGAGCTCCAGGTGATGCCAATGTGTGATCCCGTTTGAGACTCAATGCCCAGATAATTTGTAAATCAGACACATTTGGGAAATACAAGTTCAGGGACAAAAGCCTAACGAGGAGAACCAAGTGCTTTATTTATTTGTCATCAGCAAACTGTAATTCAGACCCGTGATGGCTTCGGCAGATAAAATCGTGTTGTGGGGTTTGATTCCCAGCAGTTGTTCTGAAACCGGGCTGACCCTCAGGCTCACCAAGTTTATACATTTTTCTAATGCAGTTTCCCAGATCTCAACTCCCATCGCTATATACGTTTTAAAGGTCCCGGAGGTCATTTGGATGCTTCTCAGGATCTGGGAACCAGTGGCTTCAGAGAATTTATAAACGGTTGAATCTTTTGATTTATAATTATGTAGGAGACATGAGGGTTTGAGCCGCAAGGAAATTTAATGGTGACTGAGCATTTCTAGGCATATTTTTATTTTTTTAAATTTTTGTTTAAAAAAAAGATGTTTGTTTGATGACTAGAAAACCTAAAATAGATGCCATGCTCTATGTTTCTGATTTGGTGTTTCTTTAACTCTTGCGTCCTCACATAGAAGGCGTGGTAAGGTGGCTCCGCCGCTCAAGCTGATTTCCCCATTTCGGTGCCGCTTCTAGCGAAAGCAAGAAAAGGCTCGAATCTCCTCCCTTCCCTGTCCAGTCATCACAACGGGGGAAAAAAGTTACCCGAATCGGGCGATCCGAGAGATCCCCAGAATCGTCTCCTGGGTGCCCTTGCAGGCCAGGTGTTTCGTGGGAGCGCGCCCCCTGGCGACAGCGTGTGGGATAATTTTTGATGAGTGCACCAGGCGGGCCTTTGTGCTGCCTCTTCCAGTGGTCGGGGTGTGCAAGCGGCTTGGCTTTATCTCAGTCAGGCTTCTCTGAGCCACGCATTTCTCCGCGAGTCTCTCGAATTTTATTTTCAGCCCTGCCAAGGGCAGATTAAATGGCTACATGAATGGGAAAATGCAGGAGGCTTTGAAACAGATGGTTGGCCGGGCAGGCTCAGTGACTTGCCAGGCCCTGGATCGTGCTGCCATATGAATGAAAATCCCACCGTGGCTGGGTTTTTATTTCTCCAACCTATGGATGACAGCCGCTCCCTGGTCCCCCTGGCAGAGCGGCCTGGAGCAGTTACCTGCTATTATTTGCCTCCCATCAGGGCTCAGCTTCTCGCCTCTCTGGATCTTCCTGGTCCCTTTCTCTGAAAAGGAGTGCCATTCTAGACTAATTTCCTGATGGTGTAAATGATTTAGCAGGGCTGATGAATATCAATAGAGCTGCAGATGGGTTTAGGGCTCCTAATGAATGTGACAGTCACCAGTGCCAAATATTTTTCCAACTTGCATTTAGGATGAAAACAAGCTTGAATAGTGCCCACAAAGGTTACTTCTTTAATTATGCATTATACATTTTAAAGTCAGTAGACAGGTGTCAGCAAATTATGTCACAGATGAGAAGCTGTATACAGGGCCATGTGCCGAATGCACGGGAGCCACAGAGCCCTGGGTTCAAATCCCAGCTCTGCGCCTAACAAGCTGTGTGAATTTGAACAGGTTATGTAATTTCTCAAAACTTGATTGCAAAATGCAGATAACAACACTTGCCCTGCCCTGAGGCATTTTAAAAATAATGAGCATGGGGACATGTAGCATGAGCGGCATTCATAATTCAACAAATAATTATTATGTCCTACTATGTAGAAAGGGGCGCACTGCATGTTGGGGAGTCAGAAGATTCTGGAAACTCATAGGTGAAGGAAATAACTAGATCAATGGTATGCCAAGGGCAGGACAGAGAGACACCCCACCCCACCCCCACCCAGGCCTCAGACAATAGGGGTGATTGCAGAGAATTTAAAAACAATAACCAAGCTGACTAAAAGTTGATCTGCCTTTTATTATCAACATGTTCCAACAATTCTAAACAATATCAGTGATAAGATACTCTTTCCCCCAACAACTTAGACAACAAAAAAAATCACTTGTTGGTCTAAGTTCTAGAGAGCTATTGTGGTTATTATTGGGTATTAATACTATATATGTAAGCTTTGGAGTATCTCATTTTTTGAATTACTTTTCCTCTAATAAACATACATCGTATTCTATCTGGAAGATAATTGGAAGAGCTACCGATTATACAACGGGCCTCCCCCCCCCAACATACGTGGGCTCAGCCATAGGGGTTGGTTCTGAAGCAAGTTTGCAACCATTGGCAATTGTTGGAGCAACTGATTCTAGAGCGGGTTTGGCTCCGACCCTGGTGGCAGCACCTTTTCCTGCATATGAACAGTAGATTTAGAACAAACAATATGTGCTCAGTGACTGCAAAACCAAACGTATGAAGATCTTTGAAGTATTTCAGTTCTGTCATTTATGGTAACCTCTTAGAGATTCTGTGTTTTAAATGGAAAATAAGGAAACTGAACAGTGAGGTATAATATTTTGTTTGGCAAGTGTACATTTTAGTTCATACCTGACATGTACTGAATTCAAATTACCTTTAAATTTGCAATTCACTCTTCTTTTTAAATTATTATTTAAATTGTTAATTATTTGCTTTAAAACTAAAGAACGAATCAAGAAAATAATGATTATTGCTGATTATTAACGTGATAATTATGGAAATTAATTACTGAAAGTAATTTTATCATACAGAGAAGGAAGTGTTAAACAAGGATTGCTTCCAAATGTCAAATACGTGAGGTACCTCACTGCAATGAATTACGCAGTTCATTTTTTAAAGATTGTAAATTGACATCAATGATGGTCCTTCCTCTTCCAACATGGCCCTACTCGAAGACAGAAGTTCATGATGGAAGATCTGACTCTGGGGCCCTTTGTATATGTCAAGCCTGGAGCTGGCATCTTACAGGCATTATTTCGACTTCCCAATGGTACAGTGAGATGCGTAGGATTATCCCAATTTAAACAATGAAGAAATTGAGGCGGGAGTGACACGGCTGGAGTTGACACCATGGATTACCTGCTTCTGAAACTTGTTCTCTTAATCACCGTGCCATCAAAAGGAGGAACGCTGATGCTGACATTTCAATTCTTGACTAGATTGCTGGAGAGGCTTTGGGACAATGAAATGCTGGACTTTGCTTGTCTAAACAACCGTACAATTAGACAAGACACTCATGCTCCACAAATCCAATTGGTCTCCAAGCTGAAATGCAGCACGGGAATTATGGAGAGAATGAAGCTGAGCCCCTGAGAAATTCTTGCACTAACAATCACACAACTATTACTGGACCGAGAAGCCAGGTTTCTGTCCACCTACACCATGCCACGTGCCACCACTAGGCCCAAATTATACACAATAAGCTCTTTTTCCCTTTCCAATTCTTCACTCTCTTATTTCCACGGGTTTCGGCTTGGAAAGGGGAGACTCTGGCTGCATGACGCTTTAGCTTTGAGAGAGCAGGATGGCAATGCCGCCGATAGAAAGGAGAAGAGTGTGGACCACAAGTAGTGCAGGTCCCTTGGCTGGGATGACTTGGGGTATCTACTACTCTTCTTGGGCTATACTGTTCAACTTCCCAGACACTGCTTGATACACCTGGAGAAAGCCTCACCTTTCCTTTCCATGTAGAAACGCAGGAAGGGCCTATGTGGAACCATGCTCTGCTTTTCTTGAGTTGTTTGGTCCTAAGAGGTTTTACAACTTTCTTGCAGCCCAGTTCATCTGCCTGGCTTTAGAGAATTCGTATTATCTGCCAGCAAGTCTGTTTCTCCATGGAGAAAATACGAGCCCCTAGCTTAATTTCCAAACTTCAAATGCATATGCCCCAGACGCTCTGATTCGGTAGGTCGGAGTGGGGCCCTTGAATCTGCATTTGCAGTGAAGGTTGTTGCAGGCATTCTCTTGACTCCACTTTGACATGCTCCGAAACAACGACATTGTCCTTCAGTTCTTCCCAGCTCTTCAGGAATGACGGGTCCTCGGTAAATGTCACTGATTGAAAATTTAGGCCACTTTTATCCTTCTACTGCACATTTACACTATTTGGAAAATTCCATGACTACCTCGGAATAGACTTATTTTAATGAACACGGATGTTGATTCCAAAGGCCCTCACTCTCAGACATCATTCATAGTCTTTTGTCGTTGTTGTTATTTTTTTTTTAAGATTTTATTTATTTATTTGACAGAGAGAGACAGCCAGCGAGAGAGGGAACACAAGCAGGGGGAGCGGGAGAGGAAGAAGCAGGCTCATAGCGGAGGAGCCTGATGTGGGGCTCGATCCCATAACGCCGGGATCACGCCCTGAGCCGAAGGCAGACGCTTAACCGCTGTGCCACCCAGGCGCCCCTGTTGTTGTTGTTTTTTAAAGGATCCAAAGGTTATGTGTTAAAGAAGTTGCTTAGTCAGCAATCTGATTTAGAAAAGCATTGGCAACTTTTATTTCATTAACACCTCACATTAACTGTTAGGAAATAGATTGAAAGGTAGAGTAAGATATCATAATCCATTTGTAGGTACTTTTATCAACAAAAAAGATCTTGCTTAGAAAAAAAAAATACAATGGATTTCCCTTCCCTGATAATATAAAGTCCTAATGTTTGCAATGTCTAAAAAAAAAAGAGAGAGAGAGAGATGATTAGCAAGATGCAGACAACCTGAAGTCAAAGGAAACCCAACAGTCATTTTTGCAATAATGAGGCCTCCCAAGCATAATAGAGATGGCAGGAACTGGAATCGGATAGCGGCTAGGAAATCTAGGGTATTCTCTTAGAATAAAAAAAATAAATAAAATCCTAGGGTTCTTCCTTCAGTTTTTGTGACAGTCATTATTTTTACACTTACACCAAAGTTTTAGAAGATGAGTGAAACAATAGGAAGCATATGTTTCTCTAACATCTGTCACCAGTTTGTGAGACCAAAAAAGAAAACAAAATTAACAGAGGACTTGGTGATTTGCTCTACAAGTTAATACAGGGCATCAGACAAGGTCTTTACCAATTATTATAGCACCTCCTAGCATGAATGGACTGCTGGAGGGTTTTACCATTATTTTCAAGAAATTCTGGTTGGAAACCCATCTGTCATATGTGACTTCATCCTCAAATTATTGTACAACCTGAAACTGGGCCACTTGGAAGTTTGGTGAGCAAAAGTAACCCTCCTTCCTGTTTTAAAGGAATTTCACCTGGAAGCTAAGGCAAGCCATTCTAAACCAACCATCCGTGTGGGTCTAATTTTAAAATAAGGGTAATTTAAAAATCAAAATTCTCAAGGGCCTTCTTAATCATGCTCTTCCAATCATGTCCTGTCTAAAACTCTCTGAACTTTGCATCTAAATTTCTTAGAGGTTGGATTCCTGGGTGGCTCAGTCGGTTAAGCATCTGCCTTCGGCTCAGGTCATGATCCCAGGGTCCTGGGATGGAGCCCCACATCGGGCTCCCTGCTCAGCAGGGAGTCTGCTTCTCCCTCTGCCTGCCGCTCCCCCTGCTTATGCTCTCTCTCTGTCAATAAATAAATTAAATCTTTAATAAATAAATAAATAAATAAATAAATTCCTTAGAGGTGCTGCTGTCCTTGAAATAGCAAAGATATGTTTCCTGCTCATCTGCTGGGCTTGGTCTCAATTTATTCTGCCCAAGTGAGGAGTCAGATTAGGACCAAACACATACCTTGAAAAGAACATCTCTAAATCCCCAGGTAAAAGAGTGAAGACAATATAACATTTTCATTTCCCCTGATGTTAAAGAATATTCTGAAGACGCCGGTTTAAAAATAGAGTGACTAAAACTTAAACAGATTTACATTTTCAACATGAACCGCAGTGGGAACAAAAATAGAAGAAAAATCAACTTCAGGACATAATTTCCTTGGCCCTCAATTTCTCTAGATCGGATCTCCTACAGAGTGGGGGAAATAGCTTTCTTCATAAGAAACACTGGCTAACTTAATTTTTTTCCACAAGTAATGCTGGATGTGAAGCTCTCTGTCACCCACAGTTTCAAGAAAAAAGAAAATAGAACACAGGAACATTATCTTGTGTTTACATTTCATGATGACTTGTTCTTCAATTTACTTAAATTTACAGACAAAACAGCCCTTTGGCAATTCATTCATCTAAAGCAATGAATTGTTCCCACAGTAGACCAAAAATTAAGTGGTTCCAAAAGACTGTATTTTTATTCAGGCTTTTAAAATGAACCCCAAATGGATGTGGAGTCTTTTGGGGTGTGTCCCTCTTTCTTTAAGCTATTAAACCCAATCTTGCTCTTCTCTGATGTTTGTAGATATCAGAGCAGTACCAGAGGCCTTGTTCAGACACACCTGCAGGCTCTCCCTGTCTGCGAAGTTGCAGCCCTGGGCTGGTGGAAATCACAGCAGGCTGGGGCTCAAGGGATTTATCTCAGGCTTCTGCTTTATCTGTATGACTCTGTCTGAATCATTTAACCTCAGTGTCCACATCTGTAAAATGGGGAGATTGGCTCCTTCCTTTTAGCTCTAGCTTTCTAGGTTGTGTGATATATCACTTGCAAAGTGCCTTCACTGGTCAAAAGAAAGATACAAACCTCCAAATAACAGGAACTTGTATGATTTATAAAGATAATAGCTAACATTCCCTAAGGCCCTGTGACGTGCCAAATAAAATGCTAAGTGCTTTGTACTTACCACACTATTGGAAAATAAGAAGTTTTTTTTTTTTTTTAATTCTACACATTTCAGTGCAGAATGCTCCAGAAGCTTTAATTGCTTTTATATACACTGCTTGACTCAGCCAGTATAAAAATCATAGTTACGTTATGGTCGTATGACATTTATATATCAAATTAACAAGATTGAAGGCGTCAGGGATCAAGGTGAATCTTCGAAGTGACTTATAAAGAAAAATCTCCTTTTAGAAATACTCATTGTAACATGGTATAAACACATTTATATGCAGATATGCCAATTTCACTTATCTGAAGAATATGAAACATATAAAGACACAGGGCCCCCACAAGTGACTGTCCAAACGTCTTCCGGATGACAAATTTGTTGAGGTTAGAGCATCCTGAGAATGGGAACATTGAAAATAAAATATTACCCAATGTTTACACCTCAATTTCAGTGAATGCTGGTTTCCATCTCAAAACAGAATACCAACCTGCAAAGTCTTGCCAATATTCCATGGAAAACCTGGTGAACTAAATTTGCTCAAGTCCAAAAGATCTCACCCTTTTGTGACTTTTTTGGCACCTGCACCTTTACCTACTTGAAAACCTGTACTTGAGGCGACCAGCACATAGCAGATAAGACAAGCTAACTTTGCACATTTAAGGTATTTATGGGAGCCAATAGTTGCTAATGGAAACTTTGATCCTCGAAAAGCAAATTGAATAACAAGTAACAATAAATCATAAATACATATGACGATAATTATCAACCGAAATTCTCTCATCATGAGTTGAAGAAAATGTGTTGTGGACATAGAATGTACAAAATGTTACAAGTTCTGCCTGAAATTTTATTTACCTTTTACATTACAAAAACAACAAGCCACAACAAAACAAAAACTAAAGATTGTGGCACTCAATTTCTTCATAAGGAAAGAAAGTGACGTTCTATACTTCGAGGAGGCATTTAAGATCATCAGTGTTAATTTAGTTTCAAAATTTTATTAAGCAAAAAACAATGTCCACACACGGGAGTGTGAACGTACCCCTCACCCCTGCCAAACATGCAACTCCCTACTTGCAAAGCTGTAGTAAAATGAAAAGGAAAAAGCTTAGAATTATTGTTTTTCTTTCCAAAACTTTTAAACATTTCAAGATATTTAAATTAAAATTCAGGCCTGAATGTCTCGGGGGCAATGATGGGGTAATGAAAGGAAATATATTATAGGGGGAATTGGGTCCTTTTATAATGACCCAATATAGCTGTGTCTCCACCTTCTTCAGTCCTTGGCAGACATGTGACCTTGCAGAAATATATGACAAAAGGGATGAAAATTACTGAATAGAGTGTTTTCTTGCTCCTTTCCTCCATGCCTCACCTACATAACTCAATGACCACCCACATACCAAAACTACATTAACTATTCACAAGAAAATACCCACTGTGTCCTAACAGAGGAATTGAGCCCACCGACTCAAAACTGGGCAGATACAAGCAAGCTTGGCACAGAATTCTTGTATGAGACCAGTAAGGTGTGTAGCTTAAGGGATCTAGGGAAGGGCTCTTGCTCTAAGAATAGCCACAGCTGNTTCAATAAGGCCCTTTTAAATTTTTAAAAAATTTTTATATGGTAATTTTTTGAGAGATAACTGACATATGGTGTTGTGTAAATTCGAGTCATACAGTGTGTTGATTGGGTAATTTATACATTGCAATAAGATCAATAACATAGCGTTAGCTAACACCTCACATAATCATTACTTTGTGTTGAGAACAATTATGATTTACTCTCTTAACTACTTGGAAGTTTATCATACAGTATTTTGACTATAATCCCTATGTTGTGCAGTAGATACCCAGACTCATTTTTCTTTTTTTTTTAATGTTTTTTTATTATATTATGTTAGTCACCATACAGTACATCCCCCATTTCCGATGTAAAGTTCGATGATTCATTAGTTGCGTATAACACCCAGTGCACCATGCAATACATGCCCTCCTTACTACCCATCACCAGTCTATCCCATTCCCCCACCCCCTCCCCTCTGAAGTCCTCAGTTTGTTTCTCATAGTCCATAGTCTCTCATGTTTCATTCCCCCTTCTGATTACCCCCCTTTTCTTTATCCCTTTCTTCCCCTACCGATCATCCTAGTTCTTATGTTCCATAGATGAGAGAAATCATATGATAATTGTCTTTCTCTGCTTGACTTATTTCACTTAGCATTATCTCCTCCAGTGCCGTCCATGTTGCAGCAAATGTTGAGAATTCGTTCTTTCTGATAGCTGAGTAATATTCCATTGTATATATGGACCACAGCTTCTTAATCCAGTCATCTGTTGAAGGGCATCTCGGCTCCTTCCATGATTTGGCTATTGTGGACAATGCAGCTATGAACATTGGGGTGCATATGGCCCTTCTCTTTACTACGTCTGTATCTTTGGGGTAAACACCCAGTAGTGCAATGGCTGGGTCATAGGGTAGTTCAATTTTTAACTTTTTAAGGGACCTCCACACTGTTTTCCAGAGTGGCTGTACCAACTTGCATTCCCACCAACAATGTAGGAGGGATCCCCTTTCTCCACATCCTCTCCAGCAATTGTTGTTTCTTGCCTTGTCCATTTTTGCCATTCTAACTGGTGTAAGGTGGTATCTCAGTGTGGTTTTGATTTGAATTTCCCTGATGGCTAATGATTTTGAACATTTTTTCATGTGTCTGTTAGCCATTTGTATGTCTTCATTGGAAAAGTGTCTGTTCATATCTTCTGCCCATTTTATGATTTGTTTATTTGTTTCTCGTGTATTGAGTTTGAGAAGTTCTTTGTAGATCTTGGATACCAGTCCTTTATCTGTGGTGTCCTTTGCAAATATATTCTCCCATTCCGTGGGCTGTCTCTTAGTTTTTTTGACTGTTTCCTTGGCTGTGCAGAAGCTCTTTATCCTGATAAAGTCCCATAAGTTCATTTTATCTTTTATTTCTCTTGCCTTTGGAGATGTGTCGTGAAAAAGGTTGCTCTGGCCGATGTCATAGAAGTTGTTGCCTATGTTCTCCTCTAGAATTTTGATGGATTCCTGTCTCACATTGAGGTCTTTCATCCATTTGGAGTTTATCTTTGTGTATGGTGTGAGAGAGTGGTCAAGTTTCATTCTTTTGCATGTAGCTGTCCAATTTTCCCAGCACCATTTATTGAAGAGACTTTTTTCCACCGGATGTTTTTTCCTGCTTTACCAAAGATTAGTTGCCCAAAGAGCTGAAGGTCCATTTCTGGGTTTTCTGTTCTATTCCATTGGTCTATGTGTCTGTTTTTGTGCCAGTACCATGCTGTCTTTGTGATCACAGCTTTGTAGTACAGCTCAAAATCCTGCGTTGTGATGCCCCCAGCTTTTTTCCTTTTCAACAGTTCCTTGGAAACCTGGCATTTTTCTAACCGTACTTTCAAAGATACAGGGGGAATACCTGGGAGAATCCATTCATTCATTCATTCATTCATTTTTTTTTTAATTTCAACAAATCTTTATTGACTGCCTACCATTCCCCTAGGAGGAAGTCCTGGGGATACAACAACTAAACAAAGAATAGACAAAGTGTCTGCCCTTGTGAAATTATATAACAATGAGGGAGACAAGGGTGGCATAGGATATAACCAATGGATTCATGTGCATGAATTTTTTTAAGTTACTTTCTCCTATACTGGTAACACTTCAGGTACAAAGAGACAACCGGGCACTTGATTGGGGGAAATGAAATATAACTGTGTCTCCATTCCTTAACTTTTCTCTGGTCTATGTCCTCTTTGATGGTGTCACTCTAAAGTTGTGTATTTGCCACTAAGACATGTTAGACAGACATTTAAACTTTTATGTAGAGTAACAGTGCCAAGTATCGATCGTGTTTTTTTCTCTTGGCGTTTCCTTTTTTCACTAGTAGGGAAAAACTTAAATTCACATTGCTCTTTAAAACTACTTTTGTTAGCGTCTCAGAATTTTTCATAAAGGCTTATGGGGAGAAAGCTAAGTAAAGGGCTTGATGTTTTTTTAACTAAATGAAGTCAAGGCCCATATATAAGAATAAAGTAACAGAATGAAGTTAGGGAGGCCACGGAGCTGGTGTGTACATTACAACTTTAGGTGAGTGAACTTGATTTCTAGCAATAAACATTCTATCAAACTCAATTTCCTTTCACAAACTTATAGTGAGTAAATGCATTTCCCATTCCAAGCAAGTATGTCTCTGAGATTAAGGATATGGTCCAGAGAAGATAACAAAGTTTAGAGTGAGTATTTCTCCAAGGAGATTCTTGCAAACTAGTCAGAGAATGATTTAATGACAACAAGATATGGAATAAATATAAACATGAGGGGGAAAGACCTTCACTCCAACCTTGCCGTTTATATGCTTTGTGTGTTTAAAGTAAACGTCTTACATTTTCTAGCCAGTATAGATTAAGATGTTCTGGCTAACTCAGTGCTCTGCATTTGCTAAGCCCCGTGCCAACATTCTTCAAAGTTTTTCATTAAACTGATCACTAAAGCTTGTGATCCTCTGGCTTTGATCACCATTTCAGCCAAGGCTAAATCAAATAAGTTTCGGAGGTCTAACTTTCTATTTCCATTACTCCTTAGTGTCACCTGATGCTTTCAGCTGGGTGCTTATTGCCTCGGGGAACAAGTATGGATGGTGCCTAAAGAGAGAAACAAGGCATTTTCTCTGATTTGTTCAAAGGCCCAATCCTCAAAGGAAAACCCAAAGGCTGCTTGTGCAGAATCAATGCAACAGACTTGGGAGCCTGTTGATTCTGTAAGTACAGCTTGCTGCCCCCGAGGTCTGCAGAGAGTCCCTGGAGCAGAGGGCGGGGCAGCTGGGAGGAGATGGGAGGGGCCTGAGGGAAGGGCGCCCGCGAGCACAAACGCCGTGGAATGGAAGAAACCTATCCCTCTTTCCTGGGCAAAGCGTGGGTAGCGGTGCTATCGCAGAGTGGAAAAGGCCACCCCTTGTGTCAACATAAATTTGCCAGAGGCAACCACATGGTGTGCCCCTGCCCAGGGTAAGGTGGAAGCAACAGAGTCATCCTCTTATGCCCAGGAGATGCACGAATTAGTGGAGACCCACCCCTTACAGTGGGGTGTGAGGGATGACATAGCAGCGAGGACCAGACAGGAACGAGGTCATTTCAGGGATGCCAGCAGGAACAGATGATGACTCCGATCTCATGGATAACGTCCTTGCCAACGCTCCATCCCTGCAGCTTGGTATCATTTAAATCCCCAATAACTTAGTGCAAGGTCTGGGAAAGAGGTAGACAATACTCTTTATTAACTAAAGCTAAGATTTTGCCACCCGATGGGATGGAGCATGAAATAGAAACTGAGTTGAGTTATAGAAAAATAAAGTTCCATTTCTTGCACACCTAAACTTACGGACAATATTCTCAGCTGGTATGTTTCTTATAAAGAGATTGGTATTTCAGCTGAATTGGGATTAGTTGGTGGTGGTTCTGGGCAGGGACTTGTTCTAGTAAACATATTTTCTGTCTTTTATTCACATGGTATTGTTTTGGTTGGTTGGTTTGAAGGAATCAAGAGGAAGAGAAGGGGATCTCTTTAAATTAGAGTAGAGGGTAGGAGTGGCTGTTCTGAAGATAGCCGTTTGAATCTTAGATTGGCAAAGCTTTTACTAGATAAACTAACAAAGTTTGATAAAACTAGAATGGTGGGGATTAAAATTCTTTGGTATCAAATTTAACCTTGCTCTCAAAACTGTTATAAAAGTTTGAAAAGTTGACAGTAATCAGTGACTTTGCAACCTTAGCTATACATCAAAATCATCCACAGGACTTTTTGTAAATAGATACAACCAGGACCTACCAAATCAGAATCTCTTGGTGGGGCCTGTTCTTAACGAAGCCTCTTCTGGGCAGCTATTTTTCAAAACGTCACAAGGCTCTAGAACAGCTGGTATAGTGTTGATGGAGGTGTGAGAAACATCTTCTGATGCAACAGGCTGCAAGTATTATCAAAAGCCATGGAAACAGACATTAGTGCATTTATTAAAAAATATTTATTAAGCACCAATAATTTGATGGGCTTTCTAGGATGTACAGATAAATAGGCTTTTAAGCCTTGCATGCAAGCTAAAATGCTTTCAGCGTCAACACCGCAATGGGAGCAGTGCCACACAAATCCAAAGATGGGCTGAAGTGCAGTTTCCCTGCAAGAGTGGAGCTGGGACTTTCCTCAGAAGCCCAGAACCAAGCACACCTCTTGAATTCTTCCACTCATATGTCTATTCCCTGCTCAACTCAGAAGCAAATAATGTCAAGGAGCCTGGCAACTCTCTGTTACTGGCAGGGTGTGGTGGTAAGAGCTGGAACCTTAATAAGTCAGTAAAGCTTTCTTGCTCTTATGCAGTGGTGAGCCCTGACTCTCTCCCACTAATTCCACTTGCCCTGAGCAGTACTGTCAGGCACGCTGGGGATCCTGTCATGCTCCTGCTGCTGAAGGCCACAAGAGATTCAGCAGGTGTCAGGCCTTCTCTGACAACTCTGTACAAGATAATGTCTCCAAAGTGCTGCGTTGGTCATGTACTGCTCTGGCGGCTTCAGTGGGTCCCCACTGCCCGCAGATGGCCCTCAAGGCCCCGAGGATCTGACCTACCTGTTCTAGCCTGTTCCTCTACTCCAGCCCTGCAGCAATTCTCCCCTAGCCAAATAGTCCTATTATATCTCAAATACCTGCCTACCTCTAAGCCTTTGCTCTGCTTTTCCATCTGCCTGGAATTTCCTTCCTTCTATCTTGAGCGACTGATAAACTACGCATTCTTTCAAGCCCACATCAGATGCCCCCACCTCCATGAAGACTTCCATGTTAGCTTGCTTGGGTTGCTGTACTGAAGTACCACAGGGTGGCTCAAACAGTGATGTGTGTTTTCTCACAGTCCTGGAGGCTGGAAGTCTAAGGCCAAGGTGTCAGCAGAGTTGGCTCTTTTTAAGAGCCATGAGAACAGGCTGTGTCCTAGGCTTCTCTCCCTGGCTTCTAGATGCCCCTTTTCTCCGGATCTTCACATCGTCTTGCCTCTCCCCACGTCTGCTCCCAAATTTCCTCTTCTTATAAGGAGACCAGTCATACTGGATTAGGGCCCTACCTTACTGAGCTCATTCTGCCTTACCTGCTTCTTTATAGATGCTGTCTCCACATACGATTACATTCTGAGTATTAGAGGCTAGGACTCCGACTGAAGAGTTTTGGGGACAACACGCTTAAACCCATAACAACTGTATTCCAGTTGCTCATTTTAGCCAGAAGTGACCTGTCCTCCCTTGTGTTGATTGTCTCTACTGCACCTAACACTTAGCAGCGGCTGGACTTCTGTCTTTGTTCCGCAACTGGAGACAGTCACATTGTGCTCCGCTCGGTGAGCATTTATTAGAGTAGAAGCACTTTCGCAGACCCCACTCCCAAATTCCGCCAATGAGTGGTCCCTCACAGCCTCTGCAAGCCTCCCCCTTCCCTGCCCCAACTCTGAGAGCCGACAGCAATCAGGCCTCTCTGGAACCAGTGGGCTTCCACTCTAAGTGAGTTGTAAGTCCATCAAAAATCTGTTGTGTTTGAGCCCCAAACTGTGTATGCCCTGTTGGGCTTCATAGACGTACACTGTTTCAGAATTACGTGAAGCAGTGAAATATGAGTGCGAAGGGAAAGGAGTGTTTACGCGAAAATGAGGAAGCCTGCTTTGGAAAGGCCAGCCAAAAGGGAGCTCCTCAAACTAGTGCTAACTTAGCCGTGAGTGAGACAACCCTAAGAGCCGGGGAAGAGAGCATTTCAATCTAGAGGCCTCTGTTCTCAGATGACAGTACAAGTGTTTTTAAGTTCTCGTAATGAAGACGTAACTTTAAAGAAGCCAAAAACCAGATATTGTAGATGGTGCATTATAAATGGGGTTTGTGAAAGACAGCTCCTGTATCAGACCCAGATTCAAAAAAAAAAGACTTTCCCCCTCCTACGTCAAATGATTCCTGAATGGATACACTAATTTATATTTTAAGTTGAAAGACATGTTTACGGTATGTATGTCTTAGCTTATTAAGATGAGTCTTCACTTCATGTAACTTTTCCAATCAAGGATCCAGCTCCCCATCTCTTTGGCATAAACCAGGGGGGCTCTGAATAAGCTGACATGTCAATGAGGGATTGTACTGAGGTGTGGTTTCCTAAACAAAGGAGGCACAAGAGCCGCCTACAGGATTTCCTAGGCTCTGGAGCTTAGTAAGAGCTGACAGACCTCGAGCTTGAGGAATGATGTTTCTTTCCGAACAAAGAGCTCAGGGCAAACGGCCTCAGAGGCGAAGTCCTCAACAGAGACACTGCCTGGAGAGGGGCTGCAGGGGTCATCACAGCCCGTCACCCCTGGCTTGGAGAGGAAGGTCGGCCCTGGGCTGTCCTCCTGGCTACTCCCACGGACACAGGTCAGTTCGTTCCACGGCGTTTGGTCCAATGTTTACGGAACTCCTGGTCACACCAGGCAGCGCTGCTTTGAAAATGCTTTGCAACGTTTCCACACCCAGTTCACTCCACAGATAATCCGTACGTTCCTCACAGCCCACTGGGAAAGGAAACATTTTACAATTACCCACAACAGGCTAATACCCAAGCCCTGTCTGCTTGAAGAGACCCGGGTGTCACACAGAACACACCTGAGTGGCTTTCGCTCCTGCTCTTTTCCGTACATTGACGAGATAGCAACCACGGCTGACTACTGAACGAAGTTAGGAGTAGAGATAGTAATTCCTACAGATTTTCAGATCAAGCAAAATGTAGCCAGTTGCAGAAAACCTTGATGGGAAACGCATTCTTTATTTTGTAACCAATGGACCTGGCTGGGGCAGAACTTAAGAATGAACAGGCTGTAGGGAGGAAAAGGCAGGAACTCATCCCTGCGCCCAAAAAGCATCAACAAGAGGACAGAGGCCGAGGGTCCCTTTAGGCTTTCGGATGCAGATGCCTCTTCATTAACTAGTAAGGGTTCTCCTTCCAGCACTCCCAAACTGGGCTGTCGTGGTCTCTAAGTACAGAATGAACTGTGCAATCATCTGGAATGTTTTTCTTAAGGTAAAAGTTAAAAGGATTATTAATTCTGACACTACTTACAGAATTACACAGCAAATCATCAGCTATTTCCCCCTCGTATTAAATCTGAGATACGGGAAATTAACCCGCCTCCCACGGTCCTGTCACCCCATTACTTATCTGTAAGCTTATTTCCTTTCATTCTTCTCCAAGTTCTTTCTCACTCTTGTTTCCCCTTCCTGATGTTTGCCTTCCTCGCCTCCTTCCTGGCTTGCTTGCTTTCCTTGATGTCCAACCCCCAAAGGAATTACACAAACAAACAAACAAAGCTCTTGAGTTGAATATAGAGAGGAGACAAAGAATTCTAAAGCTAGAAAGGCTATTAAGGATGTAATGGCACTCCTTCCGTTACGGACAAGCACACGGAGGTGCAAAGATTCGAAAGCCAGTCGCCCTGGAATCTTTGGCTCTAGCAGTTCAGGTTGGAAGCTCTGGGGGTGGGGGGGGTACTCACGCAGAGACTCGCTAAAGCAAAGACCATGTCTGCTCTTTGACCCACACCCCCCAGGACCTTGCCTCCAAAGAGCAGCAAGTCAGAGATGCTGTGTGTGAAACTGCTCTGTCAACTGGAAAACATTTTAAACGTTTAAATGCTTTCAAAACTCTGTGTATCGCCTGTACACTGTCGTGACGTGTCTCCTGCATTCTGAAGTCACATCCAGGCCCCATGAGGGCTGGGGTGAAAACTTCATTTAATTAGGTCTCTGGCCTGCTCCCTCACTGGAAGGAGTTAAACGAATGCCTCCGTGGGGTGCACACTTAAATCCTCACATTTAAAATAGCCCAGAACTCTCTGGAGAGTGATAATAAAAAGAAGAAGGGTACCACATGCTAGGACTGTGTGTTATTCTTGTCAGCACCCGGCATCACGTGCAAAGGCATTCTCTTACGGGGGGATGGACGTTTTTCTCAGTTTAAACAAGAATAAAATTCATCTTTTGAATAATCTGAACATTTCCCATTTATTTACTTACTTACTAATTTACTTTGTATTTGGCCGGTCACTTCCTGCCTTGTCACTAAAGTTCTCACCCAGGAGATATTCTGCCTTTGGCGCAGGAATTTGTAGAATTAAGTTCATGGCTGGAGTGTTTTTCGAATATAAAGTTCTATATTACAGCACAAGTAATGAAAACTACTAGGGCACGTCTCCGTCTTTCATCTGGTAATCACCCCCAGGGAATACTCTATGCATGGCTCTTATTTCTTTTAAATAAAGGATACGTTTTGCTATTAAGTGCAGCGTCCTTGTACTAACTTCTCTTCTCTCTCATCCAGGTTCACGTCGACCCTGGGGAGGTTCTCTGCCCCGACATCCCACATTAGTTTGGATCAGGGTGAGTCACTGAGAGTGAGTGTGAGGAAAGAGTCATTCCTTCAAGCCCACACCTTCAGGGTCCTGAAATCCCTCTGCCCTTCCTTAGTGGGGCCACAACACCCTGGCATACCATGGACCCCATGGGGGTCTCGAGCTCCACCCCAGGGCCAGGATCTACTGCCACAGAAGGAGGGGGGGGTACTAAACACAGGATTCTGACCTAAAGATGAGGCAGGCGTGGAACGAACGCCCTTCATCTCGGCCACCGACTGAATCAGGAATCAAAGCAGAAAGTGGGGGAAAATGAATCCAAATCTCGTTCCCTCTCAATCTAAAAAATTTTAAGAGAGTTTTCTAAGAGCAGAAACTGCCACCAGGGCTGTAGGAGTCAGGCTAGCTGTGGTCTGTGACTGGTCTGACAAAGGCTAACTCTTACCCAGATGTCCAATAAAAACACTTAGCAAGTATCATTTCCATAAGGCTTTGTCTACTCGAAACACAAGCCAATTGTTTGGGTCCAATTTATGAAGCAAGGTCTTTCGAAGGTTATGGGGTGAGGAGGCCTGATGACAACTAAATTGCCTTAAATGGAGCTCAAAATACCACCTTAAACATTCTCCTCTCCCAAGAAATGCTTCATCATAAATCAAGTGGCTCAAAACGTATTAAAAATGACAAATAGAGCAAGCACTTACATTTCATTTTTTCTTTTAATTCACCAATGCATCAAAGATTTCTGAAGGATATTATTCCGCACAAAAGAGATGAAGTGCACCAGGAATGCAAGATTCCAGGGATAAAAGAGGAGATTAAAAAGCAAATGGTGGACCAGACTAAATGCCGAAAATTATTCTGAAAATAGACATACTCATTTTAGAACCAGGACATGAGGATGGTCTGTTCCGAACTTGTAAGGAGTGGTGAATCTCACAATAATTGGACACATGTTTTTCATCTTAGAAGAACTTATGAATCCATTTTAACGCATTAAAGTTCATGGGTACTATTTGTCCACAAGTGAGCTTTCTCCTCCCTTTCCCCACCATGCATACTTTAATGGGGTTTTGATTCAATGGGGGAAAAAAAACCTTCCCAAACTCACTAATGTTTCCTGAATTGCCATTAGGCTAGCTTTAGAAGGAGTTTTATAGCATGTGTTAAATGAAACTTTCTGGGCAAGGATCTTTAATATTCTCCTACTTTGGGATAACAGTTTATTTTTTATGTGTCCCTTCCTCTGTATGTAGAAATTCATCCTCAGCAATGAGAATTATTAAGTGCCTAACATAAGATGCAAATTTGTCTTGAGCTGGAATAGCTTAGGAAGTGGATCAGGCAGGAAAGTCTAGCCAGGCAAATCATAACACATCTCTTCAAAAGACACCGGTTCTAAGCACTTGGAGGGTTAAGTACGGACGGAAGAAAGGAGAAGAGCAAAGTCCCTGAGAACAACTCTTATTTCCCCTCCCTTCCTGTTGATTTCAAATACCTGAGAAAATCAACCAATCCTAAAGGCAGTGAACCTGATTTCTTCCCCCCCACACACACACACAACCTTTTTCCGTCTATTTGGAAACATCTGTTTTTAATTGCATTTGGATTTGAAAACTAATTTCAGGTGAGATTGAGTTCAGGCTCCAATCAAGTTGGAACCGAGAGATTATTGCTTCTCCGCGTATCCCGAAATTCAGAGAGGCTTGAGGCCAAGGATACCACACTTTCTGAATGCATGCATGAGGCCCATATGTTTAGAAATGAAAAAGGAATGGCCCAATTCTCTCTGGGAAACTTCTTTAAGGCCATGATTGGGGGTTTTAGGTTACAGCTTTTAGATTCAGGATTCGATTTTGGGAAAGGTCATTGGGAGGACAATACCCTCCCAGGCATTCCAATACACAGAGCAGGAGATTAAGCATTCATATGATCAATTCAAAATAAAAATAGTATTTTACGTTGTTCATGGAAGAGACCATAAATCCACCCCACTCACCCAATATGAAAGACATTGAAATAAACATGCCGCCGCCTAACCACAATTTCCCTGTTACAGTCTTGCAAAGGCATGGAGCCCCTCTCTGCCCTCCATCACACTAGAAAGGTGAAGAAAGGAGTATGACTCAAGAATTCTTCTTTGTACAGGTTCTAGGGCTGCCTTTCCCACTGCAGAACCTGCTGAGACCAGGGGCTTAGGGGCGGGTCCCAACCCTGTCACTTACTCACAGCAGATTCCTGGGCTCTCCGGCTCCAAGTAGGCAATTCAAATGAGGCTCTGATTTCTCTGCTTCACAAAAACATTTTGGGAGTACTCATTACTGATCTGTCATAAAGTACTAAGAATCATAAAGATCTGCTAAAGTGCAAGAGGCCACTTTGATTTTCTTTAATGGCGGAGTCTAAGAAATAAAAGTAAAATTCATGCCTGGAATCCTTAAGTGATTATTTGATATTCTGTATGACAATCCAGAACAGAACCAAGGTTCCCTCACTTTGCAATTCCAAATGACAACTAGTGCCGGTTTTATTTAGTTGATCAACAATAAACACCCCTTTGATTTGTAAAACTCAAAGTACCAATGAGTGAAAGAACATAGGAATGTATTTCAATTAGACTATAAAGCTCTTATAAATTTTAGTAAGGTAAGACACTGAGAACACAGGGTGCCCTCATATTTGTTCCCCACATTCAAAAGGCTCAGGTAGGCTTAAACTTAAAAACACTATTATTAATTTTAATTAAATTCATTAGCCAAATATTACAAATGTTTTACATATCGTAAGCTATAAATTCGTAAGACTTGCTTTTATGGACGAATGGCAGAGCACCAGTTGTCATTTGTTAAGTGTACTAAAGTTCTCGTTCTGAGGGAGGATCCACAGCAATTCTCCCTGAAGAAAGCATGGTTTCCATGAAGCTCCTTTATTCTTGTTCAGAGTCGGTGATGTGCTTTTTTGTTGCTGATTATTGGTTTATTTATCCCTCTTACTATATATTTATATAAATACCAATTTATGTATATGTTGTTTTTAAAATTTTACCTTTTGTAATGCTTCATATCAAATTATTGACATATATGTAAGAATATTTGGACTCTGGAAATTCAAAGGCATTAACTAGAGAAAAATATGATTTTACTTCCACTAAACATTTAGAAATTTAGTTGGAGGTTTTGATTCCTAGGACCTGACAGAAGGAGAGAATACGACGTCTGGAAATTTGTGGAAATCATGGATGGCTAAAGAATCAGGAAGAGAAAGAACACATCTCCAAGTTGGGTCCTCTCTAGGTTGCCACGATGAAGAAGATTCGCTGCAAAGTGCAAGGAAATAGTGACTTTTTCACAAGTTGAAATAACCGCAATATCTACGGCAAATGCTTCGTGTGATTTATTATGACTTCGTTAAATTGATGTTAATATGCAAGCCCCACAGCACAGAGAGAGCAAAAATTCTGGCTGATCGAATTCTGCTGCCTGAGCTGAAAGGAGTTTAACAAACAAACAAAACTGAGCAAAAATCATTTCAGCATTGTGATTTCCATGTTGCTGGCCCCAAAAGTACTTCTTAGAATTCTAAGTCATCTTCTAAAAGTAGATAAAAAGAAATAAAAAACACTTTTGATTGACCAGAGCATAAAGAACAAACAATGTGCGTACATTTTTATATAGTTGGGGGACCAAGTTCCTAAGTAGAAGATACAATACACGCAGCCACAAATAAAGCCTGACATTCCAGTTTGCCAGGAATGTCCTAAAAGCAGCAACACAGAAAGAATGAGAACATTAAGAGGCAATCTAAACATACCTTAGGATCTGAATATTTTGGGGGAAACTGGGAATCGTTAGAGGAAACTGGGATAGAAGTAATTTTTGTTCTGTGTCCTTGCGAGTTTGGAAACCAATGAATATTTAAACACCTCTTTCTAGGATGGGTTGTGTCCCTAATCAGATTGCAAAATCATGTGTCTATACAGTCAAATATGCTGTGGTTTTGAATAATGGCAATATAAAGAATATTTCTAGGGGTGGTTCAGTTGGTTAAGCGTCTGGCTCTTGATTTTGGCTCGGGTCGTGATCTCAGGGTCCTGAGATCGAGCCCAGAGTCAGGCTCTGAGCTCAGCAGGGTATCTGCTTGAGGATTCTCTCGCTCTGCACACACACACACACACACACACTCAAATGAATAAATAAATTTTAAAATTTTTTTCTAAATAACTTCAGGGGAGATTTATTTATCTGGTTTCCAGAATTTCTGCTTCAGCCCCACAGAACCCCTTCTCTGAGCTAGGAAATCATCCGCCTCTAGGAGGGGCCAAGCAGACACGTTCACCAGCAGGATGGGAATCCTCACTCTGAATCAGGCCTTTCTGCCCACCAGCCTCTGTCCCATGAGTGGAGAAGGTGCTTTCTGGATTTTCATGGATATGGATCTTACCAAGTCCTGATCAGTTATGATATGCTAAAGTTTACCACCTGTGAAATCCCAAAGCCTTAAAGTTTCTTAGATGTATTTCCAAAAGTTAATAAAAACACTTTCTTCAACTTTCTTATTGGGAAAACGTGGAGGTGGTTGGGATTGCTTCCCAGCACACTTTCCTTTCTTTTTCGAGATAAATTATTTCCTAGACTAACATTAGCACATGTACAATATCTTTGTGAGGTTATAAAATAAACAACAATGAAAGACTCGACAAAAGTATTTCTTAAGTGACCCCCCAAAATGGATCTAAAAGACAGAGTTTATTGCTCTCAGGTGATGATTACCTTTCTCGATTCTGTCCAAGTCCCGTGTTGATTCTTCATCAATAACAGACTTGGCGTTGCCCCTGACAGCCCAGTGAACACCAGCGCCCTGAGCGCACAGACATGTGCAGGCCTCTGCTCCCCAGAGCTTCACGACAAACCAACAAGGCAACGGGGAACAAATGGCCCCAACCGCTGAACCGACCCCCACTGGCACACTGAAAGAAATGACTGTGGCTGAATAGCGCTCATTTGGTATTTAATCTCCCTAATCCTGGCTATTCTGGAATGGCTCCACAACAAAATATACGGGGGAAAATATGCTCTTTACCGAGAGCTCAGCATCCCTAAGTGCTCTGACAGGACAGCCACCAGTAGTGTCGGATGGACCGTGGCTATTGGCGGAGTCAGTTCTGAGAAAGCAGAGTAGTGTTTTAACTGCCCACCTACACACGGGTAAGCCCAACGCCTCCACACTAGCACGGACAGGCTTCGGGAGGGGACAGCAGACACTAAAGAACACTGCAGGGATGAAGTAGGGAAGAGATTGCTGAACGGGATGGAGGAGAATAAAAGCGGCCTTCGTGGCAGCAGAAGCCAGGAGCATTAAAAGCAGGAGCAGGGAGGGCGATCCAGGTCTCTGAGAGGAGAGAAGCAGCAACAAGCCCTGCCCTTGAGCCCGATGGAAAGCAGAGTGACTGAGAGAAACCCAGGCACCCCTGGAACGTGTCAAGCGAGGGTCCTGCGACGGGGAAAAAGTTGTCATTGACCCAGCACGTTCTTGATAAGCACCTACATCTCATCTGTCTGCACGTAGCACTCAGCGTTCGCTCAGTAGAGGCAGGCCAGGTGTGTTTTGGGAAGCTCTCCAAGGGAGACACAGAAAGCGGCTGGCCCATGAACTGTTAGCTACTGCAGAGCAGAAGGGCTCCTTGTCCTCGGGCACTGGCTGGCTGTATTCTAACTCCAGCAGGTTGTCGTGAAAGCCGGAGAACCTCCACGAGCAATGATCAGATCGAATGTTCTTGCTTAGGGAGCTAGGAAATACTGGGGGGCAGGACCTCAGCAGATGCGCAAGGCAAAGCCAGAAGCCAAACCAATCATGCAAAAATGGAAGTAGAAAACTGGGTCCCCTAGAATCTGATCATCGTCCATCAGAGCAAGTTCATGCAATTTTAACCTCTGTACCCTATTTCTAATTTTTCAGTTGTGTTGCGTCCGTCTGAGGGTTAGTAGCAGGGGACACCAGACATAGACATCTGACTGCAAGATTCTGGGTAAATCATTCCCACTTGTTTAACATCAAACTGATGATGCTTTTATTTTAAACCATTCGTGGAGTGAGAACCGCAGAGGTAGAGCTCACAGTTCCCTACACGTTACAGCCACGTGGTAAGACAATAGACTTCAACAAAAAATTACCTTCAAACACGTTTCGTATTGGGGGGATTTGCTTTATCCCCTAATGTTCTGGGCTAGAGAGACCATCGCGCACACGTTCCTTTGCAAAACTTAATTTTCTTTTGAACCCTGCATTGACCTTAAGTTTAACATCATTCCAAATTCGGTCTACTTTGCCCACACAAGATATTGCAGCTAAGCAAAACTGTTCCGGAAGACTCATAAATTGTATGAGCTGCTTGTTTTAGGCCTGAGGGAGTAAATTGAAGAGAGCCCGTGTGTCATATTGTTTTAGACTGTTTGCCACAGAAATTCAAGATTTGTTCTAGATTGATTGAACTAGTTATGGTGGTGACGGTGTGCGTGCGTGTGTGTATTATAAAATATATACATAGAATCCATATTCCATTATCGTAGTGACCTTTACCAAGTTGTCCCTTTATTTTAGTTCTTGAGGCCATGCTTTATTTAATACACTTAAAGTGGGTTTGGTGTTGTGGGAGGTGTAGGGAAGAAAACCGATTGGGTGATCCCTAAGTACCAAACACTTCACTGGGGATGAGCATATATTTTATAAATCATTCTGTTCTACCACTACTCACCTAATGTCTGCTATGTGCTAGGTGCTTGGGACTCCATATTGTACAGACCAGCCTTCTTCTTATGAAGTTATTATTCATGGGACACCATTTAAACTTTTCATCTGTCAGATACATTCCTGACATCACCTAATGTTGATGCAGAAACCTAATGACCTTGGTCCAGTTCATTGACCCCTCAGTTTTATCATCGGTACAATTGGAGTTGCTACGAGAGACACGTGAGAGCAAAGAGCACATATAAAAGGGACACCACTGGGAGGTGTCCCCATTCCTTCTTTTCAATAGTAACCAGTGGGATTCGGAGCTGATGGCATAGATGTGCATAGCTGTCCTCACCCTTGTTATAGTTACAGCCACCAGGGGGCAGTAGGAAGCCCGTCCCATCAGTGCCCTGGAGAGAAATGGGGCTGCTTTTAATGATACAGAGCTAACACCAAATTTCTTATTTGTGCTGGTTCTAAGCAGACAAATGAAGAAACATACGGATTAAACAGTATTTAAAGAAATTGTAATCAGAGCGAAAGTAAAAGGAATGATACTCAGTTATTCAATTAATCTATGCGGAGGGCCTGTTCTGTGCCAGTCTCTGAAGATGAAAATGGGACCTACCCTATGGAGTTGTGCGGGCATTAAAGGACAGTCCTGACAGACAGTACACACTGGAACTATTTGCAGTGATCGTTTGGGGGAGGAGGAGTTTTTAGAGTAGCCAGGAGAGGAAAAGTGAGAGTGTTTATCACCTAAGGTATCTCTTGAGTATTCGATCTTCCTCGCCAATCTCTCCCTCATCTAGAGGGACCAAAAGTTTATAATTACACTTTCTTTTCACTATTCAACCACACAGACCAATTGAAATAAAAAGCAATAGCATGGAATCTGAATGTGCCACATCCAAAAATTCTCAAAGGACTCATTGGGTTGAGTAAGAGAAATGTCATGTCTTATCAAAGGATGCCTTATCCCACTGAAAATAATGCTAAAATGTTCTATTGGTTTTTAAATGAGAAAACGTCAATTACAAATAGAAGTTTATTAGAATAAATGATTACCAATCTTACATTTTTCTCCCGATTCTTTAACTTGCAGTATATGAACTGTGAGAGCGTGCTTATATCCCTAATTATGTAAAGATCTGGAGCAGTAAATAAGGATGGACATCCATGAATATAAAATCCAAAGGCACCATTATCCAACATTATAATGTGGTGTATGAAGATGACAAAGTTATTTACATGTTTAAATACATTAACACGATATGTTAAAGCTTACAAATCTTCCACTTTATTTTTTTTTTCCATCTGAATACCGTCACAGAGATGTTTGCCTGTGGCCACGGACTGTATTTTTCATGATTGCTCTCATTGTGGACGATCTGTCAGAACCTGTGGGTCATTCTTCAGCTTTAGTACAGAAAAGAGTAAGACATCCCCCAGCGGCAACGTATCACGTGCAGCTACCTTGAGGCAAGAAAATATTAAAACTGGATGAAGATAAGAAATTAAAACTGGATGTAGATTAAAAAAAAAAGAATATCTGAAAACAGACTGGCCTGCTTTCCACTCGACATAAGTGGCAACATGAAGAGAGTCACCGGGTAAAATATAGGATTTTCATGCGAGATTTTAGGCATGTTCATACAAAACATTTAATCGTTGTATATTTGAAAACCACACTTAACTGGGTGTCCTGCGTTTTTATTTGCTAAATCTGGCGCCCTGCACGTGAAGTCTTCCATGTACATATAGCACAGAGCCTTCCTTCCCTCTTTGAAGGTCAATCCTGAGAAGGGTTTCTCTGAATGGGCAGTCAGTGAGTCAGGGAGCAGCCTAGGAAACTTGCCGGGTCCCCACCTACCCAGCACATTGGGAAATAGAAAGTGCTTCATCCACTTTTCCAGTTCTGGAGGCCATGCAGAGGTGGCTGCAAAGTGACAGTTGACAAACACCCAGACAACAAAACTTAATGAGCCAGCCTAGTATCAGTGACAAAAAAAACAGATGGTATACATCCCTGAAACATATCATTCACTCCTGGTCAAGGCTCCTGGACTGTTCTCTACCTTGTCTTCCTTTATGGCAAGGAGCAAATACATTTAAGAGCTAAAAGAAGCCCAGTGGCGATCCTAAAAAATCAATCTGCCTCTTCTCTCTGTCTTTTCTTCGACCATTTATATGGAGGTTCTTACACATGTCATAAGTATGTGCTGTGCTTTCTTGGCCTCATAATGGGGGAATTCATGAAGTCAGGTAATCAGAGAGACTAGATCTGTCACTAAAACATAAATAAGAGCACAGTTTCAAAATTTCTATCAGTGGTTAGATCTTAAACCAGCACCTTTTTTGCAAAATAAAATCACTTTTACTCAAAATGCCCATGTGCACTAGTATAAGTAGGGAAATGAATGTGAAGATCTATTTCACTCTTGTGTAGAATTGTAAAAGAAAAAAAGCCTAGGTTCTGAGGTCCAAAAGACCTGAAGCCATGACTTGTCACCTGTGGGAAACCAGACAATTACTTAACCTCTCAGAACCTCAGTTACTGTGTCCATACAGTGAGGATAAATGATGATGATCACAGCCAGTGGTAGAACTGGGCATCACCCTAAGTCTCCGGGCTCCCAGCGAATCTTCCAGAACGACAGCAACAAACAACCTAAGAGTGAACATTCCCAGCAGCTGGATCTGAGAACCATATACCTCAGTGCTGAGTCATGCCTCTACTGAGAGCTGGTGCGTGGGATACCAATGTGATTTCAAAATGCAATTCCTTCTGTTTCAGATTTCCAGTGCATCTGAGGACTGACTGTATTCTGTTCTTTCCTACAATATTTTATAGACAGATGACTTATCTAGGCATGTGTAACATTTTAACAGCTTCCCAGAAGCAGTTCTCACTTATTAGAGATTATTTCTGTAGTAGGTATGGCTGGTGTCTGACTTCTAATTATAAGTAAGATGGACAACTTTGCAGAGTATCCTTCTCAGACTCTTCTTGAAAAGTACTCCCTTGTCCGTGACAAGAGAATAGCATAATGTAATATCTGACCAAAGAAGATTTAAATTTTGCTGTCATCAAAGAACATATTCAAAAGGAATTCAACATAAAATGGTGAAGAGATAAAGTACATATGCTTTACTGTCATTTATTTTTTTACTAAATATAAAAGGTTGGTACATCTGAATCAAGAAAAAGGCAGTCAGTGCAACCTATCAACAACCTTGCTGTCATATTTCAAAATCTTTTAGAATAATGTTTCTATAGAAATATAGAACATTCGTTCAACAGCAAGCCCAATAAGAATAGGTTGAATAAGAACATTTAAATATTTTAAAATATGTACAAATATAATGGACAAGAGCAATAACTTATGAACTTGAAATCCAAAATTCTCAACTCATGGTAGAGTAGCAAACAGAAAATAGGCAATGGAAACCAGTCCTATAAATGTGCTCCAGCATTCCCAGGAACTGGACATACATTCCTATAGGAGATGTCAAATCAATGCTATCACATTCATACAACCCTTCCCGTTCTCTGCTGAAGAGACGCTGGCAGCAAGCAAGTGCACTTGAAATTCCATCATTACAGCATGGATAATTGATGGTTCTATCTTCTAAGAAAATGCAATTTTAATTTCAGAATGAAGTCTTGCCTCCACAGAACTTGCAGCCTGGCTGGGAAGGTAGACAAGAATAATGAAAGAATGCTGTGGGAGAACTCAGTGTGAGCACTTTACCCACTCTGGGCCCAGGGAACGAGAGCGGCTGGGAGGGAGATGTGTATGCACAGTGATATGGTGCTTAGAAAAGCTCCGCAAGTTCTGCCTCCAAACACACATGTTTAACAAGTTGAATGTACCTGCAGAAGTATTATCTAAGCTTCTGTTACGGGCAAAACTCTGTGCTAAGCCCAGTGAGTGATACAGATATAAATTGTATGCATAAATTGAATTATAAATTAAATTTAAGAAAGTATAGGCAATGGTCAAGCCTCTTAAACACAAAATAATATGGGAGTGAGGAGCAGTGATCATAGTTAGAGTTCCAGGGAAGAGGGAACAACGTAGAGAAGGAGAGCGCCATAAATCTGCGTATGGGTCACCTTGAGTCTTTGGTTGATTTCAAAGTAGGGCAAGGATCTAGGAGGCCAGGCAAAGAATAACTACCAGGGAAAGCAAAACTGCTGGAGCTCACACAGAACTAGAAGACATTTGAGTTATGCCTTGTTGAATACCAGGAACATTCAGTAGAGATCCCAGAAGGTCATGCCTTGGCAGTAGGGGTAACTCGCCTTAGAAGATGTCGAAAATTTAAAAGATTGACCATACCCAGTTTCAGTGAGGTTGTGGAGTAACTGATCCTCATACATTGCTGATGGGAGTGTAAGCTGTTTCAAGCACTCAAGAAAAGGTTTGGGTTTTTTTTTTTTTTAAATAAAATTAAATATACATTTACTTCATGACCTGGCAATTCCAGTGGTAGCTATTTACCCAAGAGTAATGAAAACAAGACCACACAAAGAGCTGTGCAAAGATGTTTATAGGAGCTTTTATTCATAATTTCCAAAATCTGGAAACAACCCAAATGTCTATCAACGGATGACTGGATAAAAATTTGTGACTTATTGTACAAAGAAATTTACTCAGATTGAAAAAGAATGAATTACTGATACACTAAAAAATGGCCGTGCTATGTAAACATTCACGGACATATCCACGTAAATTGAGTGCATTTTATTGCATGGATATTATACCTCAATAAAAGTTTTTTTAATTAAGGTGAAATTCACATAATTAATTTTATATTAACTCTTTTATTTTATTCTTGCCTTTAAAAATACTTTTATTTATTTTTAATTTTTTTAGCAAGTTTTTAAATTTTAATTCCAGTATAGTTAACATACAGTGTTATATTAGTTTCAGGCGTATAATATAGTGAGTCATCAATTCTATACATCATTACTCAGTGCTCATCCTGATAAGTGTACTCTTACTCCCCTTCACCTATTTCACCTGTCCCCCTACCCCTCCTCCTCCCGTCTGATATGCTTTACATTATATATGAACTATTTTAAAGTGTAAAACGCAGTGGCTTCCAGCACATTCACAATGTTAGGCAACCGTCACCTCTATCTAGTTCCAAAACATTTTCATCACCCCAGAAGAAATCCTCATGCCCATTAAATAGTTACTCCCCACTGCTCCCTCCTCTTGGCCACTGACAACCACCAATCTGCTTTCTGTCTCTATGGATTTAACTATTCTGGATATTTCACATCAGTGAAATCATACGATATGTGACCTTTTGCATTTGGCTTCTTTCCCTTCGCATATGTTCTCAAGGTTCATCCACGCATGTATTGTATCTCATTCCTTTTTATAGCTGATCACTATTCCATTGTAGTGTACACCACAGTTTGTTTATTCATTCATCCGCTGGCGGACAATTTGGTTGTTTCCTTGGGCTCTTGTGAACAGTGCTACTATGAACGTGCATGTGTATGTGTTTGAACACATGTTTTCAATTATCTGGGGTTTATACCTAGAAGTGGAATTTCTGCGTTATGTGGTAATTCCACATTTATCTTTTTGAGGAAACGACAAGCTGTTTTCCAAGGTAACTTGGACCATTCTACATTGCCACCCCCAATGAGTGAGGGTTCCAATTTTTCCATATCCTCTCTAACACTTCTTTTCTTTTCTTTTTTTTTTATTGTAACCATCCTTATAGGTGTGAAATGGTATCTCATTATGGTTTTTATTTGCGGTCCTCTAGTAACTAATTGTGTCGAGTGTCTTTTCATATGCTTGTTTTCATATCCACATCTGCTTTGGAGAAATGTCTATTCAAGTCCTTTGCCCATTTTTTAACTGGATTGTTTGTCTTTTTGTTATTGAGTTGAAAGGATTCTTAATATCATCTGGATACTAGATGCTTACTGAGTAGTATATGATTTGCAAATACTTTCTCCCATTCTATGAATTGTCTTTTTACTTTTTTACGGAGTCTTTTGATGCATGAAAGTTTTTAATTTTGATAAAATCCAATTTATCTATTTTGTTTTGTTGCTCATATTGTTGGTGTCATACCTACAAAGTCATTGCCAAACCCAAGGTCGTAAAGATTTAATTTTATGCTTTCTTGCAAGAGTTTGACAGTTTTCACTCTTATACACGAGTTATTGATCCATTTCGAGTTAATTTTTGCATATGTGTGAGGTGAGGGTCCAACTTCACCTTTTGCATGTAGATATCCAGTTGTCCCAGAACCGTTTGTTGAAAAGACTACTCTTTCCCCATTAAATGATCTTGCCACCCTTGTCAAAAATCAATTGCCTATAAATGAATGGGTTTATTTACAGCTTTTCAATTCTATTCCATTAATCTATATGTCTATCTTTATGCCAGCCAGTACCACACTGTGCTGATTACTGTGACTTTATGAGAAATTTTGAAATTAGGAAGTGTGAGTTCTCTAACTTTGTTCTTCTTTTTCAGTTGTCTTGGCTATTCAGAGCCCCTTGAAAGTCCGTATGAATTTGAGGATCATCTTTTCCATTTCTGCAAAAAAGGCTGTTGGAATTTGAAAAAGGATTTCGTTAACTGTGTAGATTTTTTGGGTAATATGCCATCTTAACAATATTAGGTCTTCCAATCCAGGAAAATGGATGTTTTTCCATATATTTAGGTCTTCTTTAAGTTCTCTCAGCAGTGTTTCATAGTGTTCAGTGTACAAGTCTTTCACCTCCTTGGTTAAATTTATTCTTAGTTATTTCAGTTTTTAGGTGCTTTGTAAACGCAATCGTTTTCTTTATTTCCTTTTTGGATAGTATATTGCTGGTCTATAAGAAACATAATTGATTTTTGTGTATTAATCTTGTCCTCTGCAACTTTGCTGAATTCATGTATTAGCTCTAATGGTTTGTTGTTGTTGTTGCTGTACATTTTGTTTTGTTTTTGGACCCCTTGGGATTATCTATATATAGTAATATATCATCTGTGAATAGAGATAGTTTCACTTCTTCCTTTGCAATTTGAATGTCTGTAATCCATTTGTTTCACCTGATTGCACAGAGCTTCCAGTACAATTACAAACACCAGCAGTGAAAGCAGGCACCACTGTGTTGTTCCTCATTTTAGGAAGGAAGCTTATAGTCTTTCACCATTGAATGAAATGTTAGCTATAGGTTTTTCATAAATGCCCTTTATCACATTGAGGAAGCTCTTTCAATTCCTAGTTTTCTGAGTATTTTCATCACGAAAGGGTGTTGGATTTTGTCAAACATGTTTTCTGTGTCAATTGAGATGATGTGTTTTTTCTTTCATTCTATTAATGTGATGTATTACATTGATTGATTTTCTCATGTTGACCCACTCTTGCATACCTGACATAAATCCCACTTGGTCATGGTGTATAATCCTTTTAATTGTTCTATTGGATTCAGTTTACTAGTGTTGTGTTGGTGATTTTTACACCTTTATTCACAAGGGTTATCACCTGTAGCTTTCTTGTGAAGTCTTTATCTGATCTTGGTTTCAGAGTAAGGTGTACTGGCCTCACAGAATGGATCTGGAAGTCTTCCCTCCTCTTCAATTTTTTAGAAGAGTTTAAGAAGAATTGGTGTTAATTCTTCTTTGAATGTTTGGTAGAATTTATCCGCAAAGTCATCTGGCCTTACACTTTTCTTTGTTGGGAGGTTTGATTATTGAGTCAATCTCTTGTTATAGATCCGTTCAGATTTTAATTTATTCTGAGTCAGTTTTGGGTATTTCTAGGAATTGGCCCATCTCATCCAGGCTATCTCATTTGTTGGCCTACAATTGTTCATAGCATTTTCTTTTAATCCATTTTATTTTCTGTAAGGTGGGTGGTAACAACCTACTTTCATTTCTGATTTTAGTTATTTGCATCTTTTTTTCTCAGTAAATCTAGCTAGTGTTTTGTCAATTTTGTTGTTCTTTCCAAAGAACCAACTTTTGGTTCACTGATTCCCTGTATTATTTTTCTATTCTCTAATATAATACATATATTTTTTAATGCTATGAAGGGTATCGATGACAGAGAAATCAATTTTAATTAAGGACTCTTGGGAGGGTTTCTTTGAAGGGTTACAATAGAATTTGGCATTAAATTCCTAAAAAGCAAATGTATTTCACAGCTCTCTCCCAAATTGAGAAAAAGGCCTGGAAACAATTTTCCCCTTTGGAAGAACTGCTGGTTTAGGGAAGGTGATGCATTTGGCAAACCTTATGTGTTTATTTGACGTCTTATTTAGTGGCTTTTTGGGTAATGGTTAGTTTCTAACATGCTAATACTAAGAAAAAACAATCACACAAGCAGCTTATCTTACTGTTCACTGCTTCTTCCCACTTCCTGATCCTCAACGGCATGGAACATGATTGCTGTTTTGAAGTCTGAAATGATACAGAGGTCTATCTTATTTATTAAAGCTCTACATGCTTAGATCCTGAAGGATGTGTTTTGAAAATGAATGTGATCCAAAAAAAAACCTTAAATGTAAAGCCTACCCATGTTTCAAAATCAATGAAATGAGGGTGGGAAAAACAGTTCATGCATAAGTATCTTGCAAATTTCTCTTAGAATTTTGAGTTTGAAACCCCTTCTTTTTGGCCATTCCCAAATATGCCACTTCCTTTAACATATACATTAGAGTGGAGAGCAAGTAGAAAAAACTGATTTTTTAAAAAAAGGTTTATACCATGTTTCATCATTGTATTTCTCATTAAATTTACTCTCCCCCACACAAAATGCAACAATAAGCCATGAATCACCTTAGAGATGCTACCAACTTTATTAGTATAAAAATTCAGATCCTATCTATAAAATCTCATAAGATTTCATCTGAAGCTAATCATCAACAGCTATGTTTTCTTTTGAGATCACTTTGAGCTTTGAGATACACGCACACCCCCTCCCCCGCTCTCCATTTTCCGCTTCTCAGTAATCTCCTATTGTAAAAACAAAACTTGTTTGAAAATGGGAGTCTTCAGTGTAATCTTTTGCAAACCACCCTGATCGGTCCTCTAAAGAAAGTATAAAAAGGGAAAGCTCACACACGTCACAGAGCTGCACATCACCCTCGGTCTATCACAGCCGTTAAAGCTTAGTCACATGTGGCAAATGCCATCCAGTATGTCGTTAATGGGCTCTTACTAATATTTCAAACGTGTGGCTCTAATGTCATTCTCTTGTGCTCAGAAATAAGTCCAAGATGGAAATTATGCATCAAAGAATATAGCTGTATTTAGGTCGATGCAGCTTTCTGACTGACCAGCACTCCACTATAAACTAGACAGCCGTCAGGTAGGGTGGCCCGACAGATTTTGTTGTTGTTATGGATACTTTATATAATCTATAAAAAAAAACAACAACTGCTGGCAGTTCAGGTGTGAAGAGGTTTCTGTAAAGATCCTTACAACACTCTCTCCACAGTAACGTGGGGCTGTGACATCAGTATTTTCCCAGAGATTTTAAACAAAAACCAAGCTTGGCAGATTGCAATCATTATCCGAGTGATCAAAGCTATTCAAACATCTAAAAAGTATTATTCACTGGATATTCTGATCCTTTTACTCGCTTGAAGAGCATACTTTTACAGTTTCCTCAGACCACATAAGGACAGTGAACTAGAGTCGGTTGAATGGAAGAAGCAATGAAGACACAATTAGAAGTTTCAGGTAAAGACTTTCCAAAGCAGATATTTCACACTCTGTTCTTCATCTGCTCTCTGCCAGTCAATACTTTATAGCACCCTTTTCTCTCACAGCGTCTGAAGTTAATAATAGGGTACAGGTTTGAGACCTGGTGGTGTGTGATCCCCATGTACAAACTGTCAAGCAAGCAGTCGTCACTGCCAGACAATACGGGGCAGGCATCCTAACGCTTCCACTCCAGCAGTACGTGATGCCACGTTTAGGGCCACAGACTAGCGTGAGGGACTCATCCCTCATGGCCACCACACAAGGTTCCGGGCTAGTGATTTCAGTTCTTGAAAGGGATATAAAGGTACAACATGTGCCTGAGAGGGCCGTCAGCTGGCTTGTTGCTACAGGGCCTTGTCGTAAGTCAGACAAGTGTGATGGCTGCCTTGGGCCCATGTTGGGTGGAAGAGGTGCTTGGGGACCAGGATCTGGGGCAAAATGTCCCTCTGACAACCAAGAAACAAGCACTGGTGGCCCCAGAAATTCCAGGCCATATCACTAAGGTCTGGCCCTCAGCCTCATCCTTCTTGAACCTCTCTTACCAGCTTCACTCCTTTTCCATCTCCTAAGATCTATTTTGAGGGCACAATACCAGAAAGCTTTGGCGGGATAATTGTTTGGGCTCTAGTTGTAAAATGTTTTCAGGTTGTTGCCAACATTTAAAAACAAGGAGATTTCACATAAAACTAGAGAATTTGAGCTTCTCTTAAAAATAAGAAACTGTGGCAACAGGAACAGTTTTCTCCGTGACGGCGGGCTGAGCTGAGGAGCAGTTTTACGTTCTTTTTTTTTTTTTTCTCTTTAGTCCGGCATCGATGCCCGCGGGTATTTTATTTTATTATTTTTTATAATAATTTTTTATTATGTCATGTTAGCCCACCATACAGTACATCCTTAGTTTTTTTTTTTGTTTTTTTTTGTTTTTTTTTTTTTATTTATTCAACAGAGATAGAGACAGCCAGCGAGAGAGGGAACACAAGCAGGGGGAGTGGGAGAGGAAGAACCAGGCTCATAGCAGAGGAGCCTGATGTGGGGCTCGATCCCACAACGCCGGGATCACGCCCTGAGCCGAAGGCAGACGCTCAACCGCTTTGCCACCCAGGCGCCCCACATCCTTAGTTTTTGATGTAGTGTTCCATGGGTCACCTTCTAAGACAGGACGAGCGCCCTGTGCACCCGTTGACCTTTGAGTTTGCAGCTTGGACTCTACCGTTCCCACAACGTTCAGAACATGCTCACAGATACCACGGTGTGGACACAGGGGAATCATAAGGAAGGTACGTAAGGAAGGTAGTACTCTAGTGCGTGTCTGAGTAAAACTGGTCCATTAGGACACTCCGGCCTCCTGTTCAAACCTCTCTGCTTCTTGCTTAAGGAGCATTTAGCATTTTGGAACTTTTTGCTCCTCAGTTCATTCAAGCCATTTGTTAAATGGCTGCAGCTACCTTGCCTGCTCCGATTTCCCTCCTTTGCCTCGAAGCTGTGATGCCACTACCTCTGACACATCCATTGTTGGTGGAATGAGCAACGTCGGCATTACCCGGGACCTGCTTAGATGTGCAGGATCTCAGGCTCCCGGGACCTACCCAATCGGAAACCGCATCTTAACAAGATTTCCAGGTGATTCCGGCGCACACTGAAGTGTGAGCAGCACTGCCCATAGCTCACATACTTGTCAATTGGGCTCTTTATTGATTATCTCGGTTCAGGATGTTTGTCGAGCACTTTTTATGTGCTAGGTTACTGATAGTCTCAAATCTTCACAAAAGTAGGAATTATTAATGTGTGTGTGTGTGTATATATATATATATATATATATATATATGCTCAAAGTGAAACTCAGAGAGTTTGAGTGTTTTTACTCAGAAAGACAAGTCAAGAGAGGATTATGGGGTCTCTCCAGCAGGACTATCCCCCTCAGTTCTAGAGCTGAGGCTCTCAAATGGGTTTAGGAGGCAGGGCCTGAAAGTATGGTAATCACTCTGAAGAACACCTTGAAATATCAGACATATAATTTTATCCCATGAATAAGAAGTACCTCCACTAGCAGGACATCGGTCTAAGTTATGTGTTTGCAACATAAAAATCATGAGCTAGAGCATGGGGGGAGCAAGTGTCACACTCTGCAGTTAGCTGCTTCTAAATTTTGCCATTAATATTCATCTGCTCCCAGATCACTCACTTTGCCTTCTGCTCACACTCACAAGCCAGCAAGCTGCAACAGGCACCAAAGCTTTAGAAAATGCGCATGAAGACATACTTAAAGATGAGACCATTTTGTTAAAGGCTCCCCCCTGTGATTCAGATGAAGACCCTGGGCATTTAGGCAGTCAGGTGTTGCTGGGTGTAGCTCCTTCTATTTTGAGGGAAGGAAGGTCGAGAAGTGTGGGCTGAGAAATTCTGCTTCAGCAGTTCACGATGCAGAGAGCCAGCCACGCTGCCTCTTCGGTACTGGCAAGCCTTCCCCCAAATACGTCCACTCACCACAGACCTTTAGGGCCTCTTCCAGGCCCCTGGTTTGTGCCCCATTTTTTTCAGCCCATCGTTGGCGGCGGGGGTGAAATCTGGGCAATGGCTGCCTTCGCGTGGAGCTGGATTTAAGGTCTTGTGCAGCCTTCTTTTTTCCCCCTCCTGGGCTAGCTCCCTGAACCCAGCCAGAAAACCCAGTCAGCGCTCCGCAGCCCCGCCGAGTCCCAGCCTGTCCGAGATCCCCGCCCCGCCAAGGCCTGGCCCCGCCTTTCCGCACCGGGACAGCGTGGCCGCTGGCTCCCTCGCGCCCCCCGGGACTGGGGGAAGATGCCCCTAGGCCCACCGATCCAAGGGCCCAAGCAGGCCAGGGAGTACAGGATGTTGTGACACTCGTCCCGACAGTGACCCCTGCAGGTGGCAGGACCACAACCCTGGCTTGCAGCCCCCCTGGCTGGCAGCCCCCCTCCCTGCCCTTCCCAGTGCAAGGCGCTGCGCGCTGGACTGCACTCCGCGCTCCCACCAAATACAGGCGCTTGCACAGGGGCACACCACGCACGGTCGCATGTACACCGAACTCACACACTGAAACGCCACTCCGACATCCNGAGTACAGGATGTTGTGACACTCGTCCCGACAGTGACCCCTGCAGGCGGCAGGACCACAACCCTGGCTGGCCGACCCCCTCCCTGCCTTTCCCAGTGCAAGGCGCTGCACGCTGGGCTGCACTCCACTCTCCCACCAAATACAGGCACTTGCACAGGGGCACACCACGCACGGTCGCATGTACACCGAACTCACACACTGAAACGCCACTCCGACATCCACAGCCACGCGCGCAAACTCAGTCGCATGTACAGACGTGCACTCACACATTCTTTCACGCACACGGTAGCACACGCAGGCACTTTCTTACACACGCTCACACCCATGTCCACACACATACATGTGGCTCANTTTCATGCACACGGTAGCACACGCAGGCACTTTCTTACACACGCTCACACCCATGTCCACACACATACATGTGGCTCACACGTAACACACACTTGCACACCGACACACTTTTTACTGCATATAGTAAAAAGCTAGGCCTTGTGTGGGGTACAAGATATCCAGGCTCCTGGAACCTGTGAATGTTACCTTTTATGGCAAAAAAGGATTTTGTGGGTGTGACTAAATTCAGCCTCTTGGCATGAGGAGATTATCCTGCATTATCAAGTGAACCCTACGTGCAATCCCATGTACTCTTATATGAGGGAAGCACAGGGAGACTGCACGTTAGAAGAGAAGGCAATGCCAGCAAGAGGCAAAGTCGCAGGGATGTGGTCACATCCGAGGAAGGCTGGCAGCCCCGGAAGCTGAAGAGACGAAGAAGCCGCAGAGCCTGGGAGCCCGAGCGCGGCCCGGCAGACATCAAGGTTTCAGCCCCGTGAAACGGCTCTCTCACCTCCGGCCTAAAGAACTGTGAAAGAATACATCTGTGTTGTTTGAAGCCACCAAGTGGTTATCCATTACAAAAATCACTGGGAAAGAGTACTTTCTTATTCACACCTCCCGCCCACAGTTGTGCATCCTGGGGCCTTTGGAGTCAAAATTAGGATCGTGCCATGTAAATAGTTGTTTCACTTTTGCCAAGTCAGGGAACCCTCGGCAGTCTCGGTGTCCTCATCCCGAAGACCCGGACAGGAATGCCTACGGAAGGAGCAGGGTACTGTGAGGACTCACTCATACGTGCACTCTTGCTTTCGTTCCCAGTTAGTCAGCCGCTTCGGGCCGCGTGCTGGGCAGCTCTCGGGCGGGGTTGAGGGAGACTGCTGGAGGCAGGTGCAGGTGCAGGGCCTGACGAGAGCTCCTGGAACCACGCCTGTCCGGCATACGCACCTTGCAGTCATCACCGTCATCGGAGTCCAAACACCCAGCTTCACTTCAATGGGAGTTCACGCCAGCACCTTAAGGAGAGAGAATCAAAAAGCAACAGTAATGAAAAAAGCCCAGAGGCTTCTTACCCTCAGAACATAGTAACTCTTCTCTCCGCTCTCCTTAAGGCCCCGTCACTTTGCACCTTTCCCGCCAGCAGTGCTGCACATGCTTCCGTTCAAGACTGAAGCATCCGGCGAAGAGGCTCTGCGATCGACTCTCAGTGGCTCTGTGATCGACTCTCAGTGGCTCTACGATCGACTCTCAGTGGCTCTCTGGGCTAATGACCGTCGCGGTCAGCCCTTACCATGAGCCCAGCCCGTATCCACACACAGCTCCCTCTCTCCTGAGGGGACTTCCTCTTCCCTCTGCTACCTATTCCACTTCAAGTGGTCATTCCACCTCGGACTTGCACTGTTTTCTTAACGGAACTTGCCCTAACCTGGCTTGTAAGTGGCACAACAGTACTCAGACAGAAACCTTCCAAACCCAGAATCTACGCTCCATCGAAACCACTCTAATACTTAGCACACACGTCCTTTCTCCACACTGACATGTAAAGCCCCCGTAGAAGGGACAGCCTTAGTCTACTGCCACAGAGGGACACCACTGGCTTTTTGAATGGGACAATTCTTCATGGAGGTCAGGCTGTCTTGGACATTATAGAACATCTAGAAACCCTGGCCTTAATCATTCAATTTGTGTGATACCCCAGGATTTGTGACAATCAAAACTGACCACACATTTCCAAACAGAAGTGGGGAAGTGAGGCCATGTGAGTGGAACAGTACTCATTAAGCTCAAATTTTTCAATGGATTTGGCCTCCGCATTCTCCCCGTTATGTTTAATAGTGCTTTATTTAACAATAGGTACGCATAATTATAAACAAAGTGAATACCCCAGAATATGCAGTAATTTTTAAAACCCAGGATGTTTCCAAGAAGTACGGTGTGCTCCACCACTGGGATCTCAGGCAAGTTGCTAATGTCTCTATGCATCAGTTTCCTCAACTCCAAAATGGACATGACAAGGGCCTCTCAAGGACAAACAATTCTAGTTCCCCGTCCATAGTGTAGAATTGTTCTGGGGAGTGGCTTCCTGGCCAAGAACTACATTTCCTGGCCCCCATTGTACCTAGGTGGGACTGTGACGTTATTCAATAAAATGTGAGAGGTAATGTAGTTATTCAATAAAATGGGAAGTGACGTGTGCTGCTTTCTACTAAAGTGGTTTGGAAATAGATGTTCCTTTTGCACCTGCTTTCTCATTTGCCAGCTAGATGTCAGTGCCTAGAACATCCTAGGAAGCCACATCTTGGAAACGAAGAAGCAACAATGTGGAAAGAGCCCGGGCCCCCTGGATCTTCATTTAGAGGAAACTGCCTGCCAGTCAGGAATACTCATACTGGACTTGAACGGAAAAAGAAGCTTCTATTGTACTTGAGCCATAGTACACTTTGGAATTTGTTAGAGCAGGTAACAGGCTTAACTGATGCAAATATCCTGGTATGAGGGGTACCAGGATGATTAGCACCTCCTTGACCTTGAAAAGTCTGTGGTAGATTAAATAATGTAAAGTGTGAGGAAAGCTCCTGGTACATAATAATTAATTATATGTAATATAATAATATAATAATGTAATTATTATTACTGTCTCCCTATATTATTTAGTGGGGCTGAAGGTACTAAAGTACTAAGTACTAAGGTACTAAAGTCTCCTCCATTGTGTGAGGGAAATTAAGTGTGTAGGATGCTTTTGGATGCAACAGAAAACTCAGCCTGTAAATGGCCTAAATGACCATATCACATAATAACTCATTTTGTAAGTTCAGGGTCCGTGGTATCAGGATTGATTGGACTATATTGTCACAGACCCTGTTGTCTGTCTTTTTCCCCTATCAGCCTGGTGTGTGATGATGTCTGTCCTCATGGATGTAAGGTGGCTGCCATAGTTTTAGGGATCACATGCAGACAGGGCAATGCCCAGTGAAGAAAGGGGGACTTCCTTTTATTTTTTATTTTTTTTTTATTTTTTTTTTAATTTTATTTTATTATATTGTGTTAATCACCATACAGTACATCCCCAGATTTCCGATGTAAAGTTTGATGCTTCATTAGTTGCGTATAACACCCAGTGCACCATGCAATACGTGCCCTCCTTACTACCCATCACCAGTCTATCCCATTCCCCCACCCCCTCCCCTCTGAAGTCTTCAGTTTGTTTCTCATAGTCCATAGTCTCTCATGTTTCATTCCCCCTTCTGATTACCCCCCTTTTCTTTATCCCTTTCTTCCCCTACCGATCATCCTAGTTCTTATGTTCCATAGATGAGAGAAATCATATGATAATTGTCTTTCTCTGCTTGACTTATTTCACTTAGCATTATCTCCTCCAGTGCCGTCCATGTTGCAGCAAATGTTGAGAATTCGTTCTTTCTGATAGCTGAGTAATATTCCATTGTATATATGGACCACAGCTTCTTAATCCAGTCATCTGTTGAAGGGCATCTCGGCTCCTTCCATGATTTGGCTATTGTGGACAATGCAGCTATGAACATTGGGGTGCATATGGCCCTTCTCTTTACTACGTCTGTATCTTTGGGGTAAACACCCAGTAGTGCAATGGCTGGGTCATAGGGTAGTTCAATTTTTAACTTTTTAAGGGACCTCCACACTGTTTTCCAGAGTGGCTGTACCAACTTGCATTCCCACCAACAATGTAGGAGGGATCCCCTTTCTCCACATCCTCTCCAACAATTGTTGTTTCTTGCCTTGTCTATCTTTGCCATTCTAACTGGCGTAAGGTGGTATCTCAGTGTGGTTTTGATTTGAATTTCCCTGATGGCTAATGATTTTGAACATTTTTTCATGTGTCTGTTAGCCATTTGTATGTCTTCATTGGAAAAGTGTCTGTTCATATCTTCTGCCCATTTTATGATTTGTTTATTTGTTTCTCGTGTATTGAGTTTGAGAAGTTCTTTGTAGATCTTGGATACCAGTCCTTTATCTGTGGTGTCCTTTGCAAATATATTCTCCCATTCCGTGGGCTGTCTCTTAGTTTTTTTGACTGTTTCCTTGGCTGTGCAGAAGCTCTTTATCCTGATAAAGTCCCATAAGTTCATTTTATCTTTTATTTCTCTTGCCTTTGGAGATGTGTCGTGAAAAAGGTTGCTCTGGCCGATGTCATAGAAGTTGTTGCCTATGTTCTCCTCTAGAATTTTGATGGATTCCTGTCTCACATTGAGGTCTTTCATCCATTTGGAGTTTATTTTTGTGTATGGTGTGAGAGAGTGGTCAAGTTTCATTCTTTTGCATGTAGCTGTCCAATTTTCCCAGCACCATTTATTGAAGAGACTGTCTTTTTTCCACCGGATGTTTTTTCCTGCTTTATCAAAGATTAGTTGCCCAAAGAGCCGAGGGTCCATTTCTGGGTTCTCTATTCTGTTCCATTGGTCGATGTGTCTGTTTTTGTGCCAGTACCATGCTGTCTTTGTGATCACAGCTTTGTAGTACAGCTCGAAATCCGGCATTGTGATGCCCCCAGCTTTGTTTTTCCTTTTCAACAGTTCCTTGGAGATTCGGGGCCTTTTCTGGTTCCATACAAATTTAAGGACTATTTGTTCCAGTTCTTTGAAAAATGTCCTCGGTATTTTGATCGGGATAGCATTGAAAGTGTAGATTGCTCTGGGTAGTATGGACATTTTAACTATGTTAATTCTTCCAATCCATGAGCATGGAATATTTTTCCATCTTTTTATGTCTTCCTCAATATCTTTCAAAAGTGATCTATAGTTTCTAGCATATAGGTCCTTTACGTCTCTGGTTAAGTTAATTCCAAGGTAACGCATGGTTTTTGGTGTTATTGTAAATGGGATGGATTCCCTAATTTCTCTTTCTTCAGTCTCGTTATTCGTGTATAGAAATGCAACTGATTTCTGGGCATTGATTTTGTATCCTGCCACCTTACTGAATTGTTCTATAACTTCTAATAGTTTGGGAGTGGATTCCTTTGGGTTTTCCATATAGAGTATCATGTCATCTGCAAAGAGAGACAGTTTGACTTCTTCTTTGCCGATTTGGATACCTTTGATCCCTTTTTGTCTTCTGATTGCTGTTGCAAGGACTTCTAGTACTATGTTGAATAATAGTGGCGAGAGTGGGCATCCTTGTCGTGTTCCTGATCTTAAGGGAAAGGCTTCCAGCTTTTCCCCATTGAGAATAATGCTTGCAGTAGGCTTTTCATAGATGGCTTTTATGAGATTGAGAAATGTACCCTCTATTCCTACACTCTGAAGGGTTTTAATCAGGAAAGGATGCTGTATTTTGTCAAATGCTTTTTCTGCATCAATTGAGAGGATCATATGGTTCTTGAGTCTTTTCTTGTTGATATGATGTATCACATTGATTGATTTGCGAGTGTTGAACCATGCTTGCATCCCAGGTATGAATCCCACTTGGTCATGATGGATAATCCTTTTAATGTACTGTTGGATTCTATTAGCAAGGATCTTGTTGAGGATTTTGGCATCCATATTCATTAGAGAAATCGGTCTGTAATTCTCCTTTTTGAGGGGGTCTTTGCCTGGTTTGGGGATCAAGGTAATATTAGCCTCATAGAATGAGTTTGGTAGCTTTCCTTCTGTTTCTATTTTTTGAAATAGCTTTAGGAGAATAGGTATTATTTCTTCTTTGAATGTTTGGTAGAATTCCCCAGGAAAACCGTCTGGGCCTGGAGTTTTATTATTTGGAAGGTTGTTTATCACTGACTCAATTTCTTCATAGTTAATTGGCCTATTTAAGAAATCTATTTCTTCCTGTTTCAGTCTTGGTAGTTTATAGGTTTCCAGGAAGGCCTCCATCTCTTCCAGATTGTTTAGTTTTTTGGCATATAGCTGTTGATAAAAGTTTCTAATAATCCTTGCAATTTCAATGGTGCTGGTCGTGACCTCTCCCTTTTCAGTCATAATTTTAATAATCTCAGTCCTTTCTCTTTGTTTTTGGACAAGTTTTGCCAGTGGTCTGTCAATTTTATGGATTCTCTCAAAGAACCAGCTTCTTCCTGTTGATCTGCTGTACTATGCTCCTGGTTTCTAATTCATTTATTTCTGCTCTAATCTTGGTCAACTCCTTCCTTGTCAGTGGGTTAGGCCTGGGGGGGCTTCCTTTTAATTAGTGAAGAAGACCTTTTTCCAGAAGACCCCAACTCCTTCTCCAGGATTGGCTTACATATCCGTGACAAAACTAGTCACTAAAGAAACCATCATCATTGGTCACCTTCCCTGAGCAGATGGGAGGGTAAGAAGCCAAGATAAATTGAGACACTATAACAGATGCTGTGGGTGCCTTCCTCTTGCCCTTACAGCTTCAGAGCGTGCTAGCTTGACTTCTAACTGCTAACACCTACATTTTGCTAGCTGGGGGCTTTCTCTGGCTTCCAGAGCCTGCTTTGCTTAAAGCTGCAACAGAAAGAAATGCAAGGGATTAACACTCCAGGAACAGCCCTCAATTAATGGCTGATGGGGTTGGGTATCTAAATACATAACTATCTCTGTTCCTGTGGGAATAAACCGTAGTCCCCCACGGTAGCAATCTTCTAAATAACAAACTCTTTATTAGCCATTTCCCTTCCTTGTCTTCCCAATTCCATATCTATGTTTCCAGGAGTAACCCCCCACATCACACTTCTTCCAAAGTTATACTAAAGCCCTTGTCCTAGGATTTACTTCCGAGGGAACTAAACCAGGGCAGCTTGAAAGAATTAGTAGGGGACACAGCAATCGACAAGGTCTACCACAGTTAGCTTCTTCAAACAACAGTTTCTTAATATCTCTTCCTTATTTAAAAAAAAAATCCCATTGACTTTTTTGGTTGAACGGAAAACTTTTGAAGGTCAAGGAGGTGCTAATCATCCTGGTACCTCCGGTACCCAGCACAGTACCTGATACATAGAAAGTGCTCAAAAATGTTGTTTATGGAACAAAATTGTGTATGAGGCTGAGGATGACCAACGGCCCTGGCTTACCTGGGGCCGAGGTGCTTCCTGAGACGCAGAACATCCAATGTGAGAAATGAGGGTGAGTCGGCCCCTACCTAGGCCCTCTTTAACCAGTTTCCACCCTACCCCCATGAGTTTATGGATAGGAACAATATATTTTCTGTTGAGACTGTAAGCTTTGGTATAGTAGTTTGATAAAGGCAGCTGGTTTCATTGGAATGAGAACACTCATTTTTCTGTCATCATAGCCATTCTGCCACTTGTGGAATGGTCATGGGTAGACAGTAGGGAGAGCCACCTTCTTGGCCAGGACCAGGGCACACGGACTTTTCTAAGTGGCTGGCTGAGATGCGAAGGCTGGTATGAGACACAGGCCTGGGGCTCTGGCTGAGGGTTCAGGAGGCTTCATGTCCCTGCCCTCTGGGTCTGCAGCAGGTGTAATCTCAGGGTGGTGTAAAGCCTGAAACTTAATAGAATAGGATCCATACTTTACAGGCCCAACTTTATTTACCTCTTTGATTGCTTTTCTTTTTACTTTTGTCTACATTTCATACTTTGTCAATTCCTTCTGTGAATTTCAGCAGATCTGGATGCGCTAAAACAGAAAAGAAGTTTTTTCTACACTTGGGCTAGCATTTTGAATTAGTGGAGCATTTTCTGGCTGGAAGACAATGGTAACCTACATAGGGGACCTCCAACAGGAAGGGGGAACACCATGGGAAAGGTCAGAACTGCTACACCAACAACCTCCTCCCATCATTCAGGGCTGAACCTTGATGGGCATGCATTTTGTTTTAATCAGGGGAGCAATCTCTTATCCCCTACTGCTTGATAGCATGGACTGTGGAGCCAGATTACATAATTCTCAGCTCATAACATACCACAGACTGGGTGGCTTAAACAATAGAAACTTATTTCTCATTGTTCTAGAGGCTGGGAAGTCCAAGGTCCAGTTCCTAACAGCATTCAATTTCTGGTGAGGGCTCACTTTCTCGCTTGCAGATGGTTGCCTTTTTGCTACGCCTTCACATAGCCTCTCCTCCGTGATGCAGCAGAGAGAGAGAGGGAGAGAGAGAAGGAGAGAGAGAGGGAAGTGGGGGGGAGAGAAAGAGGGGGTTCTCTTCTTTTCTTATCAGGGCACTAATTCCATCATAAAGACCCCATCCTCATGACCTCAACTAAACCTAATAATCTCCCAAAGGCTTCAACTCCAAATACCATCACACTGGGGGTTAGGGCTTCAACATATGGGTATTGGGGGGTGGAAGGGTGGGCACAAACTTCCAGTCCATAACAAATTCAATTCTGGTCCTGCCGTTTATAAGCTAAGTGACCTTGGACAAGTTATTTAACTTCTCTCTGTCTCAGTTTCCTCATCTATAAAATGGGGATTTTAAAAAAGGCCTCATAATATTATTGTGAGGATTAAATGATTTAATAGATGTAAAGTGCTTAGAAAAGTGTTAGCTGTTATTAAAATTACTATTTCCCCCAAAGGAACACTTTATACTTCCAACACAAGACTATTTTACTCATCTTGCAAGTATCCTCTATCATGTTTACCTCTGGGCCTTTGCTCATGCTCGTCATGTCCCCTGGGATGGCAGGGAGGGGCAAATTGGAGGAAGGTGGTCAAAAGGTATAAGTTTCCAGTTAGAAGATAAATAAATACTAGGGATACAATGCACAGCATGGCGACTATAATTAACACCTCAGTATGAGGTATAGAAATGTTAAGAGTAAATCCTGAGTTCTCATCACAAGGAAAACAATACATTTTTTCTTTTTTTTGCTTTCTCTTTTTATTGTATCTATATGAGATGATGACAGCAACTAAACTTATTGCAATAATCATTTCAAATTAGAACTCAAAGCATTATGCTGTACACCTTAAAATTAAACAATGATATACGTCAATTATATCTCAGTGAGACTGGAGGAAAAAGAATATCGAATCTTCTGATCCATGAAAAAAATCCTCATCCGACTTTGTGGTAGATATTGAACAAGTTATTTAATCACTGTAAATCTTGGTTTTCTTATCAATAAAATAGGAATAATAAATTGCTTTAAAAAATTTACCTGTAATAGTACACCCGTTTGGAGAACGAAGAATCACCACCACATAAACTTGATTTGTGCAGTGTCCATCCATTACTGTACCTCAATAATCACTCTCAAGCACTGAAATACCCCCAAGTGGAAACTTCATCACTACAGTTGCACCAGGAATTTAAAGATGGCAGGTTCGCAGGAGGTCAAAGGACTCCCAGTCATTCTAGGTATCAGGTGTAATCATGTATTTCCTTCTCCAGAAAAATGTGTCACCATTTGTCTTTTCTCTGCAAAGAGATTCAGGGCATTAAATCACAAAGGGGAGAAAAGACAGGGAGAGCGGATTTAGGAAATCACTTAGTAGTTGCCTTAGGACTTGCACATAGAATACACAAGATGAAAGAAAGTGAGGACACGATCACTTTTAATAGTCCCTTGGAAAAATTCCATCCCCAAGCATCCTTCATTCTTGTTTCTATTTGTTGAAGGTTTGCAAAGCTGACTAAGACTGTTTTATGCTAATTGGCTTTATCTGACATCCCTTTATCATTTGAAATTAATAGACAGCCTAGTAGATACAAGGTTAACGGAATATCTTCTCCACCTCAGATTTGCAACTTGGCGTTTTCCCCAAAACACCACTTTCATCTTTGTATAAACGGTCGTGTCTATAAAGTCTTCTAAGAAAGGCATGCTGTCTAATCCCATCAACCCATTTGTGAAATGTTCCAGAGGGAAATTGTTACACTGTCATTGTAGAAGCTGTTCTGCTCTTGGCGTGCTCGTAAATGTCCAACAGATGTGACATCCTCTTAGCATGGTGGGGACACAGCAGCCTGACGTGCCAAGCACTAAGCAACAGCTGGCCCCCTGGCAAAGCCTCTTCTTTTTCGGCTCTTTGGAATGATTGCCATGTGAGAAAAGGAAAGCATAATGTGAAGTGGAACCAAACTCCACCCCAAGATGCAGAGACGGTAGAGGCCCTCTCTCCTCTCCTCCTGCTTCTCCCTTTCGAGGAATCCAGGCTGAGGTGACACTTGGAGAGGAAGTATGAAAATGTTAGAAGAACGGAAGGACCTTTGCTGAAGGAAGGCTTCTCTGAGGCTCTGTGAGGAGCAAGCGTGGAGGAGAGGAGGGGAAGCAGAGAGGGTAACTGCTCTTCCCTTCCAGGGAGTCAAGAGAACCAGCAGGTTTATTTCTGTTTGTCCAACTCAGGTTAGCAAAGGGAAAGGAGAATTGAGGGAGGCGAATCCAATCCAGGGTCCATAATGACTAACTCCATATGCTTTACTCCAAAGTCTCCAAAATCTTAAATAGTGTTATGCCAGTATTTAAGACTCACAGATAGGTATAAAGAATAAAGCAAAACAAAGTCAATACATGTTTATATACATCTCCCATCTCCTCCCCCTGCATCCCACCCCAAAACTAATCACAGTCCTGAATTTGTTGTTTACCCCTGCACGTTTTTCCATACCTTTGCTACATGCTAATTGTTTTGCGTGTTTATAAATCTTATTTACATCTGTATCGGATGTAATAGAAACAAATGGGTGCAAAGGATCACAGGGAAGAGAGGAAAAAATGAAACAAGACGAAACCAGAGAGGGAGACAAACCATAAGAGACTCTTAATCTCAGGAAACATACAGAGGGTTACTGGAGTGGAGGGGGGTGGGGATGGGGTGACTGGGTGTTGGACATTGGGGAGGGTATGTGTTGTAATGAGCACTGAGTATTACATAAGACTGATGAATCATGGACCTGTACCCCAAAGGGATGTAACAGACCAAAAAAAAAAAAAAAGCTGCTTAAACAAAATACAAGTTTATTCCTCTATCACATAAAAGAAATCTGGAGCGAGTCTAGCAAGGACTGATACAGTACCTGGGAATGTTTCATCCTGGCTCATGCCTTCCATTTTCAACGTCACCTTCTAGTCTAAAGTTAGCTTCTGGAGTTGCAGCAGGTATGTTCCCATTGCTGGCTAGAAGAAAGGGAGATGGCAGAAAGGCAAGAAAGAGTCATTAACAGCTGAGCACAACCCCTTTAAGAAGTTCCTGGAAGTCATGGTCGCCATTTCCAGTGACAACTCACTGGCTGGAACTACATCACATGACCACACCAAACAGCAGGGTCCCCTTTATTCTGAGAAGCTGGTGCCAAGCAATACTGGTGTTCTATTACACGGAAGGAAGCGGAGAACGGCTTCAGCAGTTGTCGTCTCTGTAAAAGTTAGCGGTCTGTATGTGCTTTTCTTGGTTTACCTGCATTTGTGACATTCACCCACGATGAATGTTACGTTCTAGCTCATTCATTTTCACTGCTGTGTATTGTTTCCTTTTGTGACTCTCCTACAACCTATTTATCCAGTCTTCTGGTTATGCTTTTTTCCCCTCTCTCTTTTTGGGATGGTGAAAAGAAGGGTTTACGGAAGTAATGCCGTGAACGCTCTTGTATGGCTCCTGGTTCACACACGTGAGCATTTCTCTCCGGCTGCTCCTGGGGAGTGGGATTGCCAGGCCAGGGGTACGTACCTGTTCAACCTGACAAGATATTATTGAATTTGTCTCAAACGCGATAGCACCATTTTATGCTCTACTAGCCTTTGGTGGGGTCCCTTGCATTCCACTTCCTCAGCAACATTTGGTAGTTTGCGACTTTTCAGGGTTTTGATGAGTGTAAAATAGTTTCCATTGTAGCTTTCTTTTGTGTTTTCTTTTGTTATTAGTGTAGGTGGGCACCCTTGTTGTACTTATTGACCATCCATGTTTTGTCTTCTGTAAACCGTCCAACTTTTTGTCCATTTTTCAAAATTGGGTTGTTTTTTTTCTTTTTGATTATCTATATGTCCTGGCTATTAATCCTTTGTCGGGTATAAGTGTTGAGAACATGTTTTTCCCAGTTGGGATTTTCCCTTTCCCTGACTCTATGATATCTTTTGATTTAACACAGGTTTTAAATTGCAGTATACTTGAATTTATCAAACTTATTTATAGTTTTTGTTTTTTCTTTTAAGAAATATTTTCTACCCCAACTCAAAATATTTTCCTGATCTTCTCTAAAAATTTTTAAGTTTTTTTTCACATTTTAATCTTTAATCTCCTAATGCATAAATTTTGTTTATGATGTGAGCTGAACTTCCAAGTTTGCTTTTATTATCTAAATATTAGTCCCAACATGACTTATTAAATAGTTCTTATTTCCTTCATTGGTCTGCAAAGCCAGGTATGAAATATATTGTTTTCAAACACTGATAGGACTTCCTTTGGCTCTTTCACTCTTGTTCACCAGTTTGCTGGTCTATCACGGTCAAGAAGACATTTTCTTAATTAGCATGGCCTTCACCATGAAGCTAGCATGGTATGAACAGAATGTTAGACAAGGGAAGCAGTGAAACACAATGAAAGAGTTGGGGTCTTCTGTGTCCTGTGTTCTTCTATGTGATGGTCAGTCAGATGCAGCCATAAAAGGAGACACAGGACAGACTCAGAAACATGGAGTTTATCATACTCACAGGTCCTAGAGAGGGGATCACCACAGCCGTCTCCCCTTGGGTGCTCAGTTGGCATGTTCTAGCCACCCTGGCCTCTCTGGACTATAAACTCCATGTCCTGAACTTAGAGAGTCCACCTGATTCCCCTTGGGTTTTCATCTCTGCAACGTGGTGTGGAAACTCAAGACAATAATCTGGGGCAAGCAAAAGTCTCGTCTCACTTGTTTTCCGTATTTCAGGAATTGCTGTCCTTCATTGCCTGATCTTCAATGTCAGGAAAGCCATTTTTTCATATATTTTGCCCATTTTATTTGTTTTGTTTTTTTAGGTATAGGATAAATCTGGTCCTTGTTACATGAGCCTGACCAGAAACAACAATCTGATCAATTTCCATTGTTGTCAACATCCGTGAAAACACTAGTTAAGATTTTGATTGGAATGTCATTGAATTCATACAAATGACACTATTGTGATACTGAGTCTTCCTATTAGTGATATGAAATGCCAACAAGTAACTTCATTACAAACATGGCACATCTTTCAACTTTTAAAGATTTATAAACAAATTTTTATAATTTTATCCATTAAAGTCTTGCACATTTTTGTTACATTTATTCTTAATACTTTTTATCTATCTCTACTATTGTAAGAGCTATTCTAATTAATTTTAAAAAATGTATTTCTATACTTTTTGTAGTTAATGTTTTGGAATGCAGTTGACTTACATATGTATTGTTCTTAAAATCTAACAACCTTGCTAAATTCTCTTATGAATTCTGTCCAGAGAGTCTTTTGGATTTTGTATGTAGATAACTATATTATCTGTGTAAAATTATGGTTTTCTCCTTCTTCCCAGTCTCATACTTTTTCTTTCTTTTATTTCTTCACTTTCCTTCCTCTCTCCCCCCCACTCCCGCCCTCCCTCCTTCCTTCCTTCCCTCCCACCCTTCTTCCCTTTTTAGTGTTTTCTCCCTCCTTCCCCTTCTCCCTCCTCCACCCCCTGCCCTCTTGACCACGCTGCCCTGACTTGAATATCCACTTCAGTGATCTAGACTGAATACAAATGTTGGTAGCAAGTCTTCTTGTCTTGTTCTCAATTTCAAAAGGAATTTTTTTTTTTTTAACATTTCACTAGCTTGAGGTTTGCTATAGGTTTTTGTAAGGCTCTGTAATGGGAGTTTATTTCACCCTCAGCTTTACTATCTACCAAACAGTCGCAACATGAAAGGAGCTGTGCTAGGGGCTACAAAGAGGACAAAGATATACAGGAACTGATTTCCACCCCAGGAAACTGACCGGATCATTAGTGATAGGACATACATTCAAATAACTTCAATAAGGAGCAGACTGAACAGCAACAAATGAAAGATACAAATCAATAGTTTAGATGTTGCATTATCTCCTTGAAGGATTCAGCTCTATAAATAAATATTGAATACCTACTCTGTGCGAGAATTAGGGAAGCTTGTATAAGGAGGTTATTTAAATCTTAGAAATGTTTCTACAAATTAAGTGAATAAACTCTTAGGTTACTAGTAAGGATAAACTCGTGTTCGGTACTTTAATGATTTAGCTTTTAAAGGCCCAAGGTTTTAAAAAGAGTAAAGGACCAATTGTGTCCCCACAATAGTGCTAAACTCTAAAATGTATACTACAAAAAGAAAAAGGACATCTTATATGTCAGTATTATGGGAAATATTGAATTGGGAAGAAAAGATATTTTAGACATAAATTTAAGAAGTAGAGTGGAGGTGCAAAAGTTGCAGTACTATCTTCGGAGAAGCGGAGACAAAACATACTGCTCGAGAGTAATGGCTTTTAGTGCCTTTAGAACCTTTTTTTTTTTTTTTTTAATTTTGGAGTGAAATCCAATTCAGTAAGTTGCAAGAAAAACATAATCTTCTAGGGCTTGGATAAAGCCATTTTTCAGTATGCTTCTCTCATTGTAAGTAGAAATAAAACATGATTATACCCTCTTCTGACTATCGTAAAAAGAAGTAAATACTCATTTTCCTAAATCATTTGTACTCGGCAATGTTACAGATATTATACCACATAGGATAAAAAAGACTTATTTTAACATTTTCCTTTGCAAAACATACATCTCTCTTGTTATTGTTAATATTTTCTAGCTGAAATCTTGTCTGGCTCAGTTATGTATGAAAAGTCAACAAAAGCAGCACCTAGTTCTCTGGTGTAAAGTCTACGTAATACCGGAGAAACAAAGAAAAGAATGGAGAGAGTGATCAGCGGGTGCTCGTGCCAGTGAGATGAAGAGAGATGTCTGAGAAGTGTCTGTTTGATGGGGTCAGTAGGGAAACACTGGTGGTCATATCCACACCATTTTTGGTGAAGTGACGGGAGGCGGAAGACCCTAACCGTGAAGGATGAATGGAAGGTGAGGGAGAGGAGACAGCGAGTATAGACAACTCTTTCTGCTGCTGCATGTCAAATTCCTTCAAGGGGAGTTGGAGTCCCGAAATCAAAGGCTCTCAAATATCAATCGCTGTTCCCATAAAGGGGCATCTAGAATTTTCACTGGTCCAAATCGAAGTGAGAAAGATGTGGACGACACAGGAAATTGTTCATAAAACTACATTTATTCAGTTTAAAAAACTGACTCATGCTCTAAGATAATGATCTACCAAAGTATCCCCCATTTCTCAGTGGAGATGGGGCAGGAGCAGAGACTGTGTGAAACACCCTTTCTTCTATGAAATGATGGGGAAAGTAGATAGAGATTTTTTACTTATGGCTTTCTTTTTTTAAAGATTTTAAAAATTTTGGGGGGGGGATGGTGGAAAGGCAGAGGGAGAGGGAGAGGGAGAGAGAGAATCTCAAGCAGACTTCCCCGTGAGCACTGAACCCATGTAGGGCTCAATCTCACAACCCTGAGATCATGACCTGAGCTGAAATCAAAAGTTAGACCCTTAACCGACTGAGCCACCCAGGTACTGCCCCCACATTTTTTTTTTTTTGGTAAAAATGTTCTAACTTAGTAAAAATTTAGAAGTTGGTAGTTATATCAGTTTTCCTTCATTTTTGTTGCCGTTTTGATTTTGTTTTATTTGTTGCTCTCCTAGGGTTTCAAAAGTCTTGGAATCAGATTTCTTCACCTGGAAGAGGAACGGCTTGGATAGACCATTGCCACAGCGACCCACCTGGGGTACTACCCAGGCATCGGTCTTCCTCTCAGATGCCTGTCTACTTTCTCTCCAAATCTGCTTCCTCCGCTGCCCTGACTCAGGGAGCATACGGGGTCCCAAACGGAAGGCCACTTCCTTCTCTCCTCAACCCAACTGCACAGAGCAGCGACATAGGAGAGAGCATAACCTGACTTCTGGAATTGTAAGATTGCTGACTACCAACTCTGAGCACAGTCTTGATTGGGGCATCTGTTTGTAGCAGCTGTGCCAGGTGTGGTCGCGTTTTTCGTCCTGTAGTGGGGGTGGTGAACTCCTACAGAGCTCACACTAGTAACTGTTTGGTAAACCGTATAGGTTCTTTTATTTCTTCTCTTTTGCTGGATGATGATGATGATGATGACTGGCGTTCCATAGACAGAAAGTCCTTTATCTTTATAAATCATGCTTATTGAATTATTCCCCATTTACCAAAACGATTTTGTTTAAGAATGACAAATAGCAAGAATAATGTGCTCATGTCACAGCATTTGTCACATGTTGGAAAAGGAAGCCCCTTTTTCTGTTCCTGACTCACAGAATCTCTGAGCATATTAGAACATCTGTTGTTTTAAGCCACTAGCTTCGGATGGTTTGTTATGCAGCAATAGTTAAGTGGCAAAGAAGCTTGTTGTTTTATTATGAAATAGTAAACTAAAGCTAACATTTATTGGGCCTGGCAGCAGGTATGTAATTTACAATACTTTCTCATTTAATCCTCAAAATGAGCCCTTGTAGTAGGCATTACTTACTATGAATCCCATTTTACAGGTGAGCAAACTGATATGTAAAGGCATAGATGCAACCTCATGGAGACAAATATGTTTTATATCTTCATAATTAGGGCCATATTATTTCTCTTTAAGTATTTTGGCTTTTTCTTATGNGCTTCGGATGGTTTGTTATGCAGCAATAGTTAAGTGGCAAAGAAGCTTGTTGTTTTATTATGAAATAGTAACTAAAGCTAACATTTATTGGGCCTGGCAGCAGGTATGTAATTTACAATACTTTCTCATTTAATCCTCAAAATGAGCCCTTGTAGTAGGCATTACTTACTATGAATCCCATTTTACAGGTGAGCAAACTGATATGTAAAGGCATAGATGCAACCTCATGGAGACAAATATGTTTTATATCTTCATAATTAGGGCCATATTATTTCTCTTTAAGTATTTTGGCTTTTTCTTATGTGCCAGTGACAAGGGTTCACTTACTGTGAAATTGTCCTCTCTCTCTGTCTCTCTCTTTTTCAATTTGAACCGCTTTTGAAAGAATCTAAATTCTGGGTAAATGCTGAAGGAAACCTATGAACGCAAACTCATAGTTTGCATTGTCTTGTAAGAGAGGTTGTAAACCAATTTAATGGAAGAATCCTGGCAAATACTTTACTCATGGAGAAGATATTATAATAAACTGATTTCCGTAAAGAATATACACCATTATATTCTTATATATTATTATAAGGAACTCAAAAAACTGCAAAGTGATTATCGTTTTCTCCCAACCACATAAGCCATAATTCTGTCTCTATTTGGAAGGCTGGGAATGGTATAATTAAGTGAGCTGGGAAGGGACCAAATGCTCAGCAGGAGTAAGGTGTAGGACTCGGACCTCCTAATTTATGTTCAAGCCTCTCTATTTACTCAACTGCAGCTTTCTGACATTGAGCACATATTTATTCAATCATTTACTCATTATTAACTTGTAAATTTACAAGTATCTATTCTACCCCAACAATGTTCCAGGCACAATAGTAGTGTGATGGAGAAATATTTTTGAACCATTACTTTATTAAAAAAATGCTTTTCCCACCTCCTTGTTCAGCTCTTTCCCCGAATTGACCAGTTAGATTTTTCTGGGTTCATAGATTTCGGAAAGTGATATGAAAACAGAAAACAGAGAAAAAAGCTTTTATCTGCTTTTGAGTTTCAAAAGATTTGGCCCTTAGAGCAACACACAGGACCCCATATAGAAAACAATGTTTGAGAGGAGGACCTCAAAAATAAGAGCAAGGCTTCTATCAACCCATCTCCTGTTCCTTCTAGGGAAAGTTTCTCTGAGCTGAGATAATAGAGGAGCTGGAGGAAGCTAATAAGAGTGCAGAGATTGGCGGGTCCTGGAAAGGAGGCCCCATGCCCAACCCCAAGTAGGAATGATTTCGGAGCCAGACTGAGACAGACCAAGCTTCAGCCAGCAGCACAGACCGCCCAGGACCCGGCATAGTGTCAGAACTGTAGAATGGCTCACTTGCACCTAATGAGAAGAGTAGTGAGAACCACTGGATGGAAGGGGCTTTTGTTTAGGAAGAGGAGGTCTCTCTGGTGGCCTTTGTGAAACACCAACTGGGGCCCAGAAGGTGTGTGGCCTGATTAGTATGGACAGAGAACATGGAGATCTTGAAGGGCACCCATGTAATTTCTCTACAACTTGGGTTTCCCCTAGTGAAGTGGATGGGGGTCCACCTTCATTTACATTAAATTTGTCTATCTTGGTAGAATGGGGATTTGTAAACAAAAATGAAATATTTAGGTAGTTATATTTTTATATACCTATATTATGGACAGTGATTTTTATCTACTGAACCAGTTTTGGCATTACATAGCTGGAGAGAGAGAAAATAAATAAGCAAGCAAATAAATTAATAAAATAATTAGGCTGCAGACAGCATTAGGAAGGAAATAAATAAGGTGCTGGTGTGTAACCAGGAGGACCTACCTCCACAGGATGGCCAGGAAAGGCCGGCAGGAACAGCCAGCACAAGGGCCCCGAGGTATGGAAGAGGATGGCCTGTTCCAGATCCCACAGAATGCGCGCTGCCTGGAAAATGGCAGTTGAAATAAGGTTGAAAAGGTTATAAGCCCTCTAAGGCCCTTACAAGGAGTTGGAATTTTATTCTATGTGCAATGAGAAGCCATTGAAGGGTTTTAATTTGGAGAAATCAGAGTCAAACCTATACTTTAAGATGAATCAAGCTGCTGCGTGGGGGCTGGATTGTCGGGGAGAAGGACAAGAATGAAGTGGGGGTCCAGTGAGAAGCCCCTACAGTGGTCTAGGCCAGATTCAACAGAATCTTGAACTGAAGTGGAACATGAAATGGAAAGTAAACAGCAGAAACATGTAAGATATCTTTTCAATGAAGAATCAAGAGAAATGGTTGATGCATTTGATTTTGAGGAAAGGCAAAGGCGGATGTTAGGATTACTCCCCCCAGGGTCTGGTTTTAGAAACCAGGTGGATACTAGGGCCGTTTCTTGAACTTGGGGGAAAGGTGATGCCTTTTTGGGGTTGTGGTAAGAAATCAATCGTTCTGTTAGGACCCGTTCAGTTTGGCGTGGCAAGAAGTTATCCACATGGGGTTGTCAGAAGGGTATTTAGATATGAAGTGGATTTAGAGGAGAGGCCTGGGGAGATAGATGTTTGAGACTCATCACCCTACAAATGGTCTTCAGAGTCCTGAAAACGGACAAGACCTATTAGGGAAAGAATGTGATGGAGAAGAAGAGAGGCACCTCAGCTTTGCTTAAAAGTGAGAAGTGTATTTACGTTTCTTTACTCTTTGTGATAGCTCTGCTTGGTGAGTAATGCAGCCCACAGGGAACCAAGCAAAGGAGGCCTGCTCCTCCCGTAGGACTCACTCCTCAGGCTCTGAGTAAGTCCCCTCAGGTATTAGTTTCCTCAGCGACACAAAAAGGCCCCTGTGGTAGCAGCCACTACCTTCTTACATGGTTTGGTGAGAAGTGTCAAGATGGAATTAAACTCAGGCACAAAGATTTACATTCAAATGCCAGCCATTTTCTCAGTCTTTATGAATAGTCCAGACTTTGTATTTTAGGCCTTTAGAAATACTAATAATGCAAACGGAATCAAAATCATCATTCATATTATTAACAAGCAGTTTTGAGTAATGTTTTGGGTAAGTGCCTAATAAAGTTTAAGAAATAAAAGTAACTCATGTTTATTAAAGAAGAATTACTAGGTCTCCATTCATAAGCTTCAATATCCTGCTTAATGGATTCCAGACAACATAACATAGAAACCCAGTGAATGAATTATGGAGAAACAGTCCACAAAAATTATATGGTTTCCTTTTTTACTGTTGTTCCCCCTCCGTGAAAGAACAATGAGGAGTGTAGCTTGAATAAAGTCATTTCTTGTGGCGGAATGAAGGCATTAGGGTGACACCGGCTGTATTTCAGCTGACCGGCAGGGATATCCACAGCTTTATGGTCAGAATGCGCCCCCTTGTGGCTGATGTGAGGAAGGATGGGTGGAGAGGAAACCGCTTTGCGAGCAAGCTCTTGCGAGAACTGAGGCGGGGAGAGACCTAAGGAGGCAATGAATAAAATGCTTGTTGACCACATTTTGTAAAGAGCTGTGTAAGGAGGAAGGCACTTCATCACATTAGCAAAAGAGTGTAGCCGGACGGAAAGGAGAGCCTGGGGCAATTAAGCTTGCAGTCTCAGGTTCTAGAAAACTTGAATCATTTATGACGAAGAGTAAATGGAAAAGCCACTGAATGAATTGTAAAGTGGTGGAGGAGGGCGTTGTGTCTGGGCTCCCCCTGCCCGGGTGCAGATCTTGGCTCTGGTGGTAGCTGCGTGATTTTAGGGAGTCATTTTGCTGTTCCCTAAGCTTCCATCACCCCGTCTTGGAAAGCAGAATAATCACGCTGCCCTGTTAGGTGTTGGTTGTTGCTGTAGATCAGGGCCCTTGTGAAGAGCCAATGAATGAAATGAGGTATAGAAAGTGTGCTTCGCGCAGTGACTGCGATACAAAAGCAGCCACCCCTGCCACCTGCCAGCGTGTGCATTTAAAGTCAGGGAAAGACACGCGCGTTTCTCTTTTCAGAGATGGCTTCCAGATATAGACATTTGTCAACTACAGAGGGAAGCTCTGCGGCTCTGTGCAAGTTGTTTGCACCTCTCTGCGAGGTACACCAGCTACGGTGAATCAAACTCCACCCGTTCGTCCGCCGTGTGTGTGTTGCCCAAGGTGTCCAGACACATTAGGACCAGCGTGGCCACTTTGTTCTTACTACAGTTGAGGTGGGGTCAGTCAGGGCTCGTTGGGTGGGTGGTTGGGGCGGGGTGACTTGCAGTGAGTGACAGGTACAGGCATCCATGGGAAATGGAGCCAGGGCCACGAGAAAGGCACAGAGTCGCTGGAAGCCGGAGGAGTTGTACTCCAGGAGGACACATAGAACGCTCTCGGGGCAGTAACCATCTCCTCTCAAGTGGCGGCGTGCTGCCAACCCGCAAACAGAATAGCAGGATAATTATAGGACGCTTTCTGAAACTTGCTTTAGACAAACAACAAAAGTGTTTGTATTTTAATTCCCTCAAAGCGCTGCCAAAAATTCAAGTATTTGAAAATGTCAAGAGGCAGTGATGCAACTCAGACTCTCAAGCAGGGAAGAGGGGTGGGAGGTGAGCGCCTTGCCTGTGAGCACCGCGCACCGGGCTGAAGGCTCTCCTTCACCAGGGACGCCCCAGGGAGGCGCGCAGGTGCACGGCTCCCCGTTTCTCTCATTCTGTGAAGAAGTCCACAACCTGGATTTTGTTTTGTTTTGTTTTGTTTTGTTTTGTTTTGTTTTGTTTTGTTTTGCTTTGCTTTGCTTTATTTTATTTTATTTTATTTTATTTTATTTTATTTTATTTTATTTTATTTATTCTTTCACAACCTGGATTTTAAATGCAACTTCGTGGAGCAGTTCTCAAACGGGGAGTTCCATTTGAATTAACTAACATTTGGAAGGCTTTTGCTTCTTTTCAATCACTATAAGGAATAAGTTTCTCCATTTTTTTCGGATCGCAAAATGATAGTTCGACGAGCTTTGGAAATTCATTCTAGTAAATGTTATGAAATGAAACAAAGCCGGCTTAATGATTCTAATGTTGAAGTTGGGTTTCCATGACCTTCCTGGCATTCATGCCATTCCTCTGGCTTCACTTGGCGGCCGCCTTGGCCAGGATCATACTGTCCCCGCAGCACTCTCTCTAGCACCTACAATCCTTCTCCTCACTGGCTTTCCACGATTCCCACCTGCCAGTTCACACCTCCAGGTAACTCGCACTTTCTTTTTTGTCTTTTCTTGATACGGGCTGACAAGTGTTACTCAGAGGAAGCACATCCCTAGAGTCCATCATGTTTTTGTGCTCTCAAAATCTGGTCGGGGAACCTGAGGCCTCTCTCAAATTGTTTATTCATTTCTTTTTGCTCCCTCCCAGTCCCCACAGTGTCTGAGTCAGACTTCGTCCTCTGCCCTCAGGTTCCCAGTCCCGGTGCTGCCACTTCTCATTCTCGGTAAATCATTTTCCGTCCTTTACTTTAGAAGGAGATCGAGGGTAATTTTTCTTGCCCCTTCTTTATCCAGCGAACCAATTTTTGTTGTCATTGTAGATGTTTTCTTCTGTGTCTCACGGGGATGGGGCGCTTCCTTTCTGCCAAGACTGATCTTACTTCCTGCTCTGGATCTTGTTCTCCGGAGACTTCTTCAGAGCCTCCTCCATCAATTATCCCCTTCCTGTCCCTTTGTCAGTAGCTTCCTATATACTTTCTTCTCTGCCTATCCCATCCCAATTATACTGACCATTCAATTTCTCTTTCTCTTTCAAACTTCTTGCAATAGATCTCTGTCCATATTCCCAGTGACCATGGTCCTTACTATCTAGGCTGGCCCTTATCGCTCTATTATGATGCTTTCTAGAGGGCCATTGATGACTTGTCTTCAGACCTCATCTTTCTTTCTTTCTTTCTTTCTTTCTTTCTTTCTTTCTTCCTTTCTTTCTACGTTTCAAGTTTTATTTAAATTCTAGTTAGTTAACACATAGTGCAATATTGGTTTCAGGAGTAGAATTTGGTGATTCATCACTCACACATAACACCCAGTGGTCATCACAACAAGTGTCCTCCTTAGTTCCCATCACCCATATAGCCCATCTTCCACCCTCCTCCCCTCCAGCAACCCACCCTTGGTTTTTTTTCTCTATAGCAAAGAGTCTCTTACGGTATGGCTCCCTCTCTCTTTTTTTCTCCCTTACCCTATGTTCATCTATTTTGTCTCTTAAATTCCACATATGAGTGAAATGATATGGTATTTGTCTTTCTCTGACTGACTTATTTCTCTTAGCATAATACACTCTAGTTCTGTCCACATTGTTGCAAAGACCTTTCATTCTTTTTGATGGCTGAGTAATATTCGATTGTGCATACATATATACCAACTTCTTCTTTATCCATTAATCAGTCGATGGACATTTGGGCTCTTTCCGTAGTATGGCTATTGTTGATAGTGCTGTCATAAACATCGGGGTGCATGTGCCCCTTTGAATCAGTACTTTTGAATCCTTTGGGTAAATACCTAGTCGTGCAATTGCTGGATCATAGGGTAGTCTATTTTTAACTTTTCAAGGAACCTCCATACTGCTTTCCAGAGTGACTGCACCAGTTTGTGTCCCACCAACAGTGTAAGATTGTTTCCCTTTCTCCGCATCCTCGCCAACACCTGTTGTTTCCCGTGTTGTTAAATTTAGGCATTCTGACAGGTGTGAGATGATATCTCATTGTAGCTTTGATTTGTATTTCTCTGACGATGAGTGATGTTGAACATCTTTTCATGTATCTGTTACAGACCTTATCTTCCCTAACCTCTGTAGAAAGTTCCATCCTCTCTTGATACTCTCTCCTCCCTGGTCACATGCATCTGTCTCCTCTTAGTGTTCTCTTTCTGCTTTTCCTAACACCAGTTTTATAGCCCAATCCATTCTCCATGTGCTGCTGGGCATACTCTCTGGAGCACATGTCATTCTTCAGCTTAAATCTCATTTTATGATCATTTTAGGATCCAACCCCAAATCTTCAAGATGGTTCATGAGGGTCTGTCTCCTTTTTAGTCTCTCTCCTCATGACTTCCATCCACTCCCTAATCCGGTTATCTTTCACTCTTCTCAGTCTGTTCCCTCTATTATATACTCTCCTTTACCTTTCCTAGTGTGGCCCTCACCATTCATGGTCCTCATGACTCACTAAGTCCTACTAGCTTTTCATATTTCAGTTCAACCACCACTTCCTCATGGATGCCTCATCTGATGTCCCATGTCTCAATCAGATGTCTCTACTCTGTGCTCCTGAACCTGCCTGTCTATACAAGTTGTCATGACCTGTAATGATCTCTGTCCTCATGTCTCACCCCCACCATTCTGTGAGCTTCATGACAAGAAGGCTCTGTTTGGTTAGGTCACACGGGAAGACCCAGAAGCAGCACAGGAAATGACAAAGAGTAGAAGCTTAATAAGTATTAGTTGAATCATCAAGACATTGACTTAAATGAATTATATAATATAAATAATTACTAATAGTAACAAAAGTAGCCGACATTTTCATAGAACTTACTATGCGTGAGTCATAGTTCTAAGGACTCCAGTACTATTTAACTCATTTAATTCTCCTAACATCCTCACAAGGCAGGTACTAATATGTTTTCATTTTATGGAGGAGTAAATTGAGAATGATAGAATACTGTTCTAGAACACTGGTTAACCAACTACTGCCCTTGGGCCAAGTCTGGCCCACTGCCTGATTTTGTACGTACAGTTTGATTGGTATACAGCCAGGCCCACTTGTTTATGCATCTTCAATGGCTGCTTTGCCATCACAGTAGAAGATTTGGGTGGTTGTGACAGAGACTACGTGGGCCACAAAGCTGGAACTATTTGTCATTTGGTCCTTTATAGGGCATTGGGGGCATGCCAAACATCATGTTCATTTATGCTCTCTTATTGTGGATATCCTGAGAAGACAACCTCACATTCTCTAACCGCATTTTAATTTTTAATTTCCCATTTTTCATTTTTGATGTGTGTTAATAGTGTATTAATGCACGATCTATCTGTTTATAATATAAAATACTTTCCCTTGGTGGAGATGTTTTTCAAAACCCGTGACCTGGCTCCTCCTACTATATAGAATTTAGAAATTGAAGATGTCTGTGGCTTTTCCCACCTTTTTTTAAAAAAACAGGAAGTGAGGTCTGGAGACCCTGATTTATTTCCTAAGAGTCACGTGAACAGCCAAGTGGAGGGTCTGGACAAGAGGTGTCCTGACCTGCGGACAGAGACCCTGGCAGCCCAGCTCTGCCTCCTCATTGGCAGGGCTCCCAGAGCACCCATTCTACCTCAGGGACTCAGTTTGGAGTCACTGATCTGGGGACAGAGCAGCAAGATTAGACCATTTATTTTCCAAATGCACAGAGTCAATTCTGAGCCCTCAGGATTAACAGGGTCCAGAGAGTCTTGTGATCTTTCTGTTTTCCTTTATTTTCTGTTATCATTCTGACTTATTCCCTGATTTCTTTGTTTATCTCATTCATGCGTGGTGTGTGTGTGTGTGTGTGTGTGTGTGTGTGTGTGTTGGTGTTGGTGGTGGTGTGGAGTCCCCAGTTTTCATGACTGAACCTTAAGCAAATGAGAAAAGTGCCTTAAGGTCTGACTAGGACAAATGCGACTCTAGTAAATATTGGGTTTTGATACCATGTGAGCCCTGGGGTACAGAAAATGAAAATTCCAAATGATTATTATTCAGATCAATCAGGAAAGAGCACATTAATGCCTCAGCGGAGCCGCGCCACTCAATTAGCACACACAGCATCCACTCTACGCTTTTTGGACACAGCTCACATCGCTGAAGACCCCGTGCGAGCAACACTGTGGTTAAGGATATGTCACAGCAAATCAACAAAATATGCAGTTTGATCAGCATGTTCTGAGAGCAGATCATTAAAATATGCAATCAGATCCCCCAAGTGCATGAAAAATTAACTAACAAGTTTTGTATCTTGATCAGTTTAATGAGTGAGAAGTCGCTGAACAAGAGTGTCAAATTGTACAGCCCAGCAAGGGGCAGATGATTGTCTAGGGGAGAGGGGAGGGCCAGCGCAAATACGGTTGGTTTTCAAAACACCGATCCTTAGAATTCAATGTCAGAGAGAGCTGATTAGTATTAAGATGTTGTGCAGCCTGTGTCCACCAGGATGTGATGAGATGTTGAGCCTTCTGATGTAAATGAAACATTGATTCTCCTTTTCAGGCTTCACTAAATCTTAATGGACCCAGCCATGCGCCTAGAAGCCCCTGCCAATGGCATCATATACACATGTGTGGGACTAAGAGGCCGTGGCAGCCTTCTGGAAATATCTAAACCATCTGACCTTGAAGAACAGCAAAAAGGAAAAGAAAAAAAAAAAAGCCCTTTAATCAGACTGTATCAGAGCTGCCCCATGCCACGAAGAAAGAAGCAGGGCTTAATAAGCCAGAAATGCCCCGGCTAGAAAGTTGGTGAAGAATTTGAGCAAATTAAGCCCAAGTGGTTGATGATCACTGAGGAAACATATGAATTGGATTGTCACAGAACACTATGGGGACTTCTGTCACCCTGCTATTGGCAGGCTGCAGATGGGGAGGTTGACAACGCACTTTTAAAGCAGCCACACATGCCCCCAGGGACTTGGCCCACGTATGAACGGGAATTTGAGCACCAGTCTGTTAATCCTTCTCTGCTACTTTATCTGGGCCGACCGGCTGGCACCGCAGCTGCGGGAGTGTCGGTTTCCCAGGGCATAAATTTACCCCCTTCTCTAATGAGCTAGGCAACAGAAAGATGGCAATCCCTAATAAAAGGCAGAAAGTAAATCCAAATGGGAAACCTTCCGCAGACAAAGGAGAAGATAGGCAGTCTGGCGAATGCTTAGGCTGGAGCTGGCTGCCAGTTGCCCTTCTGTCCAGCATGTACTTCGGGGGCCAGAGGAGGTGGGAGGGAGGTAGACTTTTTTTTTCCTTTCTAAACTTCATTAGATTTTCCCAAAATGTACAACATGGATATACCTAGAATGTGTTTTGGTCAAATGTGTTGTATGGACAAACTTTTAAAAATAGTAATAGTCATAATAATTTTTCATGAACATTAGATAAAATAGAAATAGCACATCAACTTCGTGATTTGACTAATATCATTTTTTAGAGTGAGGTAAAGATAGAAAAGTGAGTCAAATTAAACAAAGAAAAGTCCTACTTATATCATAGGACATGTAACAAATGGTTACGTCAAGAATTACAAAGGAATTTTCAAATGGCTGAAGTTTAGGAAAATTTGGGCTAGAACATGTTCCTTGGGTAAGGGGGTTTCATGCAGTTCAGCCTATCAGGTGGTTCCGTGTATGTGTTGGAGAGTTGTAGGCTGCTGTTTAAAATGATTTTAAGCAGAAAAGGAAAAAATAGAGGATATGAATAAATCATGGAAGTAAAAGAAAGATTTTAAAATTTGTCAATTATCCCATTTTCATTTGTCAGATGGGCTAAGGGAAATTCTCCAGCCCTAAGCCTGGGAGGAGAAAAAAGTTAAGGCCCAATAGATTTTTTTTCCACACTGTGTTTCAATGACACACATTATATACTGTTCAGTGCTTCCGTGGAGGCCAGACCCAGGTCCACATGAGGACCGTACAAGCCTCTGTGAATCTCTTTCTTAGAGAAGTCAGAAAATGCTAATTTCACAAACTTAAAATACACAGGCGAAAGGTTCTTAAAGCCCATCTCTGGGGTTAGTAATGATCTCACCGAATACAGAGATACGTAGAGCTCAGACCCAGAGCACACTCTCGAGATGCTAACACATCAATGAGCTGTCGTAAAACCATGAAAATATTCTTTGGATTACCAAAAAATAATTTTCAACTGTTGAAAGTTTTAATTAAATTTTTATGAAGATTTTTAAACAAATTATAACATGCATCAAAGGTATGTATGCTATCTATGTATGTATAACATGTGTAGTTATACACACAGACATATTTATGCATATTTTAAAAATAATAAGACATGTGTGTACCCTCCAGTCAGCTTAAGAAATAGAAAATAACTAGTATTTTCAAGCTGCCAGTATGTCCCCACATCAGCAACCCTATTCAACCCTCCCCTTCCCAGATACCCACTTTACTGAGTTTCGTGGTGATCACTCCTTTACCTTCTTTAGAATCTTACTATGTGTGCATGTACCCCAAACAATATATTATCTAAATTTCCTGAACTTCAATTTTACATTAAAGGAATCACATTGCATGGATTCTTTGTAACTTCCCTTTTTCACTCAATGTTATGATTTTTAGCAGTGACCCACATTAATAGGCATAGATTTAGGTTATATATTTTCACTCCTATGTACTATTTCAGTGAATATATCACAATAATTTATTCACCATACTTTCATGGACATTTGAACTGATTTTTTAATATCATGCACAATGCTGCTTTTGTAGGTCTCCTGTGTCCATGGCCAAGAGTTTCCCTCGGGGATGCACTTAGGGCTGTTAGGTCCCACGTAGCGTCACATTGTTTTCCAGAACAGTATATCAATTTATATTCCCACTACTTCCAATAGCAACAAAAATAAAGTGACTGGACCTTCATCTTATTAAATACACAAAAATCAACTCAAATAAGATTCAAACTTAAATATAATACCAGAAACTGCAAAACTCTTAGAAGAAAATATAGGGAACTATCTTCCTGACATTGGCCTTAGCAATGATTTCTTGCAAATGACACCAAGGGCTCGGGCAACAAAAGCAAAAGGTATAAGGAACTAAAAATCTTCTGAACAGCAAAGGAAACAAGCAGCAGAATGAAAAGGCAACATATGGAATGAGAGAAAATATTTTCAAAACATATATCTGATAAGGAATTAATGTCCAAAGTATATAAGAAACTCCAACTACTCAAGGGCGAAACAATAGCAACAACAAAACAAATAACCCAATTAAAAAATGGGCAAAGGATTAAAATAGACATTTCCCCAAAAAGACATACAAACAGCCACCAGGTACATGGAAGGGTGTTTAATGTCACTAATGATCAGGGAAACACAAATCAAAACCACAATGAAATTTTACCCCCATCTGTTAGGATTGCTGTTATAAAAAAAAAAAAAAACCCAAAAAACAAACACACAAAAAAACCCCAAAGATGGCAAATGTTGACGAGCATGTGGAGAAATTGGAACTCTTGTGCACTGTTGATGGGAATGTAAAATGGTGCAGCCACTATGAAAACAGTATGGAGATGCCTCAAAAAAATTAAAAATAGAGCAACCATATAATCCAGCAACCTCCCTTCTGGGGAATAGCCAAAAGAATTGAAGTCAGGATTGCTAAGAGTTATATGTACTCCTATGTTCATTGCAGCGTCATTTACCATAACTAAAATATGGATGCAATCAAAATGTCCAGTGGTGTATTAATGGATAAAGAACACGTGGCATATACAATAGAATATTACTGATTCCTAAAAAAGGAGATAACCTTGCCATATGTGACCACATAAATAAATCCAAAGGACTTCATACAAAAGACTTTATACTAAACAAGTCACAGAAAGACCAGTACTGCATGATTCCGTTTATATGGGGTGCCTAAAATAGTCCAACTCACAGAAGCGGAGTGTAGAACGGTGGTTGCCAGGAGCTGGGGAAGGAGGGAATGGGGAGTTATTGTTCAACGGGTATAAAGCTTCAACAATGCAAGATGAGTAAATTCTAGACATCTGTACGACATAGTTCCTCTAATTAGCAGTATTGTATTGTACATTAAAAGTAATTTTTCAGAAAGAAGATCTCATATTAAGTATCCTTATCACAAAAGCAAAACCAAAACAAAGGGGCACAAGAAAACTTTTAGAGGTGATGGCTTGCCTGTGGTGACAGTTTCATGAAAGGGTTTATGTGTATGTCCAAACTCCTCAAATCACAGACATTAAATAGGTGCAGTTTGGGTACATCAATTATCCATTAATATTGCTATTTTAAAAGGGCTTAACATGTCTAAAAATGTATAATATGTACATAAAAATACAAATTTATTGAAAAACGTTGAAGAAGATATAAATAACTTTGGAGTTATCATATGTTATGGATGGGGAAATTCAATATTGTGTAAGTATTGATTCTCAAACTAACTGTAAATTTCATGCTATTCCAATCAAAATCTAAGTAGTGTTTTACATGGAAGTTACAATCTGATTTTCAAATTTATGTGGAAATTCACAAGGCCATGAATAGCCAGTAGAATTTTGAAAGAGAAAGATATGACAAGTGACTCTACCAAGTACAGCAATTAAGATAATGTGGTATTGGTGTAAAGATAGACTGTATCTGAAAGAACAAAACACACAACCCAGACACAGGGCCTTCCCTAGAAGGAAATGGTATGGATTGCTATGGCAATGTGGACTACTGGAGAAGGGAGGAACTNAGATAGACTGTATCTGAAAGAACAAAACACACAACCCAGACACAGGGCCTTCCCTAGAAGGAAATGGTATGGCAATGTGGACTACTGGAGAAGGGAGGAACTCTTGTGAACAGTACTCTGGCTGTTGGTTGACTATGTGACGAAAGATAAAACAAATCCTTACATACACACAACAGTCAATTCCTTGTTGATTAAGGACTTAAATGAGAAATGTAAAACTTTTACAACTTTTAGGAGACAGTAAAGGAGAATATATTTATGATCTCTGTGTAGGGAAGGATTTCTTTAAAAAGAAACAAAAATCACAAAGCATAAACAAAAGGACTGATAATTTTGACTATATTAAAATGAAGATCTCAAAAGACATTTAAAAATATCACCAAGAGGGTGAAATCCAAACCACAAACTGGGAGGGCATATTTGTGATACATGTATCTGGAAAAGAACTCATATCAAAAATACATATAAAAAATTCTTCTGAATAATTTTTAAAAAGATTAATGGCCAAATAGCAAAATCAGCAAAAAACATGAATAGGCACTTTACAAAAGAAAAATATAAGTGCCCAATAAATATTAAAAGATGTTCAAACTCCTTGGTAACCAAAGAATTAAAATGTGAGACCAGGATGAGATACAATTTCACACTCACCAGACTGGCAAAAATTAAAAAGTCAAGCAGTATTATTATCTGTTGGTAATGATGGAGCGCTAAGAACTCTCACCCATTGTAGGGGGGAAACTACATCAAGACTTTGGAAAATAGACATTTTCCAGGACAGTGGGAGATTCACACAGCCTATGATCTAACAACTCTGCTATTAGATATAGAGAAACACTTGCACATTTGCATGGGGAGACATGCATAAGGGTGCCCGGAGCAGACCCTCCGTCACAGCAAAAACAGAACAAGTTAGACAGCCATCAGCAAAGAGAGGATGAGTCAGTCGAGACAAAGGCATGCGGTGGAGTACTATGCAACCATAATCAACCATAGCTCCCTGGCCGAATCACAAAAACAGAATGTTGAGTGAAAAACACTGAGCCACAGAAGAATATATATTATCCAATTAATACTTCAAAAATGTGAAGTATTTGGGTAAGCACACAGGTGACAGCAGTCTAAAGAAAAGCAGGAGAATGATGATGATGTACAATTCAAATAGTGCCTTATTTCCAGATGGAGAAAAGGAGGGGAAATTGGGGAGGGGCACACATTTTGACTCCGGTCACTGTTTATTTCTTGAGCTGGGTGGTGAGCACCTGAGTGTGATTTTATTATCATCCCTTAAATTGCATTTTTTTAAAGATTTTATTTATTATTTATTTGACAGAGATAGAGATGGCCAGCGAGAGAGGGAACACAAGCAGGGGGAGCGGGAGAGGAAGAAGCGGGCTCATAGCAGAGGAGCCTGACGTGGGGCTCAATCCCACAACGCCGGGATCACGCCCTGAGCCGAAGGCAGACGCCCAACCGCTGTGCCACCCAGGTGCCCCTTAAATTGCATTTGTTAAAACTTTACATTTTTTTCTTACTCTTTTGGATATATAGTAAAGCTCACGATTTAAAAAAGATAAAGAATTCTAAATACGGAGAAAGCCGTGGAGATGTCATTTGATTGATCACATTAGGGTCGTTCTGTGATAGAGAGGCGCTATGACAGCAGTGCGTGGCATGCCAAACGTCCCATTAATTCTTTTGGGACACTAGTACGTACATGAATATTTGGCACCTGGCACATAAGGGATATTTAATATGGTTGGAGGAAGGAAAGAAAGAAAGAAAGAAAGAAAGAAAGAAAGAAAGAAGAAAGAAAGAGAAAGGAAGGAAGGAAGGAAGANTTCTAAATACGGAGAAAGCCGTGGAGATGTCATTTGATTGATCACATTAGGGTCGTTCTGTGATAGAGAGGCACTATGACAGCAGTGCGTGGCATGCCAAACGTCCCATTAATTCTTTTGGGACACTAGTACATACATGAATATTTGGCACCTGGCACATAAGGGATATTTAATACGGTTGGAGGAAGAAAGAAAAGAAAGAAAGAAAGAAAGAAAGAAAGAAAGAAAGAAAGAAAGAAAGAAAGAAAGAAAGAAAAAAGAAAGAGAAAGGAAGGAAGAAAGAAAGAAGGAAAGAAAGAAAGAAAGAAAGAAAGAAAGGAAGAAAGAAAGAAAGAAAAGTAAGAAAGAAAAGAAAGAAAGGAAGGAAGGAAAGTAGAAGGGAGAGAGAAAAGAAGGCAGGAAGACAGAAGGAAAAAAGGAAGGGAAGAGGTGGGGAGGGAATCCAGGGGAGGGCCACCCTGGATTTGTGAATAATTGATTCTACACAATGGGTAGATTCCCTGTTGACTGGAAAGAGTTCAGCCTTGTCTTGATGGAGAGAGAGCTCTATTCTCTTGCAGAATTCAGCCCGTCATGTCCTCATGTTCCTACTGGCTGCACTGACAGCTATCGCACACCATTGAGACTTGCTTGTCAGACATTAACTACTATGCCATGTTATTAGAGATTTTTTTTTTCTGATGGAGTAATCACTACGACTTATGCGGAATGACAGACGTTGCCTGATAGTATTTAATCTAATCCGAAAATATAAAAAATAGCCTAGCTATGTAAGACCTAGAAAGAACCCAAAGGGATTATTTTTTTTTTTCCGAAAGTCAGGACAGGAAGAGAAGCATTAAACACATAACTAAACTCTGACAGATGGTACCTTTTGCTCTAGCTTCATGAGAATTGGGGCAGTAGGTAAATAATTCAGGATGTTGACTGCATGCTTAAGTCTGCATTTTAAAAATTAATTTTTAAATGTTAAATAAATACAAAATAATATTCATAACACAGTTTTAAACCATAACAATCAGAATAAAAAACAAAAATTTGTGGACACACCACACAGCTTTAAAAAAATTGAACCCTGATGCAGTCTTCAGAGGTTCTTCCCATGTCTTATCCCTTCCACTTTCCAGCACCCCACGGGAAATAATGACTCTCCTGAATTTTATTTATATTATTCCATGGCTTTTGTTTGTAGTGTTACATATTTGCACATATTCTTAAGCACTAACTTCTTTGTTTTTACAGATTTTTAAACTTCACGTAAATACAATAATGCTGCATTTTTTTCTACTGTGACTTGGTTCTTTATCATTCAACACTCTGTTTTTGAGACTTGTCCATATTAATAACATACCTATACTTTACTCATTTCCACTGCTCTTTACAATCACATTGTATGGCTATCACAACATACGGTCTATGGCCATACTACCCTGAATGTGCCCGATCTCGTCGGCTATCACAACATAAGTATTCATATTTCCCATTGATTCACACTTATGTTTTCCCAGTTTCTTGTTCTTATCACACTAGGAACTTTTTTGTGTATGTCCCCTGGTTCACATGTGCAGATTTCTTTGGGGCTATACCTAGGACCAGAATTACTGGGTTGGAGGGTATGCACGCCCGCAACTTTCTAGATGATCATTGTTTTCCATAGCAGTTGGCTGATTTGTGCTCCTACCGGCATTGATTGAAAATTCCCGTTGCCCCTTATCTTCACCTGTCATTTTTGCCACTCTATGGGCTAGTGTGCATCAAGCTCTCTGATGTGCCAACTTATATCATACCTTTAAGTAACTGCAGATGTGATTCAGTTAGTGTCCAAACCCCACACTTAGATCTATGCCCATGATTTGAAGTTAGCAGCCCATGTTGAATTGAGCCATGGCCTCATTTGGACATTTGTCAAAAAGCAGGGCTTAAAAAGGAGAACAGCTCCGTTGTTTTCTCAGTAAAGTGCTGATTGACAAATATGAGGAAAAAATCATGTTGTTAGTGGTAAAAATGAAATATTGTATTTGGCACTGTTGGGAAATCACCCAAGTTTTGTGGGTTTCTGACTTCATAACTACAAGATATTTGGATCAAAGTATACTTACTTGAGGTGACATATGAATTCATAATCCAAGGGAAAAAGCGTCATAAAAATAACTCAACATCAAATATATCTTGCAAAAGAGCCATTTAACTTGGCAAAATATTAATGAAATAAAACACATGGGTTAGATTTCCCTTCTAATACACATAGGAATAAAATGTGCTCAACAAAATATGCTTTGGCTTTTGCCAAACTAGAAACATCTGAAAATAACCTAAGAGATTTCCCTAAACCATGGCATGTTTCTGGCTTTGTCCACCATTTAATTAAGTGTTGTTTTAATAATGAAGCACATTAGGGATGGGGGTTGTATCCAACCTACAGACCATTCTTTACGAGGTAGTAAAGAAATGGACAATAGTACTGACATAAAAAAATGTTTAATTTCACGGTCTTACCTTCTTAGCATATGTTTCATATCAACCTTACCAGTTGTTTTCTGAAATCCCCTTTAGTTAAGCAAGTTAGCCATTGTTTTGTCCTTGAAAATGTAGGTGGAAATCTATTATGATGGCTCAAGGACAAAGGAGCAAGGTAAGATGTGTCCCTGGCAACTGTGATACCAAATTATGTATGCTGGTAAATCACAATTGCAGTTCAGACATTTTTCAAGGCGCGTTATTGCTTTAGTCAGTGTCTTCACAATATAAACTCCTGAAACTTTAAAACCAAGGTTGTAGAAATGATACAAAAATATCTGTGAATGCCATTTTGGTACAGTCTCAGTGCATGTAGACTAATTTTCTAATCTTATGAAAAAAACAACACATTTTTTAAAAAAGATTTTATTTATTTATTCGACAGAGATAGAGACAGGCAGCGAGAGAGGAAACACAGCAGGGGGAGTGGGAGAGGAAGAAGCAGGCTCCTAGTGGAGGAGCCTGATGCGGGGCTCAATCCCATAACGCTGGGATCACGCCCTGAGCCGAAGGCAGATGCTTAACGGCTGTGCCACCCAGGCGCCCAGAAACAATGCATTTTAGAGATAAAAACTTAACGGTTTTAGGCCACCTTCTTGGTGTAGGTAAATCTGATCAGTCCATCTGCTTAGGACAATACAATCTGGACAAAATATACATTTTTGGGTATTTGGAGAAAAATGTATTTCAAGGCATTGAAAAGACACTAAAAAATAATAAAGAATCAAGATGTGAGCCAAGTTGTGCAGGTACACACACACACACACACAGGCATTATATACACCTACAACATAGTACACACCTATGCTTATTATACTCTCCAAGGAAGAGTAAAAAATAGTATATGAGTATATAATTTCCAAGCTTATTGAGGAGAAAAAAGGAATAAAATATGCCCCATCAAAATAAGAGCAAGAAAAGAAAGAATCACAAAACAAATAGAATAAAAAACAAATGTTAAGATGATAAATTTATACTCAAATATGTAATTAGATGAAATGCAAATGGTGTCCATGTTCCACTTAAAGGACAAAGGTGATCGGATTGAAGAGGGGAAAAAAGGCATATGATGTAAAAAAAGACACATCCAAAACATAAGGACAAAGAGAGGTCGAAATTAAAAGAGACAGAGCCTATCTTATGACCCAGAAATTTCACTCTGGTATGTATCCTAGGCAAAGCCCTGCAGCTGTGCACCAGGAAGCCCTCTCAAGGATGTTCCTTTTGTGTGTATTTAACAAACACTCATGTAGCACTGACTACATTCCAGTCATGTTTCTAAGCACTTTACAAATATTACCTCAGATAATCCTCACAACAACTCTAGGAGGTAGGTAGAATTAATACTCTTAGAGATTAGGGGGAAAAAAAGCCTGTTCATAAAAATGTTTAAATTGTTTTTTGCCCGAAGTCACGTAGCTAGTAAGTGCTAGGACTGGATGTGAACCCAGGCAGCCTAGCCTGAGTGTGTTCTTCCAACCCCACCTCCACAGTCTCTCAGTAAATTCCTGCTCGACACCAACTTCATCAACAAGACAATGGATTAATAGAAAATGCTATATTAATTGGATAAAACACTACCAGCCACAAGAAAGGATATATATCTATATATTTATATACCTATAGATAATATATATACAAATAACTTCAAAGCATCTTATTGTGAAATAAAATAAATTTTTTGAAAGAATTTGTATACAATTAGTATTATTTACTTTTTTTCTTTTCTTTTCTTTTTTTTTTTTTTGAGAGAGAGAGCTGTCGGCAATGGTGGGGAGTGGCAAAGGGGGAGGGAGAGAGAGAATCTTAAGCAGGCTCCACACCCAGTGTGGAGCCCAATGGGGGGCTCAATCTCATGACCCTGAGATCATGACCTGAGCCCAACTCGTTGGCTGCTTAACTGACTGAGCCATCCAGTTGCTCCACTATTATTTACTTCTTAAGAGCTTTGTAGAACGTACCAATGAAACTATCTGGACCTTGAATTTTCTTCATGTGAATGTTTTTAACTGTGATTCCAATTTTGATTTAAAAAATTTATTTACTTTTATCTAAGTATAATTAACATACAGTATTATATTAGTTTCAGGTATACAACATAATCATTCAACAATTCTACGTTTCTCAGTGCTCATTGAGATAAGCATACTCCTAATTCCCTTTATTTTACATATTCTTGATCCCCTCCCCTCCGACAACCACATTTGTTCTCTGTACTTAAGAGCCTGTTTTTCTGCTTGTCTCTTTTTTCTTTGTTTGTTCATTTGTTTCGCTTCTTAAATTCCACATATGAGTAAAATTATGTGGTGTTTGTCTTTCTCTGACTGACTTCACTTAGCATTATACTGCCTAGGCGCATCCATATTGTCGCAACTGGCAATATTTCTTTCTTTTTTATGGGCTGAGTGATATTCCATAGTATATAGTTTATATACATTATATATGTGTATGTGTGTATCTATCACATCTTCTTTACCCATTCATTGATATACACTTGAGGAGCTTTCATACCTCGACTATTGTCGATAACATTGTATAAACATAGGGGTGCACATATCTTTTCAAATTAGTGTTTTTGTATTCTTTGGGTAAATATCCAGTGGTGGAATTACCAGATCATATGATAATTCTATTTTTAATTCTTTTGAGGCAACTCTATACTCTTTTCTACAGTGGCTGCACCAATTTGCATTGCCATCAACAGTACACAAGGGTTCTTTTTCTCTACATCCTCACTAACACTTGTTATTTCTTGTGTTTGATTTTAGGCATTCTGACAGATGTAAAATGGTATCTCACTATGGCTTTGTGTTTCCCTGATAATTAATACTTATGAGCATTTCTTCAAGTGTTTGTTGGCCATCTATCTATCTATATTCTGTCTGTATGTTGGAAAAATGTCTCTTTTTTAGGTCTGTCCATGTTTTAATTGGATTATGTGTTTCTTTGGTCTCGAGTCGTGTAAGTTCTTTATATATTTTGCATATTAACCCCTTATTGGATATATCATTTGCCCCGTTTAGTAGGTCACCATTTTATTTTGTTTATGGTTTCCTTTACCATGCAGAAGCTTTTAATTCTGGTATAGTCCCAATAGCTTAATTTTTGTTTTTGTTTCCCTTGCCAGAGGAGAGGTATCTAGAAAAGTGTTTCTATGGCTGATGTCAAAGAAATTACTGCAATTTGTTTTCTTCTAGGAATTTTATGGTGTCAGGTCTCAGGTTTAGTTCTTTAATCCACTTTGAGTTTATTTTTTATATGGTGTAAGAAAGTGGTCCAATTTCATTCTATAATTCCAATTTCTAAGTAAACAAATATAGGGCTATTTTAGTTAGCTCAGTTTTCTTGAAAAAGTGGTGACAGTTTTTGTCCTTCAAGGAATTTACTCATTTCATCTAAGTCATCAAATTTATGGACATAAAATTTCCACAATATTTCCTTATTCTTCTTTTATTATAGCCGTAGAATCGATAGTAATGTCGACTCTTTTATTCGTGATATTGGTAATTTGTGTCTTCTCTCTGTTTTTCTCATCAGTCTTTTAGAGTTTTTCAGCAAAAGCATGTGCCCTTTCTTCTTTACCAGTACTGGGAAATTAAAAAAAAAAATTTTGTTTCCAACTTAACAAGAAAATGATTGTATCTTAGCCAAGAGGATTTCTTTGCTATCCATCTCTTTATTTCTGAATTCTTTTCAATTGTATATCATCATTTTATTGATGCTTTTAATTGTATAATTCTTTTCAATTATATAATTATTATTTTGTTGATGCTATCTTTGTTCATGAAATTTTGATTGAATTCCTCTTTTGTGCCAGACAATAGCCTCGTAGCCTAGTGATGGATTTTCTCAGATGAATTAAAACCTGGTCCAGTGTGACTGGAGCAGGGCTACCGAAAGCAAGAGTGGTAGCAGATGAAGTTGACACCATGGAGGGAGAAAGGGGAAGCTATCTTATACAGGGCTTTGCTGATCTTGAAAGAACTTTTGCTCTGACTCAGGTGAGATGGAGAGTCATTCCATTGCAGAGAATTGGGCAGAAGGCTCACATTTTGAGTGAGTCTGGAGTCCAGGTAGGCTTAGATGGGTCCTCTGCTCAGGGTGTCCCAAGTTTGTAGTCAAGGTGTTAATTGGGCTGTGTTCCTATCTGGAGGTTTAACTGGGGAAAGAGTCCTCTTCCAACTTCATTCAGTTTGTTTGAAGGATTCGATTCCTTGTGTTTGTAGGACTGAGGACCTTGGCTTATGCTGGTTTTTGGCTGGAGGCCACCTTCAGCTCCTAGAGACCACCCATAGTTCGGCAGGTGGGCTTTCTCAACATGACCAGTTATTTCATTGAACCAGCAAGAAGAATCTCTAGATTGTGTCTGTCAGCAAGATGGCATCTTATATAACATAAGGTAATCCAGGAGTAGCATTCCATCATCTTTGTCATATTCTATTTGTTAGAAGCAAGTCACAAGTCCTACCCACACTGAGGGGGAGAAAACTCCAAGGTATAAACACCAGAAAATGGATCCTTGAGGATCACCTTAGATCGTGAATAATGCTGAGGACACAGAATGGACAGAATCTAAGATGTGATGGGATCACTGGAGGTGAGTGGGAAAAGGAAAGAGAGAAATAGATGATGATGTGCAGCTTTCTAGTTTGTGTGCTTGGTGGATGGTGAGGGCACTTCACCAAGATAAGAACCAGAAGGAGGAGCTAATTTAGGAGACTAATGAGGTCTCTCAAATTTGAGGGTAAAAGATATTACTTTTACTATCATATTTTTTAAAAGATTTTATTTATTTATTTGACAGAGATAGAGACAGCCAGCTAGAGACGGAACGCAAGCATGGGGAGTGGGAGAGGAAGAAGCAGGCTCATAGTGGAGGAGCCTGATGTGGGGCTCGATCCCATAACGCCGGGATCACGCCCTGCCGAGGGCAGACGCCACCCAGGTGCCCCTACTATCATATTTTTAATCAAATTCTTAATTATAATGAATCAACTGAATAAATCTTAGCCACAGGTCTCTATTTCCCTGTTCTTAAAAGACAACAACAACAACAACAAAAAACAACAACACTTGATTCTCGCAGTCCAAGCCATTTGCTATTTTGCTGAGCTAAAAGGGAGCTCCTGGATATGCCTGGGTATTTCTGTACCTATAATGAACTTTTGGAAAGCTGGAAGGCTGAACACAGAAACGGTGTACCTGAAGGAGTGTCACTGGTTTCGGGTAGAAATATTATTATAAAAAAATGAAATTATCTAAAAATTCTGTGTTTACATGTAATTTACCCATTTAAAGTTGCTTTGAAATTTATGTATCTTCTATAAAGGAAGCATCTTAGTCCACTGGTTTCGGGTAGAAATATTATTATAAAAAAATGAAATTATCTAAAAATTTTGTGTTTTTACATGTAATTTACCCATTTAAAGTTGCTTTGAAATTTATGTATCTTCTACAAAGGAAGCATCTTAGTCCAACTTTGTGGTTAGAGAAAATGTTCTTTATTTCAAGTTTAACCAAGGGGGTGGGGGAGGGTAGTGGTGGGAGTTGTGCAGAAACAAAAGGAAAAAAAAATAAAGATAAAACTATATTCTATGCAACTAATTACCCAAAGGAATTTATGAAAATTCTGCATGGATGGGCAGAATCGTGATCAGGTTCGTTAAGGTCAAACAGAACGTGGCTAGGAACTAGCAGACAAGTCTAGGTGGTTAAAGTGGAAGCATTTGGGGAAGTGAACACATTGTTGGTTAAGAGAATCAATTTGGAAAGTCACACTTTCAGGTACACTGAATGACTACAGTCTTTCCCAGGCCTTTCCTGCCTCTACTGGCTGTCAGTGAAAGCCTGTGGTTGTCATTAAAGGGCTCATTTGTCATAGTTGGTTCCTGATGCATCTCCTAATCCTCTTCCTTTGCAAGGAGCCGCACTGGGGGGCTGGGGTCTCACAAACTGGGATTCGACCAATTTAGCCAAACAGAACGTTTTCAATGGCAAATGGCAGAAAACCCAGCGTAAAATCCGTTAAGTTATTATGGAATTGGCTTGCAGGGAAGGGTGGGTCATGTCAACTTCAGGGGCAGCTGGTTTAAGTGGGCCAAACAAAGTCACTAAAGTTTGGTTTCTTGGTGGCAATGTGGCAAGGTCAACCAGACCTTCTATCTTCTTGTCATCACGTCTAACAGGAAAGACTCTGTCCCCTCAAAGCCAAACATTCATCTTTCTCATGACTCTCACTGGCCTGGAAAGGGTCATCCCTCATTCTCTAAATCAATCACTATGGTCAGGAGAATGTGATCTTTCTGATTGGCTAAGACCTAATGTGCTTATGTGAGTGAACTCTGCCCAAAGAACGTTGCCTCCGAAGAGAAATTTGGGTACAGTTTTTACCAGAAGTGGGATAAGTGGATGTTGGGTGGTAAATACGGGAGCAAGTCCCCTTCTCCCCCAGGAGAATGCCTTTTAATTGAGCCAGCAATTTATTTACATGGCAGCACCATTGCCAACGACATAGAAATACTGATATTTCCAGATGTACACCTCACACCTTACTCCTCCCCACCACACTGCCGCACACACTCACACTTAGTTTGACCGAAAACTAGTTAGAAGAATCTCAGAAATATTCTATTGCTTTGTGTGTAGGCGAAACCTCAGATCGATAAGGGAGAAAGCCCATGCCATACACATAAAAGGGGAGAGGAGAGCCTCCAGATATAACAATCCACTGGGTACTACCAATTAATTTATGCATTAGAGGTTTGGAGAGCATTCTCCTTAAAAGAGAGAGAGATGTAAGACAGCTCATAAGGGATCCCCAGTGTATTAGGCCTGAGAAGAGAAGCTCTATATTTGGATGGTGAAAGGAAGTGAATTAGCAATTTGGATTGGCGCAAGAAAGAACAGCGCTGGCTTGGAGAAATCCCCAGTGCTGGTAGGGATGCTTCATTCAGTCGTTCAGTGCTTCACTAACACTTTACACTAGCCATTCTGTTTCTCTCGTGGTGTTTTCTTCCATGTGTTTGCTTTAAGTACTATCTCATTCCACCGCTTCCCTCTTTCCATTCCTCACTGAGCCTTTCCCTGATAAAAGGCTCCACATCTGATATTAACCTAAAACTTCCTTGATTCCTTAAAGTGAGTTATTCATTAACAGAAGCTAAGTTACTGGTTGTTAGGCAAATCTCCTAATTCTTGCGAACTACAGATCTGCTCAGAGAAGCTTTTCTAAATCTTCTGTAGAAGTAAGTGAAGCTTGGTGCCAATTGTTAGCGCTAAGCAGAAGGTTGGGAGCGAGAGGCGAAGTTACTCACTTGCCTGATTCCACACGGTGAGTCCAGGGGAGGGAATCAAGTGTGCAGCGGGCTTGCCGAGCCGAGCCGGCAGCTGCCGACAGGACAGGACAGGACAGGACGGGGCAGGACCGGGCAGGAAGGGGCTACCGGGCTGCCTCTGAGTGATCATGGGCGCCAGCGGAATTACTCTAAAAATCAAGCATTTTGCCTTCTATTTCCTATGACGGCCAGAGTTTCCTGTGCCAAGAGGTATGGCTGTCTTTTTCCCTGTCCTTTTGTTCAGCAAAAACAAAAGCTAATTAGAGTAAATGTCAGAAGCTGCAGGATGAAGGCGAGGGCTGCGGGAGTGGGGCACAGAAACTTCCAGGAGCTGGCTGATTATGCAGATAAAGCACATTTGGGAGTTGTGTGTCTAGCCCTGAATGCGTGCTTTTCAGTTAGTAGGGTAAAAAAGCCACCTCTCTGTGGGTTATTAAAACATGTCTCTAGGCCTCAGGAGCAGAAAATTGTGCTTCTAGATTCATAGTATGTGCATTTTTGTTTTGCTCCAAAACTATCTGGGCTCATCTCTATCTCTCACTCTTGTTTACCTCAAGAAACATCTTGCAACCTGCAAAGAAACTGGCCCTGACTGCGATTTTCAAAGAAAAGTCGGCAGCATCAGTCCAGTCAGTGGGCTGAGCCGGCACCATTGCTGTTTATTGTTGCTCTCATTTTTCCTTTTGATGTTTTAGTTATCTTACAAATCGTAATTGAGTCAAACTACTTTTTTGCTCTTTCAAATACATATTTAAGTTGCTATAGTGATGAACCACTGGCTTCCATGACATGTTAAATCGAAACACGGAGGTTTTCAATTTAAGGAACAGAAAAAATACTTAAGGCATTATTTGAATTGGTCAACGCAGATGTTTAATATATGGAATTTAAATGTAAGTAAAAACACGTTTAACATTGAATTTTCTTTGTAGTTTGAGAGTTTGGGTATGTTTTCTGGAAAAAGAAAACTACAAAATTTGAATTAAAAAATTATAGCAAGGTATGTTAATTATTGATATTTTTATTGATATAAGATTTATTCAATTCATACCTAGATTTATATCAATTAAGAAAATGTGACCTGCAAGGTCAAAATTTAAGAAAATGGATACACTGTGAAATCATTATTACAAATCACAAATTCTTTGTGTAGAAAGTTTTTTAGACTTGAAGATGTTTCCCTCATTCCCGAAGAAAGAACATATTTCCTATCTGTGTTTCAATAAATTGCAATTTGTATTAAAAATTAAATGTTTCTTGAGCTCTTGCCTAAAAGGTCACCAAACCTAGTTTTTGTATGTGCTTATTTATAATTAGCCTGCTACAAAGTTAGACTGTATGAGTTCTAGAAAAAGACCAAGGGCTGAGTCCTTTTGCATCCTTTGGAATAACCCAGCCTTGGAGGCTTTCAGTAGAAGTGAATGAAGCAACATGTCATGGCAGAGGAAACCAGGAGACGCACAAGGAACAATAGACATCTTGTGGGAAGGGCTGAAATGTATGCGGCCAATTCCCATGGGAACGCCTGTAGCTCTTTCACACTGTGTGAAAAAGATGCTCCTTGAAAAGAATCTTTAATCCTTTCTTTCAAGGGAAAATCTATCTGAGAACTTCATTGAAAGTTTCTAGAACCCAACCAAGTCTAAGTCAGTGGGCATTTATAATACAGGTGAATAAAATGAGAAGATTTTGATGTGCAGTACTGTTGTCCAAAGCATAATGTAAATAGATGTTGCTATTCTAGAATTTTCTAAAGTGAAGAAACCAGAGAATACCCTAACCCCAAGCTGGAAGCTAGGGGCTAATTTTCTCAGAATAAGTTGGCTTCCTGAGTTAATTATGGTTATTGAAATTCCCCCAAACAGCTTCAGCTCTTTCCACAGGTGGTATATCCTAATAGTGGGCCAATCAAGTCCACTGGTTCATGTGTATTTTTATTTCATTGATCTACTGATGAATAATGGAGTAAACCAGCAATGTTTTATTAGTGTTCATTGAGTGCAGGTCACCTTGAAGAGTCATAAAGAACTTTGCCCTCTGGTGCCCTGGAGGGAATTATGCACTCCATTCTCATTAATAAATGTGGGAGTGAGCACTACACTTACATAGAAGACTCAGGTATTTGGAGTATCCAGCCACAAAATGTCTGAGACACATTGTATTTCAGTCCATTTCCTCTCTAAAAAAAGTCCAGTTACTGTTTAGCCACGGTTGGGGATAAGGCTATCTCTCCAGGGAACAAGACTGCCAGAAAACTCAACAGGGACCCTTTCAAGATAGTGCATAAACTACCCAGATTTAGGTTTGAGGGAGAGTACGGCTAGGAGATAGATATGACCCAGATGGAAGAGACCTACACATCTTTAACATGTGAACTCAGAGCTGGACAGTAGTATAGCGGTGTATTAGCTCTTGAAAGGGATGGCCTAAGGAAAACGATCACAAAAATAATGACATCCCTAGGAATATGATTGCTGTTATTCTTGTGTGGTTGCTATATGCTGGGTTCTATGTTGAATGCCTTACATAATCTCAAATCTCCCCACAACCCATGTCACAATCCTCAGGTACAAATAAGGAACCTGAGGCTCAAGGAGTTTAGTTAATCAGTCCCGATTTACCGGCAGGTAATGGCATAGAGGAGCCCAATTGGGTCTGGGTTCCCACACTCTCACCACTCTGCTCTTCTTACTGGATTCCTAGAAAATGTCCAATTCTGGACCCTATACTCCTTTAAAAAAGTAAGAATATTGGATAAAATCTAGCAATAAGAACCATTAATACTGATAAGAGAATGAAGAAGAGGGAAGCCTAAAGAAATAGTCTGTTCCTTTAAAAGAGGAAACTGCATCACTATCCCCAAGCCAGAAAATTACCAATGAAAGGCTACACCTACTCATGGCTGACTGGATTCTCCGTTTTTATAAAGCAAACTCTTCAAAGGAATTCTCCATATGTGGATGGCATAAAAATGTGATTGATCACCAAATGTCTAGACAGGCCATTCCCCTGGAACATATGACCTGTTTCAATGGCAGGTGTGTGGTCATTCGGACCACACGCCTTTGCCGGGGAGCCCTCCCAGGAGTCTCATCGCCGTGATCACACAAATGAATTTGCCTGCAGTGGAGCTTCCTGTGCGTCTTGCCAGCAGATAGGTGATTTGATGGGCAGTAAACCCTCTATAAGGACAAATTAGAGGTAGAGAATAATACAATTGAAAAACATGTTTTCTTTAAGATTTATTTATTTGAGAGAGAGAGAGTGCCGGTGGGAAGGGCAGAGAGAATCTCAAGCAGACTCCACGCTGAGCACGGAGCCCCTCAAGCCAGATCATGACCCTGAGATCACGACCTGAGCTAAAACCGAGAGTCCCACGCTTGACCAACTGCACCCCCCCAGGTGCCCCTAAAAACATGTTTTCTTAATGCACCATTAAGCGTTGAAACCTTTAAGTGTTGTGAGTTCCAGGATCTTTTTCTCCTGTAGAGTGTAAGATTAAGCAAGATAAACATTTTCTCTGAATGTCACTGCAATATTTAAAGTACAAATCTGACTTCAAGTGCAAATCCAAGTGGATTTTTAGGAAGAACCTCCCAGCAAAGAGTGGGGGGGTGGGGAAGAGGGTATGCATTTTTGTTTAGTGACTTGTTGGTTTCAGCAGCAACTTCCTGCATCCTTAAATTTCCAATATTAACACAGAGGATCACTGCTTTAGGAGCTGTGACTCTTGCAAGACAAATGCTCAGTGTTTCAAACTCGGGGTGTGAAATCTTGAGAGGGAGGGAGGTGTTCGTCAAGCTGCAGTCCTCTCTTCCCCAGGTTTTGTGAAATGGCTCCGATAGCCATTCCATTCACCTGCCGGAGTTTCTGTTGAAACCGTTCCTGCGCGGCTTTTTCTATCCCCCCCTTCTCACCCCCATTCTTCCCGGGGAAAGTATAGATTTTCACGAACACAGAGGGTTTTGTGTTCTTTGTTAAAAACAACTTTACTTTACTGGGGCAGGCTTTGTGTTTCACCCCCGGAAACAGAGCATTTCTCTCGGAGGCAACTCTCCACTGGGCGAGGTGCAGCCTGTCACCTGACCGGCTCTGGAGCTGCTGGTGGTGGCATCGGGCTGCATTCCTTGCATTCTTCCGCCGGCACCGCAATGAGCAACTTCAGGTTCACTGAGCTGAGTGGATTCCACTCGCCGTGCCCTCGGCGTCCGTGCTCCAATCTCCCGCCCAGTCCCAAACATACAGCGCGCTAACAGCAAGCTGCCCGCCTTTGAAGAGTAGCACGCAGGTAAAGCCAGTTTGTGGGGACAGCCGGGACTCCCTGAACTGTGTCACGCGTGGCGCATAATCATTTTTGTGTGTGGTGTCTGCTTCTCCTTACAGAAACTTGACCTGCTTAAAAAATACTTAATAAGGAGAAAGTGGGCTTCAGATTAGGGTCCCTTAAGGATTAGGGAAGGAAATTAGGAGAGCAAAAACTGGGAGTAAGAAGGAATTTTATAAGCCAGTTTTTGTAATTCCAAGAGTAGGAGATTTGAGGTTGACCTACTTGGATGTGAATCTTGGCTCTGTGCGTAACCTTCAGCGCGATGTCTCACCCGTCCTGTTTCCCCTTTGGTAATAATATCTACCTGCTGGGTTGATGGGAGAGTGGAGAAGAAAGTATCTAGCAAAGAGCTTGGTGCATAGAAAGCATCTGAGGTGCACACATGTGTGCATTCGTGTGCACGTGTGTGTGCTTGTGTGTAGTCTGTGGGCGTATCTGTATATGTGGCATTCCTAAGGCCAGGAAGTTTCTGCGAGGATAAGCTTGAATTTGATCTGTCTCTGACCTTCTCTGCTATTGCAGAGAGATCAGCCCGGGAAGCCGGACACCTGAGCAAAACATTGACCAGAGCTGCTGACAAATAAATAACGCGCCTTGCTGACCCTGATCCAGGAAGGGCGGTATAACGTACCATGTGGGGTGCTCTTTACATGAAGACCGATGGAAGCAAGGCAGCTCAATCACTATCGCACATGCTCATGTATGCAACCGACAGGGCTTCGTTCTGGGAGACCAACGGCCTCAGTTCTGACCCTGCAGCTTACTCTCTGGGTGTTCCTGGGCCGGTTGCTTTCCTCTCCCAACATCAGTTTCTCATCACATGGAATTGTCGTGAGAATTAAGTGACTCAGTCCTCGGGAAGCACGCGTAGTAGTTCCTGCCACATGGTGAACACCTGCTAAACATTAGCCGTTGGTGTCATGATTTGACAAGGACTCTTTTATGTGTTATTAACTTTGATCTTCCAAACAACCTAGTGGATAGACGAGGCATGCATTAGCTCCATTTTGCAGATAAAGAAACTGAGGCTCAGGGAAGGGAAAAGCAAGAACCAAAGGTCCAACAACCATTGAGTGGCCAGGCTAGGACTTGAACCTCAGTCTGCAGACAAGCAGCTGACTTAGTATATCCTCAGCACATGTGCATTGAATGAAACCTATCCTAAAGTGTTTGGCCCCAATACCGTTTCCTTCACAAAGCCATTCCTTAGCATCTTCCCCTAGGAGACATCGCTCTCTCCCTTGTACTTCCTCAAACTTCCTTTTGTAGGACAGAGGAGACTTTTCTCTGGATCATCCTTGTGTTGTAGAATGTTTGGTGTAAGTCTCACCTCTCCCTACCCCACCCTCAGATGTGTGTAAGTTCTCATGGACGGCGGTGTTTTGAACAATACTGTTTTGTACATGATGGACACTCAAGAGTAACAGCATGAATGTAGGGCTCCGTACCAGGGGTCACTGTAAGTGTGGAGAGCAAAGAAGGAGCCCGGGGAAAGCCTGGGGGTGCTCCTCTTACCAGCGTGTGTTTCCGCTTCTTCTCAGAGCTCCAGCTGTGCTATGTCTGGGGCCCCTGACTCTGCTTCAGGAATGACGAGATAACCAACAAGCTGGCTGATCAAGGTGCAATCATTTCCAATGTCCATCCAATGTCTTATTTTCCTGAATGTTATTTCACTGAGACCCTGTCACTGCAAATGTCTGAGGCTAGGTGGGGAAATGTGTTCAGGGGAAAATTCAGGAAAACACTGTCCTGGTTTTTCCTGTAGATACTGTATTCCACCCTTCTGCATTTGCAAGTGTGCATTCTACTTTGTAGGACTCTCACTCTGCTCTCTCCCCACCCCCCAAAACCCTCCTCCTCCCTCCATTCCCAACCAACTCTCCTACTTTTCTCTTTCTCTAAGCTTCTCTTCCTTGTGACTTTCCTGCTGTCTGGTTGACCTAAATCCCAGGGCATAGATGGGCAAGCATGCAGGGTCCTTCCTTTCCTCAGTGTAGGAGGGAAGAGAAATTCATTTTCATGCTTTATGACACCCCCATATCTTCATCTTCAAATGTTAATAATGCTCCAAGGGCTTTTACCCCTAACAGTAGCCTCGCATGGAGCCCTACATGGAATCAACATACCGTAATGGTCATGAACTTGGAGCCTAGCCCTGGAATCTCTGGGTCCAAATCCCAGCTCTCCAGTTTTTTAGCTGTGTGGCTGGGGCAAGTTATTACTGCCTCAGTTCCTCACCAGTAAAATGGGGATAAAATATCCTCCTATAGTTATTATGAGGGTTAAGTAAGTTAATGTTTGCAAAGCACCTAGATCAGTGCCTGGCATGAAGGCAAGCGTATGTCAGTATTGGGTGTCATTTTTCTGGAGCTGGTAGATAGCGCAAAAGTTGCATGTGGGTAATATTGCCCTTGACTCCCCTTCAGTGGACTACAAACTGCACTGATACAGTTTATTTAACTGAGCGCCTGGTGAAGGATTGGGCTTGTGTTTAGAGACCATATTGCGTGGAGAGTATGTATCTTTAAACTTTAATATTGCATTCAGCACACAGAGGTGCCTGCACAGTGACAGCTCAGAGGGGAGGTCTGAGATCCCCCAAGGGAGCAGCAGACTCCCCTCTCCCTTTCACACTCATTCTGGGGACCACATTCCAAGTGAAATGCTGGGCAGACCTGCCTATTGCTTATATTCTTATATTAAATAAATCACCCTCAGCTCTCACGCTCTGAACATGGGTCTGCATTTGTAAGTTTCATGCACTGACTCCACTTCATTGTAAACCATGGGGGAAGCCCACTGGCCTGAAATCAGGAGCAGAGCACTGCTGTAGTTACTATGGAGCCTTCGGGAGTCATTAAATAAATGATGGCTAAGGTCTCTACCAGTGTAAATGGTCTCATAAGGGAGCTGATGAGAAAAATCAGATATTTAATTTGTGCCATTGGCCTTCTCTCTGTGGACTGTGAATTGAGTAACAAGTACAGCGGGACTTTATTATTTCAACCGTGGGAATAGAGGGAAGATTGCCTGATCCCAGTGTCTTCCTTCTTTATCCTGCATCGCTATGCAATCACTTTCGAGTTTAGTGTTCAAGTTCAAATTCACACTCACATTCAGCAGAGATCTATGTAGTCTCATAGTCCCAGGCAGAATCCTTTCTTTCATTGCTACTTGTTTAGAGAGTATATATGAATAAGGCTAGTATTGAGACCACCTATTGGACGTAGGGATGGGGGAGCTTCTGTTGTCAGTATAGGAAAGAAACCCAGCCAAGAAGGCAAGCACTGGTCTCCCTGTCCAGGGAAAAAGAGAAAACCAGGCAGTGGTTCTAAGAGATGTCTTCTGTGTTCCCTCTTTCCTTTCATCGCCCTTTTCTGTTTGGTTTCCATGGGAATCTGTTTGGGGGGAATCTGGCAAATGTTGGGCGTATCAGTTGCTTGTCCACTTGTTTCCTTGTGGCATAGAGAGAAGGAGAAGGATATAGAAAGGAGAAAAGTAAGTGTGAGGGTTAAGCAGCTTTTTAAGGTTCACAGTAAATTCTAGAGAAACCTAATAATTTTTAACGAGACCTTCTGGGGGGGAGGAGGGGGAAGAAAGCAAGGGAAGAGCTCATTTGAAGGTCATCAGGTCCGGATCTGTTACTCTATGCACATTTCCAAATGTCTTTTTCCCCCCTCCCTGCTGGGCACCAAGGTTATATTGGGAGCTCATACCATTCTACTGACAGTTATATTGTATCATTTGTTTCTTTTCCAGAGAGAGTCAAAGAAGACCTTAAATTCTGGAGAAAAATGACCTTTCAAGGAATACAAAGTATACTTCCTGCCGCATGTTTTTGTCTTCCTGACCTCTGATGACTGAAACATACGGCCCTGGGCCTGCAGAGAGTCCATTGATTCTCAAACTCCTCATCATGCATCAACTGTTCAGACTGGTGTTAGGACAAAAAGATCTTTCACGAGCTGGGGACCTCTTCTCCTTAGATGACTCCGAGATTGAAGACAGCCTGACAGAAGCTTTGGAGCAAATTAAAATAATTAGCTCATCTTCGGTAAGTAAACTAGTTTTTAAACTAGACACCTGAAGTGACCTATTTCAGAGCCGAATGAATGCACGTATGTTGGGGGAAAGGATATTTGCAGGGGAATGAGGAAGGACCACTTAACGCTTTTTCCTTTTAACTCTGCTCTGTGGTTTAGTTTGGCGTCTAAGAAATAACACCAGGGCAGTCATTGACTAAGGGGGGCAGCGAGGCTGCCTTCTGCCCACTCCTGGAGACCAGAACTCTGGAGATTGCAGACCAGAGTGGAATTATCACAAAAGGCTTATCTAAGGGCTGTTTTTCTATCCTTGAAATAACACGGAGAGGAGAGGGAACAAATCCCGGGAAAAGAAAACAAGCCAGGCTATACAGTAGCATCAGTAAACGAAGCTGGGTGTGTGGAGGAGGATGAATAATGAAAGAAGGCAGGATGACACCTCCTGCCACACAGGTAACATGAGACAAGGACAAGGATCACTCTGTTGCCAGAAGTGACAGTTGCTCAGGGCTTGGTAACACTGATTCCATGTATTTCTATGTAATCTCCATTAAAAAAAAAAAAAATCTCTCGTCTTACTCCTTTTTCTATATCCACCCATTTAATTCAACTCACCCATCATTAGCCCCCAGTGTGATCAGACAAATTTAAAATCCCCAACAACCCTCCCATTCCTTTGTTTCTCCTCAATGTCAAGATTATATATTCTGAAAGCATTTCCCAGAAGGGGGTGGATGTGCAGTGCCCAGGGTGGTTTGCTGTTGCCCTTCTTCATTGTGCTTGGACCCTCCATGAGATTAGTCCCATTTCAAAGGCCAACTCTCCTGAGCATATCTTGCGTACTCCCAGCTCAATAGCATTTGCTAATACTTGGCACAAACAGCCCCCGGGCAGAGGAAAGAGACAGGACTTGAGCCATAAAATGCTGAATTACCAAATGTGTGCACATTTCACGGATCACAGCTTTCCTCCATGTTTTAATGAAGAGATGTTTAAAAGGCATACCAGCAACCAGGGCGGCTTCCTCTCCAAGACTGTCAGCCTGCTCACTTATTGGCTGCTGTGAACACACCAAGTCCCCCCTGTGGCCAATGAAGTCATTGCCCAAACACTCTTGTCTCAGCTTAATGTCTTTGACAGCAATTATGTGTCCACATTTTTTTTCCCAGAACTTTAATCAACTTAGTCTGACTCAAAAACACAAAGTATTCCTGGTACATTTCCACTTTCTGGGCAGGATTTGTGTGCTCTTTCCAGCAGCCCCTTCCTTCACACTCCTGTGGAAACGAATTGGCTGAATATGCCACTGATTTTCGTCTAATCTAATAGGAAAAATATATATATATATATATGTATACATGTATGTGTATATATATGTATATATACACATATATATATATATATACGTTCCCTGAAGCCTATTTCCACTAGAGGTCACTACTGTCAGAGATTTGTTTGATTTTCTTCATCAATTGCTTATTTTAATAGATGTCAAATTCCGAACCTTAGGACCGGTGAGTTCTGTTATATATCCCCACTCTTAACCATCAAGGCAGGCATGTCCCTTGTCACCAGCAGCACCGTGTGTCCTTTAAACCCTCCGATCAGCATTCCACTAGACCAGTGGGGCTGGAGAGCCAGTAGTTCTCCTGTGGTCTTCACCTGCTAACTTCATTCACCTCTCACTTCTTCCATTTCTCTGTCTGTAACAGTGGCATGAGCAGATGGGTGGCAGAATAAAAAGAGTTCATTTTTAGAGGGATTGTGCAGATCCATCCATTTTTCTGTTACTCAATCCTAGTTACAAGTGTGTCTCAGTGTGGAATTCCTTCTCCCGCTCCATTCCTTTCAAAGCCAGCTCAAGTTTCCGTATTCCCGAAATGGCTTCTAGTGGTTCTAGTGCTTAGTGATTACTCCTTTCTATAAATACGTAGTTGTCCTTTGGCATTATACTCTGTTCTTATAGAAAACCATCCATTCATATGACCTCCTACATGGCAACTTCTACACTAGGGAATCCCAGATCTGTGTTTTCAGTCTTGATATCTCTCCCTCCACCTCAAGCCCGTCCGTGTTGATATCCATCATCTCAAAGTCAATCTATCTGGATTAGAAGTCACCGTCTTTCTTCCAGCCATGGTATCTCTTGTTTAGATCTCCAGGTTTGCAACCTGGAGTCACTCTTGACCTTTCTCTTTCACTGTCTCCTTTCCCTGTTGTTCTGTGGACACTATCTGAGAAATGCCTCTTCACCAGCTCCTTCTTTTCCCTTCCTGCTGCTATCACCCTGGCTCAGGCCTTCAAAACAGTTGATCTTCTTGCCTTTGGTCTTACTGTTCTCCAGTTCAATGTACTAACAGCTACCCAATTAAACTTCCCAAACAAGATTTTATTGCATGTACCCCATTGTTCAAAACCTTTCCATGATGCCTCAGTGTCCATGACATTCAATGACCTATGCCAGTAATGAGTCCACTGAACGACCATGTCTACTCTATGGCGCACTTCCCTGTTAGCTGTATCCCATCTTCCCTTATTGGGGCTTTCCTAAGGACCCTGGATCTCGGTCACCAATTCTACTTTTCAACTCCTCTTTACAAACAAAGAACTGGAAGGGATCTTCTAAATCATCTTTCCCAACTTCTTTCCAGCACAGAAATCCCTTCTTTAGGATTCCTGACAAATAGGAGGCCTCTCCTTCTACACTTGCAATGATGAGAACATAGTAAGTTTCTGATTTTTTTTTCATGCTCCTAACTTTTTCCTTTCATAGATTTCCCTTTGCCATTGCATGAAGCCTCAATGGACCCTTTAGTCAGTTTTCTGCCTTGCCCTTGCCAGGAGAGCAGAGAGGGAAGTGGGGACACCTGACTATGCCAACCAGAACTTCTTTCCTGTAGTTCTAGGAAAGAAGTCAGCAGAGGGTGATTTGTCATGAGGATGGTGCTCCAAAGAGAGAGTTCTTTGTCATGGTTATCCAAACTTACTCTGTTGCTTATGACCGGTCCTAACCTACAAAGCTTTAGACAGCTGTTCCACTCTCAGAATTTTAAATTGTTAGTGTGTTCCTCCTGTTGGCCAGATGAAATCTTACTCTTTGTGTTTTCTATACATTGTTCTTTGGTCTGTTCATTGCCCCAGCAATCAAAGGAGCATAACTCTGTTCCTACAAGAACTTTAAGCTTATGAAGTAGGTATCAGGGATCACCTCTAGCTTCTCTCTTTCAGCTACACATCCTTGGTGTCCTAGTGTCCCTAAGTTTTTCCATGACAAAGAAGGAGCCTATGGCAGAGAAAGGTTACAGCACCTCACATTTCCAGATGTAGGTCTGGAGCTCAATTTTGTCAGTACATGACAAATGCTATCCAAATCATGCTATCCGAATGCAAGACTCAGAGGTACAAATTAGAATGCTGATTTACGAATTTACAATGAAAATTATAATTCGTGTCAGTCAGAATTTGTGTGCTTCCATGCGGTCCTCGCCAAGTGTATGTAGCCAGTCTTTCTCTAGACAATGGGTATTATCATTGATTAAGTTTCCTCCTCCTCCATTAGAATCATGTCCAGTCCTAGCTCCCTATATTTAACTTACCTGTAGTCATTCATGTACGGATAGCTTGTTGGGTTAGCCCAGGAGCAGGTTAATTCGACTCATACAAGTGGATTTTTTTTCACTTAATCCTCAAAGGGCAATCTTGTTTCCATATTCTTGGAGGACGTCCCATTGTAGCTCCCAAGTACTGCCTACATTCTCAACATCCTGGTTTCTTTCCCCTGGAATCTTCCTAATTTTTTATCATAATTTATCAATGCCAAGTACTTAAACCAATTGGTTGGAACAGTTGCTGATAATAGTCAGATACTCCGTTTCTACAATTTCTTTTCGACAGTAACATCACACAATTGGCCACATGGATCCTGCCATGTACCAGAACCCTCAGCTTGAATCAAGGCTTGTAATTAGAGAACTTGAAAAAAATTGTAAGTGTATTGTGTCACATTTTAAACCAGTAAATAATATTCTTGTCTTCAGGCCCTCATTCCAGGATATTCATACTTTTTAAAAATTATGATTCTGTCCAATATATTAGTTCTCATTCCCATCTTTGTAGAATCTGAAAATTTGGTAAGCAAGTCTTCAATCCTTTCCCTAAAGTCACTCACACAATCACTCAACCTTCCTAGATTCCATTTTACGGTCCGTGCCCTCTTTTCCACTAGTTAGTCCAAAACACTGCTGGGAGATAATTTGTCCTAACGCTTTGCTTTGGAAATGTGACTGCTCACTCAAAATTCTCTCCAAGTTCCCCAATGTGCCTTTGAGTTTTGTCTTTTCATTGCAAGTCCTTCTGGACTACTTTCATCTCATAATCATTTCTTCTACTGCCTTGGCTCTCCTCCCAGCCTACTTCATCCCTATCTGCTCATCCTCTTTTCCCACTCCCATTCCCCCTTACCCACTCGTTCCCTTGCCTAACCCAGACGCCCACCTTCCAGTTCTCTTTAACTTTTTTTTTTTTAAAAAAAAACCAATACAGAATGTTTGGCATACACAAATTGCCCAATTTTAAAAATTAGATAAAACTGAAATCACCTGCATGTTTCTCTCTGCTTCAAAGTCCTCCCTTTCCTCCCAAAGTGACCAATATCCTGACAATGGTATTTATCCATGAATGTTTTTATTTCTTTGCTGTACATGCATAGCTCAAACATTATTTATAGCACTGTATTCCATGTTTTTAAACTTTATATACGTGCTATCATAAGGCTCAATATAATGTTTCCAAGGTTTATGATGGTACAGGTAGTCCCAATACATTTGTTTTTGGAGGGGCGGAGTGTTCCACTAAATGACTATGCCACAGTTTGGTTACCCATTCTTCTTTTGATGGACATTTACTATTTAAACAGTGTTATAGTGAACATTCTTATAATCAGTGTTTTTGGCAAATGTGCTAGGATTTCTAGTGAAGACAACTAGAAGTGAAACAACTGGTTTTGGGTTTTATATACTTTCACGTTTCTGATAAGCCACCAACTTGCTCTCTGCTGTAGTTGTACCTACTTATACTCCCATCAGCCATGCTTGAGCCCCCAGGGGCTTTATATCCTCACCAATGCTTGCTGTTATCAGATTTTTTATGTTTTTGCTATTTTAAGTGAACCCTATCTGATTGTTATTTAAATTTGCACTCCCCTCAGGATTGAGAAAGGCAACAGATCATTTTTTCATGTTTACTTGCTATTTGTCATTTGGGTTTCCTCTTCAGTAAAGTAACTGTTTGTGGCTTAGGTTTTTTTTTTTTTTTTTCCCTTCTTTCCATTTTTCCATTGAGGTTTTTAAAAAGCCTTTTCTTATTAACCTTAAGAAGTTTTTTCTATATTCTCGTACAGACCCTGTCACTTATGCATGTTGCATGTCTCCTATTCCTAATGTAGTTTGCCTTATACCTTTTACTGTAATGAGTCCTGTTATCTGATAGGACGAATATCCCCAAACTTCTTTAAAATATTAGCTTCTCAATTTTAATGAATGATTCTGTCACTATCTTGACAGAAATTTTATTATATCTATGAATTTATTTGAAGAAAATTAACATCTTTCTGTTACTGTCTTCTTATCTGTAGATATTATAAATCTATATATTTACTTAGATTTTCTTAAATATTTTTAAATAAAGTTTTATGATTTTTTTCTTAAAGATCTAAAAGTCTTGTAAGTCCTTCCCCCCCCTTTAAAAATTTTATTTAAATTCAATTAGGCAACATATAGTACATCATTAGTTTCAGATGTAGTGTTCAATAATTCATCAGTTGTGTATAACACTTAAGTCCTTTTTAAAATTTGTAAGTATTTTAGATTTTTTTGCTGAGATTATAAATGATATCCTTTAAAAAAATTACTTTCCAACTATTTTTTCAGGTGATTAAAACAGAAATGACACTTGCATCATGATCGTATATCCAGTGAAATTACTCAACTTTCCTATTAATCCTAATGTCTTGTCTATGAATTTTTCCTCACTTACTCAGCAATACTTATTAGGTACTTACTATATGCCAGATACTGTACCACATGCTGGGGATACAAGAGTAAGGA